>NC_085137.1:95708418-96040418 GCF_035046485.1 Aedes albopictus | reverse complement strand
TCAAATGAGTTGTATAATGAACATTATGCAACTTTTTTTTTATTATGTAACTCATTTCAGTATCATAATGACCTACGTAATATCTATTTTATATAACTCATTTCGGTATCATAATGACCTACTTTTCCGAACTGGTTCATTATGCAACTGAAATGAGTTCATTAAAAAAAAAGTTTCATAATGTTCGTGGCCGTTTCCATTCAATCAACGCGAAGCACGATGATATTAATGGGAACGATCACATTCTAGTGAAATTTTGTCTTTCATTGCAAAAAAAAACTTTGTATGCAACTCGTTGCAAAACTCGATTTTCACAGCACTCGTCGTATTTATCCAACTCGGCAAGCCTCGTTGGATAAATGTACAACTCGTGCTGTAAAAATCATCATTTTGCAACTCATTACATAATTAACTATTAAATATGCAATGATTTGTTTCTCATACAACTGATTTGAGTTGCATAATGTTCATGATGCAACCCAAATGAGTTTCATTATGAACAATATGCAACTATTTTTCATTATGCAACTCATATCAGTTGCATAATGAACCAGTTCGAAAAATGGGCAATTATGATAGCAAAATGAGTTACACAAAATAGAAATTATGATCACTTATGATACTGAATTGCAAAATAGTTATTTATGTGACGAGTTGCAAAAAGTTGATTTTTTCAGCACGAGTCGTACATTTATTCAACGAGGCTTGCCGAGTTGGATAAATACGAAGAGTGATGAAAAAATCGAGTTTTGGAACGAGTGGCATACAAAATTTTATGCAATGATTTTTTCATTATACAACTCATTTGAGTTGCATAATGTTCATAATTGCATAAAACCATATTTTACGTTTGCCGACTGTTCAGAATATGGAGCTGTCTATAATATGATGATCGCACGGTATGTGGGTACTTTTGGGGCCGCGGAAGGCTCTTAGCATAACGTGACTGCGCTGTCATAGTGCCGCGTCAGTCAGAGTGGGAGTGCACATCCAAAGGATTAGCGTGAATTTGTTGTTGTTGATATTCTTCTTTGCGACTTCGCACACGCGCACTCTCAAAGAAAAAAATAACTTGTTTTATATCATTCTTCTACTCGGGATATTTGCATTCCACGATGCCAAAGTAGAAAAGCAAAAACCCGCTACTAGTTGATAATGAATCCAAACAATACAAAATAAAGGCACAACCAATATGAACACATGTCAGTAGGTATCACCACGCCACTCAACAACCAATCAGCCTATTTCTGACTGAAAACTTGTAGTCGTAGAGGCATAGTAAAGTACGCGTCAATTGAACTTTGTAGCAGAATCGTACGATTTGCGCGCGCACGCCTTTTGCGCCCGAAAGAATCGATCGAATGCTCGAGGCGCACTTATCAAAGATCCGTGTTATTACTGATGCACGCTTGCCGGCGTCTCGTAAATGGCCGCAAAACGAGCTTGAGGTGTTATCTCCTCTGAAAAGCCACTCACGAAACGGACCGCGTGGATCGAACGACGTCGACGTCTACCGATTGATAAATGGCTACGCGTTGCAGGCGTAGTCATCGTACGTTTTCTTTTTCGGTACACTGCGGTACAATGGAACGTGGGGTGATCGGGATCAATGAGTGTTATCGGTTGAAAGTGTGTCGTAAAGCTATTCCATGATAGGACCGGCAGGAGTGACCTTGCAATGTTCTCAATGCAATGTTGTTGGGCTAGATGACGTATTTATGGTACATCGATCCCGTCTAACAAACATAAGATACATACGTAACTTACTCTGGGGATTACCGGGTGTTATTTTTGGAACAACGACAGATAAACCATTTTTGTTTGTTTCTGCTTCTAGATACAAAATGGTCCGCGGAATAAAATGGGTGGACGAAGTCGTAGAAGACGCGCCTTATGTAACGACGCTGGAAACTCTAGACAAGTACAACTGTGATTTCTGTGTACATGGAGGTACGTAAAATCAATTAACAAAATGCAAATTGTTCAATCAACAATATCTCATGGAAACGATAACTTATGGTACATTGTAGAAATTACTAAATAAATTGACTATTAGAATATCTTTTTGGCAGAAATATCATCACATTTTGAGACTTTTATTATCTTTCTGTTTTCAAATAGGGTGACAATGGGTATTATCGGCAGGTTTGTTCTCTTCGTCATGGGGGATTTTTGTCAGCCAAATTGCCTGAATCTTGGCCATATAATTCAGCTTAGTTGGGAAGTATTTGAGACCAACTCTGATTTCAATAGGTCAAAAAACCCACAAACACGAAGAGATCAGGTAATTTCCCCTATTACGATTTTTTTCTACAGCTATTTTTACAACCTCAATGTATAAACTAGCTCTAGAAAAAAGTCGTGGTCCTATTTGAAAGCAGAAAGATGATAAAAGTCTCAAAATGTACAGTGCACCTGAGAGCTCGCTTGCACTGCGGCTCCGGTGCCTACACTACCTGCACATCAACTATGATTCTAAATGAATATACCTTTTACAGATGATATAACGCTCACAGCCGAAGGAGTAGATACCTACCACTTAGTTAAAAAGGCAAACCGATACAAGTAAGTTAGCTGATAATTATTGAATTGCATATCCTATGCCAATGTCGCATTCCATTTATTTTTTCTAGGGAAGTTTCACGAACTGCCGGGGTGTCTACAACGGATTTGGTCGGACGAATGCTTCTAATGACGCGTAATCATTTCAAACAAGGTGATGACGAGTATAGCGTCGAAAAAGATGGTAAATATTTTCGTGTCCTGTTGTACACTGTTTTGAGTGAGATACCTTCTGTATTTCTTAGCTTCTGTCTAAATTTCCCTTTTTCTGATGTGCTATACTTTCCTACTATTACTTATTATTCGACGAGCAATGTAAATAACAACCCATCTCTCGTCCATCTATTAATATTCATTATTTCAATGCTCGATCGATAAAGACCCATATTTTAACCCATTTATTTCGTTTGCCACTAACTACCTCATAGAAGACATCAAGACCATAGATCATTTAATCAAGAAAATTCAAAATAAACTTGAAACCAATACAGGCTCATCCAAGCTCGGGCAGGACCACTCTGCACGGAGTCCGTGGACCGGATGTTCTCAATTCCTACCTACTACGCAGAAGATTATCCAATTCAGCGATGGTACACCGCCAAAACCAACAGACAAGATCGTTTACGTTGCCGGTGCTTTCGATTTGTTCCATGTCGGACATTTGGACTTTCTGGAAGAGGCTAAGAAATTCGGCGACTATTTGATCGTCGGATTGCACACGGATCCGGTGGTGAACCAGTACAAGGGTGGAAACTACCCGATTATGAATTTGCACGAGCGCGTTTTAAGTGTATTGGCGTGCAAGTATGTAAACGAAGTGGTCATAGGAGCTCCCTATTCGGTAACAAAGGATTTGATGGAGCATTTCAACGTGGATTTGGTGTGCCACGGGCAGACTCCGATTGCAACCGATATTGGAAACATCGATCCGTATGCCGTGCCGAAGCAAATGGGCAAATTTATGCTCATTGATTCAGGTAAGATTTTTGGAAAAGGTTATTGGGCCGAAACGGACCGCATGCTAACTTCAATTTGATATTATCCTATCGTGACAAATGTACATTATTGTGAATCATGTGAAATGGTATCTTACCTTATTTTAATTTAAACACCATTTCACATTAATTGACCAAGAAGTAAGCACCGTTTCGCCCCTATATCATTCAAACAGAAGCTAAACTGAAATAATCGTTTGACACTTCATTACAGGAAACACAATCACCACAGAAGACATTGTCGAACGCATCATTCGGCATAGGCTAGAATTTGAAGATCGCAATACCAAAAAAGAAAAGAAGGAGATTGAAGTGTTCGAAGCAATGCAACGGGTAAAGCTGGCGGAGAAAAGCGGTTGACCAGACTAATGATATACCCATTGTAGCGGCAACTGTAGCTTCCCTGGGCAAACCCGATTCACTCTAAATTACACGTTACATTCGACAAATCGCTCCTACTGCTGTTGAGTTTCAACGATAAAAGCAACAATCCCAAGCCCACAGGCATTGTTAACAGTTTGGCAGATCGTTAAAAGTATGCAGCAATGCGCAATTCTCACGTTAATTATCAAACTGCAGTCGATAGAGTCGTCGCAGACCGATGCAAAAGACGCCAAGTGTGGAGCACCACAAACTAGAAAGATAACTATGTATATTTTAGTGATTGTAATATTTTTTTTAGTTGAATTGTACATGTTATTTGTAAGCCTTATTATTTAATTGTGGTTCAATTTGTACTTGTTTTAATAGTTTTTGCAACAAGTTCACAATGGCTTTCCAGCAATGGTCTTTTTCTTTATTTTTGAGTCTGAACCACCACAGTTAAGTTTTCTGATTTTTATGCAGGATTTTTTATCGTTCAAAAGTTTTAATATCTATATCAAAGAGAGAATCTCAAACCAGCAAAAAAATACGACATAAAAACAAAGAAGGTACGACTGTTTAAAAGGTTTTTTATTTTTCATTTCGATATTAGTATGTATTTGAAAGATAATGCTGGTTTGCTGCATGAATAAAAAGTGTTGTAAATTTATTGTAGTAGATTATCTTGTTTTCATTTTTTAATGAAAATGAGTGCGGGTACTTTGATTTATAAAAGATTGCGCTTAATCTTCAAAAGACGAGAAATGAATGAATAGACAAGATAGGCATGTCCAAATGGTATAGTTAAGTTAGACCGAGTCTGATAATCGGGAAAGTAACGGATCAGTTTTGTCTCCAAAGTTTAGTATACTTATATCAAACAGATGTTCAGCAAAGATGATAGGAACATTCCTAGGAAAACTTAAAAACCCATTTGGTAAAAAATGTGCAGAACTGGGTGAATGAGTGTCCATGAGGAATAAAATTCCTACTTCCCTTTAAAACCTATCTTTCAAAGAACTACTTAGCAAAACAGCTTAATAACCTATCTATACTTAAATTTTGTGTTGATATCCACAAATTGTAACGTTTCTCTAACAAAATCTAAAATAAACACTCTTATTGCCTCTGTATACATGTATAATGTGTCCATTATTTTGGTGGGGAAAATGCGTGGGAAATCCAGGCAAGTAATCGTTTCTTTTGTTAACCGTAAACATTTTCTTCAGAAAAAAAGGTCATGAATAAAACGTGCATGAAACTAATACATATTTGTTGAGCGATTACTTGAGTATCTATACTGCCCCCACTCGCATATGAATAGGAAACCCAGCAAAGATGGGACGGTTATGCGAGTGGGGGCATTAGGGGGCAGTATAGCTTAACCCTTTCCTTCCCACGACTTTGAACGACTATATCTATGCCAAAAAAGCGTTTCCGAAAAAAGTGGTAGAACAAAAGTTGTTGCAAATTGGCTAAATTTTTCGAAATCAATGAAAAAAATTTTGGTTGTGAATCAATAGGTTTTTGATTGTTTATCAATAGTTCAACTATTGAAACAAGTAGTTAGTAGTTGGGTTAATCTTATGAGGTTATAACCATATTCTAAAAATTATTGCATCATATTCATCTAATTCCGTTTGTCCGGAGTTCGTCGAAAATCGATGGTGCTCTAGAGCAACCATGGGAAGTAGAGGGTTAACGGCTGATTCACGAATTTCATATCTTCAAAAATGTACCTCTTCATACAAGAAGTATTATGATTGAAGTCCAAAGTAGTGGTAAATCACACTGCCTGGTGAATCCCCTTAAGCTAGGAAACTGAAGAAAGTTGCATGGTGCCGACACCGCTCAAACGCCAAATTCGGTGTGAGAGTAAGCAGGCCAGAATAAATTCGTGCAGTAATCCATGCAGACCAACATAAATTCGTGCAGTGGACAATCGCACAGCGTCTCTGCTGCCATAGCAGCATGTTTTTTTTTTTCAACACATCCCATCAGGTATAAGGTCCCAGGGTATAAGCACTGATTAGTGCTTATGAAGAGTTTATCTATTTTTCATGGCATCAATTTGCCATGCTCAATTTCCTTTTAAAATACCGGCTCAAGTGAGCATAATCGCTGCTTATTGCTACAATTACAACACATGGAAGATAGATGCACTCACAGTCTTAACGTCGCTTCCACAAGCGTTGACATTACCTTTCGAGGATTACTGAACTGGATCGTTTGACTCTCTCAAAGGCATAAACATAACCGCATAGCTGTCGTATAGGGCACTGCACTGTTTTGATTATATAAACTCATATCTCTCTTAATATTTATCATTACAAATGGATCAATAAGCTTGGAATATAGAACGTGTACTGTTCCCAAACAATACGTACCAATTATAGGGCACTGCACTGTTTTGACTTTGTATGGGATTTTGACGTTTCGTGGCCTTGTTGTTTACAAAATTTCTGTAAGAGTGAAAGAGAAGGAGATAATTTCATGCACTGCCCTATAGAATTTCTGAATGTAAAAACAACCAAACTCACCCATTTATTTCAAACGATTTTTTGGTTTATTGCAACAAAATTCAATGACAACTTGTTGATTGTGCTACTTTTCCCCGAATGTCGGTTCTCCGAATGTCGTTTCCCCGAAAATCAATGCCCCGAATAACCCGTTTCCCGGAAAACCATTATTCATTCAGCAGTGTTTCAGCAGGTCTGAGGAGCGATAGAACTTGAAAGAACCGCCTATAAAATAAAGAAGGGTGTGATTCGAGGAAATGGGTAATTTGGGGAAAACTGCCATTTGGGGAAACTGCATTCGGGGCAAGGATCGGTATATTCGCCTCACTCCATTCATATTAACTCCTCTTTGCTGAAGCAAATGAAGAAAGATGCAGCAAACGGATTGTCGTGATCAAACATGCAACCCCATCATCAGTGGGAAGCGAAGCACAAGCTGTTTGACATGGATATTCGTTGCCGATCGTCGCAGTTTGGATCGCAAGCGAATGAATGAATGGCGAATGGTGACGAATGCTGATGAGCGATCGAAGCGGCTATTATCAGAACTAGAAGAGAATTGCATGTAACCCGACCAGAAGCTCCTAACACAATCCTAACAAGATTATAACAAAATTATTACAACCGTTGTTAGAAATAGCACAATTTGATATAATTTTGTTGTAAGGATTCGTATATGTGAATAGCCATAACAAAATTGTAACAAGATTTGTTATTATTTTTTTTCATAGTGATTACGGCGGTAGCACACTGTGCTTAATGCATACATTTTTAGTGTATTGATGTTGAAATGCTAGATTAGCAAAGAAAATAATAAACACTTTTTGAAAACTTAATTCGTATGCGCAATATCACTCACGAATCGCATCACTCCATCCATCACTTGCGATGCGAATGTGGACGAATGTTTAAAATCCAAGTGTGGCTTCCCACCGTTCGCCGGAGTTTGCTGTCGTCGCTGACAAGCAAACACACAAACTAAAGCGACAACCGTTCGCTGCTGACTGTATTCGAATGTGGAAGAAGATGAAAAGTGGAAATCAGGAACCCTGATTCGGGGAATCGGCGTTCGGCGAAACGACATTCGGGGAACTGACATTCGGGGACATTCGGCACAACCGTTTGAAAGAAGGTAAATTTTTCGATGAAAAAGTTAACAGCTTGATCACAGACAAACAGACATACTACTCAAATCGAAATCATCGCACGAATTAACAGTCATTTTGAAAATAACGTGTGGTTCGGACTGTGCTCGCATGTGTCATGGTGGCGCTGCTGTGCCTACATCACCTCTCAATTTTGGAGAGAAATGAACGCGACGCCGATCAATGTTTACATAAAATGACCCAATCACAGACAAACAGACGTATCACTTGGAACAAAATGCGATAAAAAACATCGTCGCGCAATCATAATCGCCCAATGCTAATTATGCTGTGGTACGCAAACCCACTGAATAGATGGCGATAGTGAGCAAATGTCAAATAGGAGCAAAAGTGATGCGAGCGCCATGAGCGAGCGATTTGCGAACTACGGAATATTTGAATAATCCGTTAAAAAGGGAAACGATGGGAAGTGAGTACAGTGAGACGTCTGTTTGTCTGTGACCCAATCATGAACCTTCATTCATATTTTAGAGGGTGCTAGTGAGATGCCAAACGATGTTTTGTCCAGTATAACTAGGAAGAATAGCCTATGTTTGAAAGAAGGGACAATACCTGATGAAAACATTATCAGTGTGCCACCAATTGTTTCGAAAAGATAACTCAATAATTTAATAAGAAGGAAGAATATACCATTTGTAAAAAAATCCTTACATTGAAAAAATCCATGAATGTCATTTAACTTTAAAATTCAGCCAAATATGTATTACATGCATATACATGTATAGATATAATTATCTAACATTATGCTATTGCCACACATGAATGATAGATTGAAAACTGTAAGGTATCTTTCGAGATATGATGTATTCTGGGAAGTGAATTTTCCTGAAATTCGGCATTTTGGGAAATGGATTTTCCGGAAATGACGGGACAGCCGTAAATATTTGATAAAATAAATTAATCCTTCTGCGGCCTTGTTTGTGTATCCATTTGTTTAAGAGAGCAAATATGAAAGGTAAATTGTGTATGAGTTTTCTCTAAGGAAGCTTCAAGAATAATCAAGTTGTTTAAAGACAAAATTATACCAACAATCAATATGAAACTGGAGAATTTGTTGTGACGCCAGTCGTTCCCCCAGTAAGTTCGCCCAATACTGGTGATTCTGAAGCCACGCTTTCAATGTCAGTTTGCTCCGCCCATCTTTATCGAAGCAAGACTGAGTCCACAAATCTAGTGACCATAACAACAAGAAAAAACGATTATTTATTGACACATTCCAGGAAAAAACAAAAACTCGGCCAACGGGAACCAGCGGGCATGTGTGGCTGTTCCAGGGGGAATGACATTTCATTTTCTAACCAAAAAACCCGCTTATATCCGTCCATTACCGTCGCTAGCCATGGACCCTATGTTACAATTAGCGAAGTAAATTATCGGAGTACATCCAAAATTAAAAAAAAAAAATATCATAAATCGTCTACCTATGTCTATGAATTCCATAAGGAGAACAGTCCCGTTATTTTCTGCCCATTTTTATCCCATACAAAATGTATGGATAAAATTTCAACGATAGCTTATTTTGAATTCTTCCGCAATTGAAAATATAGCTTGAATTGAACACTGTTGTTTTGTGGTAAGAAATACGATGTACATTATTTTTTATACTACTCATTTTAGTATCATAATGATCTATTTTTCTATACCGGTTCATTATGCAATTGAAATGAGTTGCGTAATGAAAAATAGTTGCATAATGTTCATTATGCAACTCATTTAACCATAATTGTATTATTGACGTATGCGGCAACATGACCGGCCTTTTTCCTTTTTATTGGTCTTGCTGAAGGGCTGTTCATAACCACGTGAACTTTTTGGGGGGAGAGGGGGGTGTGGCCAAAGCCTACGCTTCATACACATTTCAAAATTTTTTGTGTGGACAAAAGTCTAGGAGGGGGAGGTTTTGGTCTACGTGGAACAATGCCTAATACTTGCGCGCTTTAGCTATATCGACCCTTTTTCAAACGTTATTGGCATCAAATAGTAAACGAAACCTAGATTCCCATACATATATGTCTAACTTTCCTTTGAAAGCACTCAGAACACATTTTCTCGCAAGTCTGGATGTTAGGCCATAGTGTAAGGTAATAGTAAAATAATAGCCTACAATTGTTTTATATGTACTTACTTCATTGCGTCGATGTTGAACACTACAGATCGTTATCTGTTGAAATGTCTCATGTAGCGGACAAGAAGCTTCTTCATGCGTGGGTGGTTCTCGTTGGAGAAAAGCCGAGCGATCATCATCCGCCGCAGAGAATCATCATCAACGTCGCCGCTATTGATAAATAATGCTGTGTCTCCATCATTGGCAGTGGTCCGGTCGCTCATCTCATTATCATTACCATTTGTATTGTCGTTTCGTATGGCTATGACTGGCATAGGTACCTATGTGGAAAACGAGAGTGAAAATTCAGCTCGTTAGTTTTGGTAGTACGCGAAACCACATTGCTCTGGAGCATCACCATTCAGTCGTGTTCTAGATTCGGTTGCGATCGCGTGGTTTTTCATTGAACCTTCTGACTCATAAACTGACCATTAACGAAGTTGTTGAACCTCGAGGGTGTCCTATATAGCAGGATATTGCCGGAAACGTACTGACAATTTGGCGAGAATGATTCGCGAGTTTAAATGTTGTTTTTGTGTACAAGTCTTGTTAGGTGTTTGGACTGCTGTTGGAAGCTATGGTAAAAAGCAAAAACATGTGTTTAAGTTTTATAAATAGTTGGAAAGTGGAAGTGAAATTTGAAATCCCAAAGAAAATGGGAAAACCTATTATGCACCTTGCCTATAACATTTAAGCATACAATTGACATTCAAAGTGATTGTACCCAGAAATTTTAATACAAGATGCATCATTTCTAGGCGAAATGAAGTTGAGAAATAAAGATTGTATGTGCCACGTAGAATTGGTTAAGGTGCCATTAGACTGTTTGTCGTAATGCCAAATATTTGTCATTGTAGTCCGACATTCATCCAAGGTTGCCATGATTCACGTTGTGTTGGACTTTTGTCGGGCTTGTTTGGACAAATATTCGTCAAGTGTAATAGGGCTTTGCATTGTCTGGATTTTGTATGGGATTTTGATGTTTCTTGGCCTTGTTGTTTACAAATTTTCTGTAAGAGTGAAAGAGAAGGAGAGAATTTCATGCAGTGCCCTATAGGACCTTTACGCACCTAGTATAAATTGCCGATGGACGCAAACTGTCCCATGACAATCAAGAAAATCATGACCAAAGTTTAAAAAAATGCTTCCATTGTTAAGCATATGTGCCAAATCGGGTAGTAAAACTGATCAATTTAAAATTTACAAGCTGCATTCGCATTTTTAGCGATTTTATAGTTCCATTGAATTTCCAATGGAATGTCACGCTTGTGCGTTCATTTTCTAGCATGTGACAATTCGGTGTATGTACAACTTTTTCAAACAGTTTCAGAACATACAGCCTTTTCTTATTTGCCTATCCTAAAGCATTATCATGCATTATCTGCAATAACACACTGCAAAAATCACATTGGACGGATATCCCGAGAAAAGTCTGAGAGAAAACTGGTAACTAATTCTGATATTGGACGTTGCAAATTATGATGTTGGACTTTGTTCGGGTTGTGTCCACCGTAAGCTCGGATTTAACCCTTGGGGACGGATGAGTCGTATTTGCGCAGCAGAGAAAATTGACCTTCACAAACGTGTTCTGAACCAGGAAGGTGAAAATTCCGTCTCCAAAAAGGGTTAAGAGAGGGGAGTGAGTTTGGTTGGCATAAGGGACATGTGCCCCGGTACCCCCGATTCGTTGCATAAGTATTTAGTTCAACAGTCTTTAGAATCAGATCTCAAGTATCAGGTATCAGAAGGCCGGCTCCAGAGGCACGTTATCCTCCATTTGGGACATTTGTGCCATCGCCATAATAATAGCCTACTTCATCATCTACCTGACGGAAAAGGAAGGAAATAAGGATAAGGACTGGGATAAGAACAGGTAGGAAAATAGGAAAAAAATACCCTGGAAGTGGGTACTAATGCATAAGCGTACCACAAAGGGTTCAAACAGCGCCCTGAAAAGGGCACTGTAATAACGCATAAAGTGAAAGAGACCCTATAGCTCTTTACCACAGCGGGTTAAGAACAACAGAATATCCTGAAGATTCAGGTTTCTGAAGTCAGTTTCACTTGATAAGTGTTAACCGAATACTCGGAAACGCAGTTGCGCAAAAACTGGACAATTACATATCAAATGATACGAAGTTCCATAATCGGATTCACAGCTATCACAGGCAAATGAATCAGCTTGCTGAATATTCGCCATGTGATAACTGAGTCGGCAGTGGCCAGTCAATGCTTTGACCAGCATGCTGCAATTCTGCTTAGACAGATTAGTTAGATACTTCGCCACCCGTAGAGATGGCTCAGCACTATACAATTTGGTTTGACGACATGACTCCAAACTATTCCAATATTGTCTGTGTTGAGTGACAGCCCAGGTGTGAATCTGAAGCTTAATCCAACACTTCGATATCGGAATAGCTGGCTCAGGGCCAATGAAGTCATGTGATGCTCCAGAGCGAGCTAACTCATCAGCCAATTCATTTCCAGCGATGGAAGAATGATCAGGTGAACAGCGTTTGCTGAATTCAGCTCCTCGATTTGAGTTCGACAAGCGATAACTATCTTCGACGTGGAGTTGGCCGAAGCAAGTGCTTCAATAGCAGCCAGGCTATCTGAACAGAAGTATATTACTTTGCCCATTACGTGCTTCTGAAGTGCTGAATGCACTCCGCACATAAGAGCAAAGATTTCGGCCTGAAAAACGGTGCAGTGTCTACCAAGTGAGTAAGACTGATACAGCTTTAGCTCACGAGAATAAAAACCAGCACCTGCTCGACCTTCGAGAAGGGAACCATCAGTGTAACATACGATGCCGTCTGAAATACTTCTCTCCAGATAACCAGATGTCCACTCTTCCCGGGAAGGGAATTTCGTGGAAAATGTCCTATATGGAAAATTACAAGCAATTGTAAGATCACTGGAGCAAGGACAGCTTTGTCCCAATTCACCAAAAGTGGAAACAACGAGGTGTGTGTTGAGGTCGAACACCATTACGGTTTCGCTTTTCCGTAAAAAGAACAATAGATGTTTTACTCGGATTAACCGAAAGGCCATATTGGCGACACCAACCCTCAACTACCTGAAGGGCGTTTTGCATCAGGTCGAAAAGGGTGCTGATGCACATACCAACTAACAATGTTAGGTAGTCGTCGGCAAAACCATCAGTAGGAAAACCGTTATTATTGAGAATCCTCAATAGCGTATCTGCTACGAGATTCCACAAAAGCGGTTACAAGACTCCCCCTTGGGGGCATCCACAAACACTCAATTTCCCAATCCATGCTAGACGCAATGTCGAGAAGAGATTATCTGTTTTTGAGCATTTGATGAATCCAATTGGAAATCATTGGAGATATACCATGACTCCGTGCGGCTTCCAATATGGCATCGAAAGGCACGTTGTCAAAGGCACCCTCGATAGATGAACATCACGGATGTGATAACCCACAATGCGTTCTAAGCATTTCAGAAGAAAAGAGGTCAAACTGAAAGGTCTGAAACTCTTTGCTTAATCATACGACGCACGACCCACTTTCGGAATGAACTTCACAGTAATATCCCGCCGAGATTTGGGAATACACCCTGTAGCAAAACTGCAAACAAGTATTTGTTTTTAGAAAAAGTTTGAAATAATCAAATCCCTTCTGAAGCAAAATAGGATAAATCCCATCTGCCCCAGGAGATTTGAAAGGAGCAAAGCTATTGAGTGCCCACTCAATCGATTTTATAGTTACAATACTCCGAGCCGAAGCCAGGGAAAAGACATCAGGTTCATCTGAAAATGTAATATCCACCCATCCAGGGAAGTGTGTGCTGAATAAGCATTCCAGAACTTCCTCATCAGAGGAAGTCAGATCGCCATTTGGAAACCATGTTGGTATCTAGTTCAATAGTCTTTAGAATCAGATCTCATAGATCAGGGGTTCTCAAACTTTTTTAGCTTGCGACCCACTTTTGATCGTTATAGAATTTGGCGACCCATCAGCACGTATTTTCATAAAATACGACATTACAAAAATACTTCATTAGTTATTGAAGGAATTTTTTAGAAATCAATATTATGCTTCTACAGAAACTTAAAAAAATACATTTAAAATGAAAGAAAATTCATTCAATCATTAAGATATAAAAACTACACAATAGTGTAGTTAGTGTAATAGAAGACTTGTCTTGAAATTTTTTATCAGATCCTTCAGAAGAATAAAAAAAACTTATTCTACAAAACTTTGAATAGAATTAAGAAGAATCCTAATTTCCCGAAATATGTAACTCTGACGATTCTCCAAAAGATTATTTGTAAATTAGAAAATGGCATAAGTTAATTAAGACATTTAACACAATATCGCCCAAGCCTTTGCGACCCAACAAAAATTAGCTCACGACCCACCAGTGGTTCGCGACCCATAGTTTGAGAAACGCTGTCATAGATCATCGTCCTGATTGTTCCTGAAACTGTACTTTCAAATAGATGCACAAGTATCGGTTCCCAGTGACTAGCAAGAATTACAGACGCTTTGTCGGGTCAGATCTTCCATAAATTCTCGACTTGGTTATTTTTATTATTGTTATACCTTTACATGTGAAAATTGAAACACTATCACGTAAATAATTATTTTTTCCCTCTAGCGCGGGATAGCTTTGCGATCTGCGACATTTTTTTTCTTTCTTATAACTTTCTAGGCTATTGTAAAACAGCTGCATGAATACTGTTAATCTGCTTATTGAGATGATTCATGAAATTCTGAATGAACTATCAAGCTTGCAATAATTTATTCACATATTTAGCATTACATCAATATTTATAATATGTGAAACTTAATCAACAATAGGAGGCAATCAGTGAAGTACTAGATTGAAAGTAGTGAGCTGGATTTTTGTATGGTGAGATGTTCAATTCTCCATTTTTGCAATGAATTGGTGCAAACAGCGTGGGTTATATGATTTCTTGGCTAATTTGATGCTGTTTGAGCAAAAGTTTGGGTAACTGTGTTGTTGAAGTTGCATGAAATAAATAATACAACAACAAAGTTACCCAAACTTTTGCTCAAACAGCATCAAATTAGTCAAGAAATCATAATACCTACGCTGTTTGAACCATTTCATTGCAGAAATGGAAAATTGAACATCTCACCATACAAAAATCCAGCTCACTACTTTCAATCTAGTACTTCACTGATTGCCTCCTATTCCTCGCCATAACGATCGGTTCGTGGTTGCAGCCCTCCGTCCTAGACCGCGTTTCATATTTGCCAGACCTTCTGCACCTTGCACGCTACCCTCTAGGTCTTCTTGTACCATCCGTAGGGTAAGAAATCAAACTTTGAACTAGTCAAATTGTAATCTTAATTTGAACCATTTCGAAATTCATTAAAACGACGTACTTTTTAGGCAAATATTGTCCCGAAAAAGATGTTTAACAGCTTTCCGCACTATAACCTGACAACATGGACTTTAAAAGCATTGATAAAAGCGTTTTCGTCATGGAAAACAGGCAATTGAAAAATCACTGTGATTTCACCCATTTCCCCCCAGAGAAAGCACATTTTCGGTGCACTCGTACAGCTCATGCATTGTATCGCACGCAATATGTGAATACGTCAAATGAAAGCTTTTATAACATAGAATCGACCAACCGAATAATATTCCGCATTATTTGTCATAAAATTATCAAAATTAAGTAATTCTTACTTGGAGAATGTTATCTTAAGTTGAACCATTTGTGATCTAAATTTGAACTAGTAAACGAGGGCGAGCTTCCAGTGTTGGCCTGCAGACTGCGCTAGTGGTTGTTTTGTTTACTCTTGGGGGATGAAAAATTTCAAATTTAGTTTCCAAGTTTCTGAAGAGTTTAGAACATTCTTAGTTGAAATTCCACTGCCTAATGAAAAATAGTTACGGGAATTAGTAGATCCATGTGTTTTTCTATTGTTCCGCACGAAATTGGCTGTTGTGGGAGATGCTCGAGCTGCTGCCGCCAGTAGTTCAAATTATGATTAAAATTGGTTCAAATTATGATTACGATGGTTCAAATAAAGATTAAAATCATTGTTAACGAATAATCGAATTTTTCAATGAAATTCGGTGCAAATATAAACTTTTTACCACTTAACAGAAAGCTTATACCAGTGGCTTTCATGTACATATGATTTTGCTGTAGTAAATTAATTCCATGTGGGATAAAAAATCACTCAAAATTTGTACTACTTCGGAAAGCCGCAATTTGGTTCAAATTTTGATTACCTACCCTATCTCTTGCGATCAATAGCTTTACAGGAATGTTTTCCGGTAGTCTAACAACATTTTATCAGGTTTGCCACCTTACGGATGCTAGGTTCGCTGTAGATGGTCTTATGCACTCCAAGTAAAACATTTGTCACAGAAGAGTCACGGTAGCGCAGGGTTTTGTTGCAAAAAAGTCACTATGACTTACTTCTTGTGGGGAATCACTGAGCTGTTCAGCAGTCTCTCCCTATACTGCTCGCTCACCGAAGGCGATGGGTCTGCCTTTCGGTTGATGCACAAAGCAGTCAATTAGAATTAGAAGTTTTGTAACCGCCGTGCTGTAAACGTGTCGCTTCTATTATGTAGTATTTTAAGTGTAAATAAAGTCTACGTTTTAATGTGTTCTTGTTTGCTCCTGGGAGTTTAAATACCTACACGATAATGTGTCACGGCCACCCCAAACTCCAGGACGTAGCACTTCTAACACAAATACATACTTACTTGCTAGAAGTAAATCACAGTGGCATGTGCGCAACCAAAATCTGCGCTGCCGTGACTTCTGTGACATGTGTGTTACTTCTTGGGGACCGAGCTCGGCATCCGATGTTCTAACACTTTAGTAACAATTTTTGAAAACGACGTATAATCAATGGTGTAGCATTGATTATACGTCGTTTTCAAAATTTGTTACTGAATTCAAGTGCTTTCATGTCCTCCTCGAGCATAGTCTAGGCCCGTAAGGAACCACCGGGCTTATCAGCGCGTTGTACATGGTGTCTCAACTGACAATGGTATCTGAATAACAGTATTCAGCCATTTTTTTAATCAAGCATAAGAGCGGTTTATCCAACTGTTGTATTTATGGTCAAAACGTTTGTTGGAGCATTTGGTACGAGGATGATTATTTTTTTCGTCCTGGGAGTTGGCTCGTTGTTGTCCGCTGCTTCACAAGTATAAGTAATAGTTCAATTCTTCCAACAGTTTACATCACATAAAACAAAGACTAAATAGATTAAAAAAATGCAATACCCAAAGCATCCTAGCCCAAAGCTAAAAAGCGCAGGTGACGCTTTTCTAAAACAGCTATTTATGCATTCCAGGACTAATTACTTACGATACAAATGGAAGACTTTTGCAATTATTTCAGAATTTGGTGACTTTTACACAATGTATTGATCAGAAATAAGGTACACTGGGGCAAGTTAAAACGCGTGTGGTAAGATGAAACAGCGGGTTACCATGATGGTATCTAGTCACTATACATCATTTGAATTTTGTAACACATAGTTTTTGATTCAAACATCTTTTGATAAAGAAAGAGTTTCTAATTGAATTGAATTCCTTTTCAATACTTCGTGTTTCAACTTTTCTCGGTGTACTTCATAGTATGTTTGCTTCCAAAGCTGCAAACTTTTCGGTTTGTTTTTTTTTTGTGGAGAAGTGAAGGAGGGAAGTTTTTTTTTTGCTTTTTTTCACTCATAGGCCCATTAAAACCCCGTAAGAAGAAAGAGTGTTTCCCACCTTCGTAGTCGTGAATTATAATGAGGCACCCGTCGGTACTATATAAATGTTGTTATTTCATAACGAAGAGTTTATAAACTATAGTTCTCGAAATATGTGCATCTGGGCTTCTGGTGCAATGCTGAACTGGGATTCTAAGACCTTTGTCGTAGACATGGTTAAATCTGATTGATTGTAAGGCCGATACAAATATTTAATTTGTTTTATGTCACCCCCCCCCCCCCCCCCCCCCTTCAAAAATCCCAAAATATTGAAGGGGCGAAAAAAAACATGGCTGCCCATGACTCCATTTTCAATAGAACAAATGTTAACAAGCAGCTATTTTTCAATAGTTGAAAAATATTTTTTCAATAGTTGCATTAATTTGTAATTTTTCAATAGTTTTTTTTTGTTTGTTCCTTATTTATTTTTGTCCCTCCCCTCGTACCCGGCGAGAGGCCTCGGACATAAAAGAAAAATAATATTTGCATCGGCCTAATGTATTTCTTTTTTCAACTATAGCGCACTCGATCATAGAAAGTGAGTCTGCAGGGGGAAGCAATGTAGCTGCCTACCGCACTGGAACGCCCATCACGGGGCAGGAATCGAAATCCTTCTACAGAATAAGCTGTCCAGGTCTGAGTGAATGTGTACCTTTGGAGGAATGTCCAGAACTGTTGCTTGAAACGGCCCGCCAATGTTACCGGGGTGACTTTTCTCTGTCCTGTGGGGTCAACGAACTGGAGCCACATGTATGCTGTTCACGGCAGCAGCAGCAGCAGATCCCACAGCCGGGTGGATTCAACGACCGAAATACCGATGTCGGATGCGGAAAAAGCATCGTCCAAGGCGACTACTACCACGGCCTGGGGGCATACCCCTTTGTGGCACGGGTCGGATTCAAAAGTGAGTACGAACGAACAGACTATTTGATGATTGTTATGTGTAACGATCAGAGAGCAAATGTGCGCCTATGCTTTCATCGTAAGTTAACAAATGGAAGGTCGAAGTGGGTTTTTAGTAGAACCGCGTAATGGACAGTGCAAGCGATTATGCAAATGAGCTTCAGAGTTGACGCGCGTTTAATTGCCGTTTTACAACTGTTCTTTTGCTATTGTCTCGAACTAGGAAAATCATTGAACACATGTTTCACTGTCAGCTTGTAATTTTTCGTTCTTGCTATCAATTTTTGAATGTGTTGTTAGCTTTCACTATTTTGCTATGTGGGTTTTGAATTCTTATCGATCATTTTTGGTACCTCTTGCATCGTTCAAAATTCCAAATTATTAATTTTCACCAATATCACTGAAGCGACTACTATGACTTTTTTTGTTTATCACTGTATCTATTAGGTTTAAACTTTTACTAAATTCTCAAAAATTGAAGAGTTTTGTTTATCTTTTAAATTTAAGATTTTAAATTTAATATCTCAACATAAAATTAAATAAACGGTTGAGAAATGTCGTAGATACTGCTATTCAATGTTGACCAATATTAAGAAATATTGGTGAATGTCTACATAGTACAACATTCATTACACAATTGAAGAATGACTGAGTAATATGAATATGATCGCAGTACTAATCCAAATTACCATATTATCATTGACTAAGCAAAGGTATTGTACCATTTGGGCGGGTGTTCCTATTTTGGGTACACAAATAACGTAACACTATAGGTGAAGGGGGGGGTGGGGGTAGCGTTACAGCACATACACATTTTTTTGGCTTTTCATACAAAGAGCGTTACAGGGGGGAGGAGGTCTGAAATGGCAAATTTTTGCGTTACGTAATAAGTGTACCATGCCATATATGCCATCTATTTGACTTTCATAAATTTAAAAAAAAATGTAATTTCTTCAGTGGCGGCAACAGATAAATCCATGCAAATAATAATAAGTGCTCTTTCCTATCAGATACAAAAACGGGGTCATTCATTTACCCTTGCTCTGGATCCATCATCGCCCGACAGATCATCCTAACATCGGCACACTGTGCTCTAGCCAAAGCCGATAGCCATCGATTGTAAGTACAAACAACGCTTTGCGGTGTAGTATATGTATATAGTTATAAATTGTCATTACTAGCTTGCGCAATACCGTGATAAAACTCGGTATAATTGTGGCAATTCAGTCATATGGAAAATTTGCGATCATTGCTACAGTTTCAAGGTTGATGCGGATTTAAATATACACGTTCAAGTTCCCGAGCTCCATCATCTGAGAGGATGGGTGAGGGTGGATCAAATCTAGTCAACTGATGCCATCGAAACGAATGTTCTTTCCCGTCGTGCCCTAATGCCCACCTTCATTCCAGATCATCCGTCCGAATTGGGGACTACGATACACGCACGGACCCGGACTGCGGAAATACCGGATTTTGTGCACCGGCGGCCATCAATCACGCCGTTAGTCAGATCATTGTCCACCCGGACTATGTGGATGGCCAGTATCACCATGACATAGCACTACTTGTGCTCAAAACGCCGATCAATTACACAGGTAACGAAAACGTTTAACTTTTCTAAAAATAAAAAAAAACGCCTCGTTCCGGGTTCGAAATTCACACGGAAGTTGGAACTTTGCACCGTACAAAGTCGATGACCGTGAAAGCATGTTTTGTCAACGTGGAACACAAACCGACGAACATGGAAATCGCACCGAAACCCCTAATTATAGGGCTCTCTAGCTGACTATCATAGTTTGCTCAAATTTCTATGAATGGGTCATGCTCTGCTCATAGATACATGTACGTTTCATGGTGCATGTACGAACATATAACTAAACGCTCACAAGCCCTTTCCTGATCTGCGTTGAAAAAAAAACATTTAGCATAAGGGAGCGTCCATAAATTACGTCACGCAAAAATCAACCATTTCCAACCCCCCCCCCCCCCCTCCCCCCCTATGTCACACTTTTTGTATGAGACCTCTCAAATTTTTGTATGCACGCTAAGAAAATGTTACTCTAAAATGAGTAAGATTCACACAAAACTGAGCTAAACTGGAACAGCTCAAAAAATGAGTAAATTGCATTTCCAGCGATAGCGCTGGACCAAGTGCAAAAATTCAACTGATTTAAGCCGTATAATATTCTTCGCATCATCAAGAATATTATACGGCTTAAACTGATGAGATTTTCGCACTTTGGCCAGCGCTATCGCTGGAAAAAAAATTTACTCAATTTTGAGTTGTCCCACTTTAGCTCGAAAATGAGTGAATTTTCTGACCGTGTGGGTCGTCACATTTTGCTGAACCCCCTCCTCCTTCAAAGCGTGACGAAATTTGTGGACGTTCCCTAACCGAATCAATTAATTGGTGCAAATTTGAATTAGAATCTTGAAACCCTTCTGGAAATATAAGTTTGATGAACAACTACAACATAAGACATGTTCTGGTCAGTTATGTTATGATTTATTCAAGTTTGTAGAAATGCCAGGTTTTTTTTATTATTTATGTGTAGGGTATGTGTGCCATCAGTAATCTCACGCTCCCATATTCATCCTATTCGAAAACAAGCGATTACGGCACCGATTGATTCCGTTCTTTGTGTTTACCTGGGTGCTCACTTCTAACAAAAAATACAAAAATAAGAAACAAAACAAACAGCGCTCCAATCCCTTATTTTTTGTAGGATGAAAATGGGAGCCACATGCTTAATAAGGGAACCAATACCCTATTTCAACTTAATTGCCAATTCTACCCTAATGTCAGAGTTCTCACTTTAACAATTTCAATGGTCCATTTTACGGGCCGATTTTATGAATGAAAATTTGACAGGAGGTGGCGTCCTAACCCGTGAAAATCAATATCATCATCAACATTGTTGTCACTTCATAAAATGACTCATAAAGCCCTCACTTCAGGTGACATGAAGCATCACTAAGCTTCCATTGATTGATGCACCAAGCGAAAAGAAGAAGTTTTGACATCCAAGCGGTGTGCCGTCGATGAGATCCTCGTCGTTGATTGGTCGATGAATGTAAACGGCACACCGCTTGGATGTCAAACTGCTTCTTCTTATCGCTTGGTGCATCAATCAATAGCAATCATTGACTTTGCGCTTTTCAATGATAGTTCACGTCACGTTTTTTAAATGATAAAAAACGAAGGATTCTGCAGCCAAGCAGCACACTCATTGCGGCCGGCCTACTAGGTAGAATTTTCCTCCCGCGGTGTTCTCATAGAGAGCAGAGAGAAGCATTATTTGAAAAGATTTATCCCTCTAATACCGAACCCCGCCTATTGACGGGGTATAGTTTGAGCATTTTTGTATTTTTTTCTTTCCTGGGCAATCAAAATTTTTATATTTTTGGCTAATATTCAGGACTGTTCTTTGTATCTCAAAAAGGTTTTTGGTGTCTTTCAAAGTATTTGTACAATTTTAAAAATCATTGGTAAATTGATGTTATGGCCATTTTTTAGATGTTATTAGGGGGATTCACTTAACAGCGTAAACTGATTAAACGTCGCGATCACCAAGGCAATCTTTGATTATTTCATTCGCAAAATCATGAAACATTTCAAATAAGCAGAAAATCATGGCTTACACAGCAATTTAATCTGTTTAGTGAGTACCCCTATTGTTTCTTTTGTATTTAACCGCAAAAATAAACAAATTTTATTTTTCCCCCAATCACGCTATTATAGTAAAAGTGAATAATGGAGTTGGATACACTCTAAAATTATTTTGCTCAGAAATACATGAACAATAAAATTTTCCACAAAAAAAAAATTATATAGAAAATATTTGAACAATAACCATAAAATCTCAATTTTTTTTCAACTTAAAAATTTGGTTGGTATGCGAAATAGGCTTCCAGGAAAAATATAAAAGTGTAGGGATGTCCAAAAACAAAAGTTAGAAAAATCGAAAACCAATATTGACAAAATTGTTAAGGTGAATATATAACGAAGCCACACCTCAAACTTTCAAGAGCACAAATCTGAAGAACCGAAAGTCGGTTTGTGCTGAAAAGTTGATCGTTTCGTAACCCGCTGATGGTGACCAATCGATCAACTTTTCAGGGCAAACTAACATTCGGTTTTTCAGATTTGTGCTCTTGGGAATTTGAGGTGTGGCTTCGTTTTATATTCACCTTAAATTCAACAGGATCACTTTCCAAAACATGTTTAAATCGATTTTATATGACGAAAAATGATGTTTAGATCAAAATCAAAAAAGAGGGTTAAAGTCACATTTTATTGAATAACAATTATTCTGTAGGTTTTACTTAACTGGTGTCTTCAATAATTTGAAAGATGCAATGTAAGCTGTATGAATCCGCATCGGTTTCATTTGCAAGGCAACATGGCTAAAAAACTTCAACTTGTGGAAATAAAAGTTTGACTTCTCCATAGTTATTCCCATATAAATTTTAAAGGGCATGTGCTCAGTCAAATTTGATCCGAATGATCTCAGGATAATCAGATCCTAATAGGATAATCCAGGGTGGCCAGTGAATTTCAGATTTTGATTTCCCGGTTTTCTCCCGGTTTTTTCCCGATATTTTCATTTTTTTCCCGGTTTTACTTGTTTGTTTACTTGTGTTGAATAAAATAATCCCTATCGGTTCAGGAGCTGTTCCAGGATAAATTTCAGAACTAACATATGTTTGAATTTTCAATTAAACTCCTGGGTGAACTTTAAGAGATTCTTTTGGGTAAAATTCAGAAATAATCTCTTAGGAATTTTAATTCCTGATGACATTTTTTGCAATGATAATGAAACATAGGTTTCTGTAAAAACTGTACATGTACATTTTTGCAACTGTAAAGTACTTTCACATTTCTTCTCATTTTTAGTTTGAACGTCAAAACATCATTTCCACTAGAATTGATACAGTATGCCTGACACTTGTGTTAAATTTTTGAAGATGTTTCATATCAACTTAATTTAAACAACATGTTCAGATTCACAAAGGCTTCTTTGAAAAATATTCAAACTTTTGACGGAAAGCAATTATATTACAGAAATTCTTGCATGAATCGCCCAAGAAACCGTTTTTCTTCGCAGTACGCAATTGCGAAGGAATGACAATTCAAATGGCTGTCACTGTGGAATTTATACTCCAGGAATTGGTCTAAAACTTTCTTGAGCGATTCCTTTTGAACACGAAACTGGCCTTATTGCTGAATTCCTTTGAGCAATCGTTAATTCCTTTTAACAATTTTACATTTTTTTTCAGAAAGCCTATAGGCTTTATTGTTTTGTGTTCGTCTCTCATGTTCCATATAATAACATTATTTGTTTTAGTAACACTTGCCAAAAAAACTGCTTAGAATTACGTTTGGCCAAGTAAAAATACTCATTCTAGGTTTCAGTTTAGTTGTACATAACTGTTGTTAAAATTTAGCCAACGACAACGTCCTATTTACTCCATTTAGTCTGTCTTTCGTCAATTCCTTGTTGCTGTTGTTAAAATACATTTCCCACAATTTCAATTTGATGTAGGCAAGTGAAAAGAAACATGTGAGTGCCCTTGTTAGTTTTTGTAGCATTATTGTATTTTGGTGACATCGATACAAGACTAATTCAGGAGAAAGATTGCCCTTTACTAAAGTTTACTGAAACCCTTTACATTATTACGCAGGAATTATAAATTATTGTTTCTTCTTGATTTGCTGAAAACTAAGAATAAAAACAGTTATAACTTTTAAAATGACTTAACAGATCGACTTCAGCAACCGATATTATGATTTTAAAATTCTCAACATCTAAATGTAACGCAAGTCGTATTTTCAATAAAATATATCGAAATATTGCAACTTCTGTTAAACCAGCAACAAGCTTGGCATTACAGATTATTTTCATGGATGATAAAAAAGTGATTAATAATTAGAAATAATAGAGCAGTATGGAATTATACCTGGAAATGCAAAATTTTCCCGGTGGCAATCTGAATTCCCGAATATTTCCCGGTTTTTTCCCGGTGATTCCGAATTCCCGGCTTTTTCCCGGTTCTCCCGGTTTTCCCGGTTCGCTGGCCACCCTGTCAGAACCTAAATTGGCATCGATTAAGCCTAGGGGAGCGAAAATTTCAAAATTTGCATCGGTCTAATGAGCATATAGGGTCGTAATACTTTTTCAAACGAATATTTGCTTTGGTGGATGCAATTTATCACTTTGATATTTCGAATATGATATCCTCGGTGCTCTTCAGAATCTTTCGATACTTCTTCAGCCTTCTCTGAGCAAAAAAAAACTTCGGAACACGCACCTTTTAAAGCTCTAGACGTTCTTGAACCATTTTACCAAGACCAAATTTGATATTTTAAGATCAATGAAATAGCTTACTGCTATTGGTTGGATCTTATCAAGAGTTAAATGTGCTATGATGATGATGTTCCAGGAGTAAAATTGAGATATTATTTTCAGTACTTTTACCTCTTATCTCAAACAAACAAATATTACTTTTTGATCTCCATATCAAAATATGCTATTCTTGAGCTTTTTTACTCTGCTCGGGTTTGTACCTGTTTTTTTGGATTCCAACTGATGTCTACTTTAGCCTCCTTCCGAATGGTACACTAGTTATCAGTTAAACTTGTAATACTCTGTAGTTTCAAGTTTCATTGACCAAATTAGTTGAAAATCGATAAATATCAATTAAGTTTAAGGTGAATATATAACGAAGCCACACCTCGAATTTTCAAGAGCACAAATCTGAAGAACCGAATGTCGGTTTGAGCTGAAAAGTTGATCGATTGGTCACCACCAGCCCTCGAGCAGTCGCGTCTTCGACTACCTAAGCGACACCACACGCACGCTGTGTGCCACAAGCGTGCATTTTCTATGATGCGTGTACACAGTACACGACGCGACCGCTCCCGGGTTATAATCGTTGACGTTAGAAAAAAAAAAAAAAAAACAAAAATCACAAAATTGACTTATTGTGGCTTCTATGGTAAATTAAATTGACTGAAATTCGTAAAATATCGTCTCCGGATAGGCGATCTTAAACCTAATCTTCTAGGATAACTGAAACAGGAGACATCAAAGTATGTTTCGGTATATTTGGCCCATCTAGCCGAAGCGGAAAACAGGCGGGTATTCAGCTAGGCCATGCTAAATGGTGGCAGGTTCGATACCCGGTCGGCCCAAGGGCTTATCGTAATGGAAATATCATTAAATAACTTTGGCATAGAGTATATTCGTGTTTGACACACGATATACACATGCAAAATGGCTATTATTGGCAGATACTAACTGTGGAAGATCACTATAGAACACTAAGCTGAGAAGCAGCATTTATCTCAGTGAGGACGTTACGCCAAGAGAAGAAAAATACCACAAGTAATTCTGAGCCCAAAAAAAAAGAAATGGCACATGAAAGCATGAACTTGGTGGTCTAGTACCTAGTTACCACTTTTAATTTGTACACAGAAGGTTCTGGGCTCAATCCCTGACGCGTATATAAAGTTCACCACAATTTCACTGTTATCTGTATGTAAGTTATGTTGCTATCTGTACCCGGGTAGAGGTGAATGGCAAACCTAAAACAAAAGAATAACAAATTTTATTGCCATAACTTCATGAACAGCTTAAACAACATGTCAATAGCATAATATGAAATTATATCAAAATATGCCTTTAGCTTGTCATTTATCATATTTGGAAGAATAACTACTACATGTTTTCTTTTGCTATCATAACAAATTTTGCAATTGGTAAGACATTGTTGACCTCTTACGAGTTTGTTTAATCATCGCAGTGTTGGCACTTATGAAGAACTACATAATGACAAAATTTGAATTTTGGTTATTCTAATGGTAACTTTTGATATTTTTTGGTTGACAGGCGAATAACTAATTTTGATATTGTTCTGTTTTCAATAACTCAATAATGGTGTCAAAGAAGCAAATAACCAAAAAACATTGGAGAATATGATGCCGTTCTGAAAAATCCAACTTATTACGTATATTAGGGTGTTCCAGAACAAAATCTATCAAAAAATCAACTTTTTAAGGTTTGTGATTACAAATGTAATAATTACACATGTTTCCTTCAATTTTATTGGCACACGTTGTTCGGAGAAGTTGTAGCAAACATATATAGCTTTCAATTTCTGCCAAAAGAATTAAGTTTTGACATTTTTTAGTGTAGTTATGATTTTTTGAAGTTCAAAAATAGTCGAAAAACACAAAATTGATTTGATGCACCTCTTAATTTCAATGGATTTGGCTGAAATTTTGACCAGTTACTTCTTTTAGGATGCCAATCGAAATATGGGGGTGGACTTGAGAATCAGAGAACATTTTTGAAAAGCTGGATAGGCCTACTAAAGAATGTTTAAAACAATATGTCACTTTTTTGTATATCCACGTCGTCCATCTGGGAAAATTATTGAAAAATTCAAAAAAAAATATATATAGTACGGTTGAAAACGGTACTTACCCATCTTGCCCCCTGACCCATCTTGCCTCTACATAGGTATCATACTTTCTGGACATCTCATGATTTTTTTTCCTTTCTTGCTATCATGGTACACCCCCATCACCCCACCTGTAGTGGCAGCGCAACCCGTATGTTTACACAGACGCCGACAAGACTTGACCGTGGGAAGGCGCGTACAAATCATTGGCTGGGGTAAGCTATCGACCAGTGGAACCAAATCGCCCGAACTGCAATCGCTGGAAGTTCCTCTGACCTCATGGGATCAATGCGTGCGGGCGTACTCGGCCACGGGTGCCCTACAATCTACCAAGTCCATCGAAGGCGAGTGGATGTGCGCCGGTGGTGAAGGTCGCGATGCCTGCCTCGGCTTTGGGGGAGCCCCGCTGATCATAAAAGAACGCGGACGATATGCCCAGATTGGAATCATGTCATTTGGAGCGGAAACGTGCGGCGCGCTCAACATGCCTAGCGTGTACACCTCGATTGCGCATTACGCGCACTGGATCGAGTCCAACTCGCCGACGACCTTTGTGTGAAATACATAGGTAAATCGCCCTAATCGGGCAGGAAACGCCAATTAGGTAGTCATAATGCAATTTTTGTTGTATGTTAGGTTATATTTTTATGTGCAAAATGTGTAACAATAAAGTGCTAATCTCACGATCACCTGGAACAGATGAGCGTGCCGTAAACGAGAAGAAGCGTGGTGTTAGGTTTGTGCAGTTTTTATTCAAATAGACGTCTATCATAATGAGTAAAGAGAGATGAATAACGTTTGGCGCACGTAACGTCAATGCTATTGGAATGATTCCCTGAAAACCTGTTTGTTCTGGATAAGCATACCCATCCCATGAGTGTTGAAGTTGAGAAAGCCTAACTCTGATAATAAAACTTTTTATAAGGATGTGATATACCCACGAATACGCAAACAATTGTTTCATTATAAATTTGAGTTGTATGACATTATTTCTAGTATTGTTTTATAAATGGCACATCAAAATTTAGGTATGTATATTTTTGCATTTTCACCTATCGTCAAAATCTGGTAACTACCGCAAGTCGCAATCCACGAATCCATCTTCATTACCATCATTTTCGATGAGTAGCTCCTTATCGTCATGATGCTTTTTATATTTGTGATACAGCACATAACCCCCAATCATGCCCACAGTTAAACCGAGCAAAACCCCAAACGTGATCATACCATTTCTCACGGAATTGTCCTCCACCAGTGGTTCCTTCCATTCTTCCACCTTGGCAAAGTACCAATCGCTGAACCTATCCGGACCGGAAAGTGACACTGCCTGAGCTCTGACTGCGTATTCTCCGATCGATAGGTTTCTGAAACGGTATTCGTAGCCTGCACGTTCATGCTCTAGTCTCGTTATGCATTCCACGCGCGATTTTCGGCCCTCTGGCTGAGCATTCAGTATCTTAATTTCTACGTTGAAAGCCACAATGGCTCCATTGGCCAACTCTGGTTCATTGAAACTTATTACAATAGTGTTTGCTTCCGAGGAATCCAACGGTGATTCTTTTATTACAATCAAGTTCAAAGGTTGAAGGACAGGTGAAGGGTCGGTACGATCCGAATATATGCTGTAAGCACTACAATAACTGCTGTCTGCAGCGCTACAGGCAAACAGCTGGAAAGTGTAGTATGTATACGGAAGTAGATTGCTAACTGTGTATTCTATACCTCCGGCATAAAAATCATTGTAGTAGATGCGATTTCTGAAATTTTCTGTATCCCGTTTGGTACGATGTACCTTGGAAGTGGTTTCAGTAGAGTGTGAATCACTTAGAAAACCATACATTATGCTTTGGAATTCGTCTGTAATTTTTGCAGTTTGTACATAAACTTTCTTCAGTTCTACAGCACGCTTTTTGCGTGAGTAGAAGTCGCTGTCAGAGTCGGAAAAGTCCGGAACATCTAGAAATACACTGTTGACGGAGCAACACATTTCAGCAGTGCATTCCTCGACCATTTCCGGCTCTTTTTCGACTTCACGTGGATTGAGGCAATAGTTTCGTTGATCAAGAAGTTTCCGATCATCCGGTTGAATGAAAACATCAACGTGGTATCGCTGTACAAGATTTTCCTCCGACTTGAGTATTTTCCAGGAGAATGTGATGGAATCATCTGTTTTTCTCGTGGTAAACACTCTCAATGGAGGGGTAGGTCTAGCAATTTGTGTTTTGAAATAATGTACAATAGATTGACCGATCCTCCTATGAGTCACGTTGTGAAGGCTATCAGTGAGATAGGTTTTGATGTAATAAGCGTACCTTGTGAATGGTTTCAAACCGGTCAAATTGTAGGCCAGAAAAACTTTATGGCTGGTATTTGTATCATTTAAATGTACCAGCTTTGACTGCCAGCTGTACTCGGAGCATACGTCTCGGCCATCGTACGGAGATCTTGATGTATCCGACGGTGTGAAGAATATTATATAACCCATCAGTTGCTGGCTAGGGGCTGTGTTAAACCTTGTCCAATAAATCGTCACATTTCTGCTCGACTGCACTTCTGATTTAACGATCAAACTAACAACATTACAAGACTGCATGAAACCGTTGGAATCTGCGCTTATTAAATCATTTGTACTGTTGTATGTTGTCATCTTCTTCAACACTTCTATGTGCGAAATACAGAGCAAGGGATTGTACACAAAGTACATACTCCCGGTAATCAATTTAAGCGACATGGGATAGTCTCCATAATTCCACAGTTTTTGGAGGTTTGCATTTTCATAAATCATGAGCGAATATTTCCCATGCCCTAACTCCCACTGACCATGGATGATTTCTAAATTCTCTAAAAACTCCAAAGACGGTAATGTGTTCGAACGGTAAACCTTCAAATAGCCCATAATCTCCTGTATTCTACCCAGAGATCTCCGCAATTCTGCCACCAAATGCGGGTGATCTTCGTTCATCCGTATTTGCAACGTCCCATTTATGATTGTGCAACCTTCCAGTCTTTCGGCATCCGCTAGATACATAATTTGAGAACCTTCGCATATTTTCGGACACTGCTGGTGACAAGGGTAGCACGTGTGGTTGGAAAAATCTACGTCAGCTAGTTCTACATTGGTGGCACTGAATCCAGCAGGGCAGTCCTTCAGACATAGACCTTCGAACAGTAGCCCTCCACGGTCGATGCAGTTTGGCTTCGTGATGCAGCGCATTGTTTCCTGATATAGCATTCTGGAATGTTGGAGGATATTTTTCTTGAAAATTTACTGGACTGCTTAGCAATGAGGAAAAAAATATTTGAAACATAATACAGACAAATAATAAATTGTAGTTATGTGATATTAAACATAAACTTTCTAATAAACAACTGGATGCGAATGTAGAAAGGAATAAACGACTATAATTGAAGGAAAGGGTAATTTTTCAAAAAAGTTCAATTGAAATAAAGATTCATCTATATACAGGGTGTTAGGTTCCTGAGTGCAAACTTTTTAAAGGGTGATAGAGGACCATAAATGGTGAAAAAAATGTTCTACGCATATGGTCAAATCTCAACCGTTACGTAGTTATTGAACTTCCCATGTTTTTGACTCTTATTGCCTCAATTGACAATAACTTGTAAATGGTCAAACTTATCGAAGTTTTTTTACCCTTATTCGAAAGATTATTGAATTTTCTATCAAATGGCATCTTTGAATCGATTGGTTTAGTTAAATAACTAAGTTTTCTAGAGCCTCCTCTCCTCTTCTTGGCGTAACGTCCTCACTGGGACAAAGCCTGCTTCTCAGCTTAGTGTTCTATGAGCACTTCCACAGTTATTAACTGAGAGCTTCCTCTGCCAATGACCATTTTGCATGCGTATATCGTGTGGCAGGCACGAAGACACTCTATGCCCAAGGAAGTCAAGGAAATTTCCTTTACGAAAAGATCCTGGACCGACCGGGAATCGAACCCGTCACCCTCAGCATGGTCATGCTGAATACCCGTGCGTTTACCACCTCGGCTATATGGGCCCTAAGTTTTCTAGAGCAAAATAGCTAAAAATAGTGTATTTTTAATGGTTTTTGTCAATTATCTTTGAAAAATGCGTAATAAATTAACATTCTTTCTTTGGCAAAGTTGTGGCCCCTGTTACACTCTACAATTCGTTTTTTGACACCAAACTTCTAGCTCTTATCGTTTTCTTGCAATTTTGATTTAAATGTGCGGCTCCATGCGCAAAAATGTGCTTTCCATGACAGTTGCAAATTTATGATAAGAAATGCGATGTTTAAATCAAAATTGCAACAAAACGATAAGAGATAGAAGTTTTATGTCAAAGAACGAAGTGTAGAGTGGAACAGGAGCCACAACTTCGCCTAAGAAAGAATTTAAAATTATTACGCATTTTTCAAAGATAATTGACAAAAATAAATTATACACACTACTTTTGAGCTGTTTGCTCTAGAAAACTTAGATATTTAACTAAACCAATCGACTCTAAGATGCCATTTGATAAAAAATTTAATAATCTTTCGAATAAGGGTAAAAAAACTTCACAAAGTTTGTACATTTTCAAGTTATTGCCAGGTAAGGCAATAAGAGTCTAAAACATGGGAAGTTCAATAACTACGTAACGGATGAGATTTGACCATATGCGTAGAACAATTTTTTTCTCCATTTATGGTCCTCTAACACCCTTGAAAAAGTTTGCACTCAGGAACCTAACACCCTGTATTGGCGGCAGAAATTTTCCAAATAAATAAGAACGTGCTCCTGGATTAGTTCAAAGAGTCTAATGAGTTACGAACATAGCCTTCTAGGTTCTTGAAAATAACTCCTAGTATAAATTGCACCAAATCCACATAATAATAAGAAACAAAATATCAAAAAGAGTGCAGAATTTGTGAAATTTGTAAAAGTTATGGACATTTTTTTTGCGACATTACTTGAAGGATTTTTGGTAGAGCATCTGGATAAAATAAAGTAACATCTGAAATAATTTTAGTAAAAAAAATGCTGCAGAACTTGTAACGGAATTTATTGCAAAATTAGAAATGCATCTTCTACAATAAATTATTAAACGCATGAAAGAATTTAAGATTTTTTTCGTCCAACATCCCGAAAGATTTTATAGTGGTGGAGATGCAACAATTCGTGAAGTAAAAACGTGTATTCTAACAGTAGAGCGGACTTGGTGTGATGGTTAGAACACGTGACTATTACACCGAGGACCTGGGATCGAATCTCATTCCTGAAGAAATCACAAAATGTGCTGGGAAAACTTGAAAATTAGAAAACACAAAATGTTAATTAATTTGCAAATTGAGAGATGAAATGGTGAAAAACTGCGTTCTGATGGGATTCGATCCCATTCGCTAGACCGGAGCATTAACCAACTAAGCCACAGAACAGGTAACGGTTCTGCGGAATAGAAAGCCAAACTGACTCCGAGCTCACATCATGAACACTCATATTTTCACAATTGTATTTCATCGGCGCAGTTGGTCGTTATAAGTTAACATTTAATCATCAATCTTTCAACTTTTTCGAGTCAGTAAAACTAAACTGAGCCACAGAAAATGGAAGCAAGTCCGTATGTGGCCCCCACTTTGTCCATTCTTTTCTTTTCGTATCCTACTCATGAGATTGTGTTAGCAGGGCAATATTTTTGAACCTACGCGGGGACTCAAACAGAATAGAATGAGCATATTTTTGCGACGAACTGTGTTAAGCAAAGGACAACATTTTTGATAAATCCAGCTGATTTGTTTGAACCAAAAGGAATCTGTATCGAAAAGCATTCAAAATGGATGTAGATCTGTTAACGCACTTGAACCGGTTAAAACTTTGACTAGCGGTTGAAGCGGTTTTTTTTTCTTAAGATGTACCCGTTTGAAAGAAAAAAAAATTGGGGGAACAAAAACTTACTTGTCCTCCGGACATTGCGCAACGCAACGGCGGCCATCTTTCGGTCCCCGACAGACTCGGCATCCGGTGTCCTTGCGATTCACACAGCCACCCAGACACAGCTCGTGGCATTTGATTTTTCCTGGAGAGTATTTGGCCATTCAGTGTACACATCCAGCAATAGTTTCGGTGCAATGTGCGCTAGGATCATGCATCGGTGTGCTCTGTGGTGGTTACGGGCAACAGTTTCCTGGCGGTACCTGTGAAGTCGTATCCCGTATGAAATCGTTGACAGCTCATATTACTCCAGCAGTAAGGCTGAGCGCAGCCATGGCATATATTCGTTTTGTTGCATTTGAGTGATTTGTCCGGTTTGTCGAAACTATTGAGATCAAGTGATACGTTCGACCTATGTGTTATGTTGGACCAGGCAATCTAAGGTAAGTGGGAATGATTTCAAGGTTTCCAGAAAATGCACAAAGCAATACTTACCGTATCCGTGTAACACAGTTTTGGGCAATGCTGTACAAAAACGAACCCATCCTGTATTGCGATCAAGTTCTTCAAGCCAATCTAGAAAACGGAAAATTGCCGAAGGTTATCGTCTGCATCTCACACCTTTCACAAAACGACATTCCAACTAACCTCTTCCAGATCTGGTAAATCATAGAAAATTAGTGCGTAGTTTCCGATCAGTGTTTTTCCACGAATTACCATCAAATTTGGAAACAAATCCCGTAGCGATCTGAGGTTGTAAACGTGAAAAAACAGCACAAATCCAGTCACTTCCCTAGAGCCGTAAAAGAATGGATTCTTCATGAAATGATTGTTCGTCGTGCGGATTGAATTGAGTTAATTGATATATTTCTCTTTTTTCGACGACTGCTTGGTACCTAGCTTAGAGAGTAGATGGAGCTTTAGTTCCTGTCATGATTTCTGTATGCACATAGTGTCGTTTACATCTAGATCTTTGTTACACAATATAGACACAAAATTCAGCATGTATGTATGTAAAAACGCAATACGTAAATAATTTATACAAAATTGACGCGCCTATTTCATTCGGTCGATCTAACAATCTAAGGTCAGTATATCTTTTTTAAAATAAAAGAACAAACAGTAAGAAAACTAAAATTAGCAAATGGTACATATTTTGACAGTATCAAGTATCACATTCCAACTTAAGAATAATATGATCGTTCGTGAAATAACATTACAAAAGAGACGAGAAAAGAGAGAATATATGTTGATGGAATCGAGGTTGAATCAGGTCTGCTCATTAATCTCGTAAGCATTGCTTATTAGCTACAACTAATTGGAATTTCTGTATTTATCAAGTCTCTCGTAAGTGAAATGTCTTGCTTGGAAAACTAGTTTTCTTTACCCTAGCGAAATCGTATCTGCTGACCTTCAGTACAGAAGCTCAACCGAATGTATGAAAATGCAGATTCATACGCAGTGGGATCAATTACCTCAATTTAGATATATTATACTTCACAAACTCCTCGTGCGGAACTCGTTCGATCAACACTAGCTGCAAGAAGCCGGTAATCACTGTACAATTTTCAATGTAATGCAACCGAGCGAGATTATTCCGAATATCCACGTTACGACATAGATCATTATCCTCATCAGTGTAGTTGTCATCGACGACGGCATTCTGATCTTGAGCCGTTACCCACGCTGTATCACTTCGAGATCGTTTTGGAATTACTAGTGGCAACGTGATAAAAACTACAACGTGCACGTATAAACACACATTCTTCATCATAAACGGTTTCTGCTCTTTCTCTCTTTTCTTTAAACTAATTTCATTTGAACGTGTTACTTCACTTAAAACACTCGATACGTTTTGATTAATCAATCACTTTTCCTTTCCGATGCGTATCGCACCTTCCTGACGGGTTTCATTCGCATGCCTGCTAAGGGTTGACTATAAACTCTACAGAAGCTATACAACTTAGTATTATTACAACGTGCGAATCGTGTGAACTAATATGATTCGGTAGCTAAAACAGGGAACAGTGCTCAATCGATCATCGCCACTAGATAGTTACCGGAGAACTGTGCAGCCTGTTGACCATCCTCAGATGCTGTAGGTGATATTCTCTGCTGTGCTACAACATGTACATTGTACATAGGTAGGTACCTCTCTATACATCAGCAAGTCGCCATCCAACGGGCAGAGTAAGAATCGAGAAGCAATTATACACACATTAAATTGCTTCACCCCTGGGCATCTGCTATAATTCAATTAAACTGGTCGCACTCCTGGCGGATGGATATGACGAGCAGCAGCGTATATGCGGTCGTTCGTACTGGACCAGAAGAAAAAAAAGGTGCGAGAGCATGCGTTGGACGGGGTTGAAATATGACTTTTGATGGATGCGATCATTTCTCATGTGATTGATGAAATGTGCTAATGAGATTTCTGGACATTTTTTTTGAGTTGGGGTTCACCCACTTTTTAGAGGCTAGTACATCTTACTTTAATGTAAGAAAATGGAAAATTTGGGTTCACTATAAAGTTTTATTAGTCGTTTAGAATTCTTTCTTTCGTTTTGATAAATGAAGAAATAGATGTTTTGGATATTGATTTTCGACATATGCTGTCCCTGATCCTCTCTCATATTCTGTCGCCTGAAGCAAATGAGTTCATGAGAAGTTATCTAGCCGATTTCATCGACAGCCGTGAGACAGCGAACCAGATCTTAATCTTACGACAAGTGAGCCCAAGTACACGAATTCTTCAACCGCCTCGATTTCATCACCGTCGATATACATTCAGGGTGGCGGGCGCGGTGATTCGTCCCTGGAGCCCATCATGTACTACACATTAATGACTAATCCGATTCACCTGGCTTCACTTTTTAGTCGGATGTACGTTTCCGCCATCATCGTCTCAAATTTACGAGCAATAATTTCAATATCATCAGCGAAACCAAGCAGCTGTACGGACTTCGTGAAAATCGTCCCACTCGTGTTTATCCCCGCTCTCCTTATTACACCTTCTAACGCAACGTTGAACAACAGCCATCGTCGCCTTGATTAATCGTATCAGTTTATCCGGGATTCCGTATTCGTGCATAATCTGCCATAGCTTTTCCGTAATCATTCTGAAATTGTATGAATCCGTTTGAAATGGTTCAAGAGTCCCTTTGAGATGCTTCGAGAATCCTTATGGAATGGTTCAAGTATCCTTTTGGGATGCTTCTAGAATCCTTCTAGGATGCCTCCGAGAGTTTCGAACCGAGGCTCCTTCTGAGATGGTTTCTGAATCCTTTTGTGATAATTCCAGAATCATCTTGGCATGCCTCCAGATTTCTTCTGAGATGGTTCCCTAATCCATCTGGAATGGTCCAGAATCCTTCTGGAAATGATTCCAAAATTCAGCTGCAATGCTGCCACAATGCTTCTAGGATGATTACAGAATCTTTCTGAGATGAGTTGTTTTTAGAATCCTTCTGGGATGCTTCGGAAATCGTTCTGAAGTGTTCTGGAATCCTTCTGAGATGATTTCAACACCATTCTGGAATGCATCCAGATTTCTTCTGAAACGGTTTCAGAATCCTTCTGGGAAGGTTCTAGAATCCTTCTTAGATGTGATACTTCTAAAATTCTTATGGGATGCTTTGAAAATCTTTCTGAGATGTTTTTTTTTAATTCTACTGGGATGATTCCAACAATACCCTTCTGGAATGCTTCCATTTATCTTTTGAGATGATTTCAGAATCCTTCTGTGATGGTTTCAAAATTATTTCTGAGATGATTCTAGAAACCTTTTGCGATGGTTTTTGAATCCTTCAGGTTCCTTTTGAGATGGTTACAGAATCCTCCATGGATGGTTCTAAAATTCTTCTGAGATGGGTTTTGCATGCTTCTGGTACAATTCCAGAACCCTCTTGGTATGCGTCCAGATTCCTTCTAAGCTGGTTCCTGAAGTCCGAAAAAGGTTTTTCAAAATAAGACATTAGCCAGATCCATTCTCCGTCTCTATGCTGCTGTCCAACGTACACGATAAGCAAATTCCCTGACTAGGAAACAAACAAATGTAATAACGGAAGAGAAAACAACGACAAATTGAAAGGAACCCAACTCTTTCTGCATAAAAAACAGAAGCCAAAGCCATCAGACCTCCAAGCTCAAGAATAAAAATTTGAGTGTATTTAAAAAATGCAAATAGAGTTGGAAGTATATTGAGCCGGAATACGCTGGAATTGTGCATACATGGGAATGTTCGACTGAGCACTGTTCTTGTAATCATCACGTTTAATAGTTTCATAAAAAAAACACAGACATACATGTAGTGACAGACACACATATACACATCTATCCCTTTCTGACCAACGGTCCATACCGGTATCATTCGTTTGATTATCTGTTTTCCGTTTGAAATAGTAATTCCTGACAAGAGTCTGACTTTTTTCTAAATTGGGCGATATGTCACTAATATCGTACTATTGAAACTCGCTCGAAGCACAACTCACTATCGAACGTGTGTAAATATCCCTATTTCATTCCAAAATATCGTTAGCATCCGTTCTAAACTTTATACAGTTCACTTTTCTACACTTCAATATAGTAAACTATCCAACAACGGACAGACCACTGGAACGGCACCCTTGCACAGCTCTCAACGCGGGAAATGCGCTGCTCCCTAAAACCTGGGTCCTCGTGGCCTGGAGATATGATTGTGGAACGCTTGCGACGGGTATTGAGTATACGACGGTGGTCTCGCTGCAAAGTGGGGTTCAAAATACAAAAACACAAAATTCAGTTACATTCCATAGGTGCGCTCCCCAGAAGCAGCCAACGCGTGCCATGCTGTGGACGTGTCCTGAGACGCCTACAACTTCTCGCGAATGACGACTGCCCAGTGTTGTCATGTGATTAACTAAAGCGCTAAGCTACGGAAAAAAATGTAAAGTTATACACTACGCTCACAATTGCTGCAAACTTTTTGGCATCGTTTTACGCTACGTTGTAAATGTGATATTGCCTTGATTCCGTAGAGCTTTGGTATGATTCCGGAACTACAACACCATTGGCCATTTATTGCCAATTTTAGCCACAATACGATAGCGACAGACACACTAGTCTACTAGTAGTAGCGGGTGGTAGTAGTAGTAGTGATAGTAGTAGCGGAAGTAGTAATGTACCAGCACCTCGGGTTCCGGGACTTGCCGGGGAGTTTGCCTCACTCCACACGATACTACAGAACTACAAGCAAAATAACGACGCAAAAGACGCACGTGTTAGTTTGGTACGGGTCGATTTTCTTTCGGTCTGCGTTGGAACTAGGGAATTCGAGATAGTGCAGCGAACCCACTTGCGATGATGATTGTCAATTTGGCGAATGAAACACCACTGGATTGTGCAACAAAGATGCTGAATGTGTCATAAATAGATATTTTATTTGATTTCTCTGATTTGTGTGAAATTTCACAGACATAAAGATCTCTCAACAACGGTATATGTAATATGTATAAGTATATAGAGTTAAATATATAGAGCTCGTGTTTTTCTTCATTTTGACAATTTTGTCCGAGTATCTGAATTGTGAATATGAAATACATCTACATTCATTCATATAAATCATCTGGTTGGCCGTATTTCTTTTTGAACCATGGAGTATTTCTTTCAGCCATATATAATGTTGTTATTATCAATGTTTGGAGTAGATTCAATAGTATAGATCTGTTTAACTTTTGTTTGATTATTGTTGTTGAGTTAAAATGTTGTAACACACATATAGATGTGCTAACAGCTGCCTTGAGGACATTTGTTTTGATTTGATTTTGTTTTAACAGTTGAGATGTTTTATCGAGATAGTGTTGAACTATAAAAAAAATCCTGTCTGCTTTTAGAAGTGGCAATGACTCAAACCTGGTATAAGATATCTCATTAGGTATAGTTGGATGGAATTGATGCAAAACGTTAAAATCAAACATTTGATCAACTGCGATTGTTGCTGACATTTTCAGTAAAGCCAAGTACACAAAATCTTTACCTGTTTGAAATTTAGCTTATACATATCGGAAAACAGTTTAGGACTGAACTTTTTTGCGGTAAAAACTTTTCGTTTTCATGCAATCTTATAGGAAAAAATGAGCCATTTTATATTTTAGTTTTATTTCCATGCGACAAAACTGTCAAAATCGAATATTTTTACTCTTTGTTATTTGTAAGATTGGTAGGCAATATTGAAATGTTTGTCTCTCAAAAACTCATCATATTATTTCATTTTGAAGGACTTGCTAAAATAGATATGATGAAAACAAACTGTTACTTAACTTTTCGGTTTCCAAAAGAATAGTTGGGTAAACTATTATGCATTTACTGAACGTTTTGTAGGTATACCAAAGGAAATTATTGGCCAATCCTACAAGTTGTCTTCTTCTGTGTACAATAAGTGAAAATTGCACAAATTGGACGCGCAACTTATTTTCACTGACTAGTTAATTTTAATGCATAGTCGACGCTCTCGTCATACGGTAAATAAAATCTTCCTAAATGAAATACGTGCCTTTCGAAAGTAGAATCTTTATCCACACCTAATAGTGAACGTAATTTTAAGTCAATTTTACACATAATATACTGCCTTATTCGTGTTTCTTAACATACCTTAAATCTTTTTTTACCGCTATGTATGTAATCAATTCTACGCTTAACGAAAATTTTCATTAAATTCAAATTTTGGTAGTTGGAACACAAACCCAAAAACACATACAAATCATTCGTCAACATTTTTCACCTAACACGGATGGGTACACAATCCTATCTTCTTTGGTCGTTTCTGTCAGTCTTGGAATGGAAACATTTACATATTTTCACACGAATTATACTTTGGGCACATGGGGGGTGTGGTAAAACTTACTTTTCTAAATATTTAGTCTCTTATTCCAGTTTAGCATGATCGTGGAACAAGCATGTGTAGTTTTGCTTTTGATGAGTGTTTGTTCAATGGATGTCTATGACTATTTTCGTAAATTTAACAGAGATAACATATCGCACTAGTTCACATAGATTTTTGCTTTTTCATTGCTCCTACGCAGATTTGCATAGTGAGTAACCTGTATTTTTTTTTTCTTTATACTATCGACACAGACAAACAGACATACTACTCAAATCGAAATCATCGCACGATTTAACGGTCATTTTGAAAATATAGTGTGGTTCGGACTGTGCTCGCATGTGTCATGGTGGCGCTGGTGTGCCAACATCACCTCTCAATTTTGGAGAGAAATGAACGCGACGCCGATCAATGTTTACATAAAATGACTCAATCATGAACCTTCATTCATGTTTTATGAATGGATGACGCCTCGGGGGAGTCGTCACCTGCAAAATTGTTACATCGAGCCGAGGGAAACAACACCTGCAAATGAATGCTTCGGATTGAGCATTATAGAGGGTGCTAGTGAGATGCCAAACGATGTTTTTGAAGCAATTTTCTTCTAAGTAGTATGTCTGTTTGTCTGTGCTATCGATGTTCAGAGATTTCTGGAGATTCCCTAAATTTACTGATCATATGTGTTCCATGTGAATATTTAACAATTTAATTTCTGCCATTGCATTCTCATATCAATCTAAAATGAAAATAAAAATTACCCAGTACTGGTCCCGACCCTGATAATTCTGCTACAGTTTAAGAATCACCTGTGTTAAAAGACAACTGGCACCGTCGCTTTTTTTTCATAAACAGAATTTTTAGTTTGAATTAAAGGTGATTTCATAATTAACTGATATATTACTATACAAACAAATGTTTGACATTTAGGTCTTTCGAAACCAATTGTCTTAAATTTATAAAAACTCAAGAATATTTATGTAAAAAAGATCAAGAAACATTGATTGATTATTGAAACATAACTAATATGATTCGTATTTATCACTTATCCGGGTGTACCGTTTCGCGAAACGCTTCAATGGACTGTTCATAAACCATATATATCATTTTAATGGGTCTTCAGTTAGCGCAGTGAATTCCCTGGGCATACTGTATTATTGTGCATACCAAACAATATACAAATTCGTGCAATGGCATGGTAGAAAGTCAATTAGTAAAAGAGAGACAAACCAAGTTCCAGAAATAACGTAGTGCCAAGAAGAGGAAGACGAAAATAGTTTTGAAGTGTCTTAGAAAACCCATTCCAGGGGCGTACAATTTCGTTTCAATGATACACTTTCATGCAACATTTGAATGAGTCACTTCAAGTGTTTCATACATTTTTCTAATGACTCGGTCGTTAAAAAAAACTTTTCCACTCGAGCACTCATCGTACACTCAGCGAAGTAAACTACCGAAATTCATCGAAATACCTTATGAAATTTAGCCATAACTGTAAAGTATGGATGCCTTATGAATACCTTATGAAAATTGAACATGCTTATTATGACCTAATTACATAAGATAAACTTATGAAAAGAGCAGAAAAATCACAAAATGATGCAGACTGGAATCGATCCATGAACGTCGAGATCACTGCGCTCGTGCCCAACCCACGCGGCTATCGACGCTTGAGAATTTCGTGTTGCTAAATGTGTATAAAAGCCAAACTATGAATCGATTCTGCGTCATAGACCAACCTTATGAAAATCGTTCTAGCCGTTATGAATTGTTTAAAGGCCATTTCATAAGTTAGACCTTATGATAATCTTAGGTTTATTTGCCTGAGTGTAGCACTCGGTAGTCTCCCACCCGGTCGCATTGCTTGTGCTTCACCCGTCAGAGCATTAGTGTCTCACTGGTGCGCGCTAGTCTCTCAATGGTTACGGGCGCCGGTTAATTGGATTTAAGTGGTCGAATTTGTTATCCTCTTTCATAAAACATAATTATCATTCTATTGGCGTGCACCACTATTTAAAAATGTGGTTTAAATAGTGTTTTTAGCATGTTGAAGTATTTCAATGACTCATAAATGAAACGAAAATCCAAGTGTATCATCCCATGTTTCATACGCACTTGTTTCTGTAGCAGCAACGAACGAGTGTGTTGTTGGGTGAGAGATGAAGCATCACAGCAGTCCGTTCGCATGGGAAACGATTTGCTACAGCCGTCGTACGTCATGTTTTCCTTTCGAAATTGCACGACCCTGACCCATTCTATCATAAGGGAGTGGTTAGTAAACTTTTGATCACATGAAACCATGAAAAGATTCATGGAGCATAGGCTTTAGTTACACTCCAAAACGTAGGACCTTGGTCAAATTTCTCGCCTCCTCTGTAGTTTATGAACGCTTACGACCAGAACGACTCCGAAATCTAGTTTCAGATTTAAAATTCGAGAAATCCCACATTTCCGGAAATATTATTCATTGTGCAAAATATTGTACCATACCAGCTTTAAGAGATTTAACATTAGTTTCAAACATTCCACAACAAAAAGCTCTGCACGTGATTTCAGCTGATAAGCAAAAGGGAATGTTTAAAATACGGTGACCTGTCTATATTGCTAAAACCACGGTAAATGCATCCTGTTCTTGTTCGGTTTGATTCATAATTTCAACAACAGCCATGTTCTGACAGCAATCAATGACAATGCATCTACGAGTGCACGAAACTAGTAAGTAGTACTATTCGCTGTAACATGATGATTTTACGTGCTGTATGTAAATAGTATTTATGATAAATCTGACACTTAAACTTCGGTTGACAGGGTTTCAGTAACGTCGCACTCAACCGATTCGCTATCGTCGTCCACCGAGGTCTCCAACAGTTGTTCTAAAACGAAACACACGATGGAGGCGTATGATTGAGATTTTTTATCTTGCCTTATGGACATCAGCATGCTTAGTGCATGCTATACCGAATATCATGCAAAAGAGTAGATTGCATTGGAAAGTACAAGTAGGGTGCAACAGTTTTAGAGATATTTCTATTTTAAAATAATAATGTGTAACTACAAACATAAATTTTGAAATCAATATCGGAAAAGGTTTACCGACTCAGCAACATTCAATTAAACCTTACGATTCAATAAAGTTGTAAATGTGTGAGATCATCATAATATTACATTCTAAAAAAATATTGGAAATAAATGTCATAAATACAGAAAAGAGTAGACAAGTCCATAATAACAAGTAAATGAAAACAAAATTCCAGCGCCGCAGGCAATTGACAATCATTCGCAAAGGATTAACACAATCTCCAACATGATGGGGTTCTGATCGATTAACTAAATCAAGCATGCTAGGACCATGGATTAGTTGTAACAACAATTACTACAAGTAACAAAACGACTTACCGGGTGCTGCATTGCTGATGACGGTTACCGAACTGCTCTCGATGGAGAGGTCTATACTCGGTGGCAACGGTGGAGGCGGCTGAACCGACTCCAGCGTCAGTGGCACTACTCCGCTGGATTCGTGCAACCGAGCGGGAATAGCTGGCGGAAGGTTACTGTTGGCACCAGGAACGGTACTGTTTCCGTTTCCGGTGCCCACATTGCCCGTGTACATCGGCGAAATGGAGTTCACCCCGGCGGGAACGTAGGTGGGTGTGATGGGTGAAATTCCGACGGCGGCTATGATACGAGAGGATGAACCAAAGTTCTGGTGCGGCGCCGGGTAGGATGATATGACCGTGCTGTTGCCGGTAATGCGTCGATGTGCGGCTTGCGCTGCGAATGACAAACAAATTTTAGCTTTGGCGAATCGGAATGACAGTGTTTAGGTTGGTAGCGAGTAGTTATGTAGGAACCCAGTGATTCCATAACATGGCCTACGATAGATGTAATGTTTCTCATAAAGGTTCAGGGGTTTCTCATGAAATTATGCCAGCAACACTTCACAGATTCCACTAAAATTTTCATGAGAATTCCTCCTTCAGTAATTTGCCTTGAAGTTTCGCTTTCGTTCTTGATTCAGTATGTGACTCCAAGGGGACTTTTCTCCAGAAATTATGACAAAACTTCCTCTTAAAGATTCGACATATCACACTACAAGAATACCACCAAGCTTTTGTAGTATATTTATGAGCAGATGTCTACTTTTTGATTAGAGTGTGGTTGGGTTTATTCTTGGGTTAATTCTGTTTGGGTGTTTTACTGTGTATGTTTTCCGTGTTGGGGTTTTCCAGTTAAGCGTGTATTACTTTTTTGAAAACGATTGCTGTAATTCATTCGTGTACCGACAAGAAAAGCGTGAAGAATAAAAAAGTTTTAAACTACGCGTTCCGTGGCTTTGGTTTTCTTGCGACAACCATCAGAAGTGGGATCCACGCCGGAAACAGGATAATTCGTCAACCAGTGAATATGAGCCGCATGACGAAAAGTAATTTGATCGAGTGGCTGCAGGAAAACCAAATCGATTTTCCTCCGTCGGCAACAGTAACGCACCTGCGAGCGCTCTACGAAAGCCATGTTGGGGCACAGGGCGGAGCACCAAACGACGAAGAAGGTTCGGCATCACCATCAGAGAATGAGGAGGAGCAGTTGGACGTAGAACTAAGGGTGCTGAAGAAGCGTAAGATGATCGCCGATTTGCGTCGGGAACTGGAGGACATCGGACAAGCGCAAGGGAACCCACCGACAATTCAGGATGTAATTGGTTCCGTTTCACGATTTTCCGGAGGTGATACATCCGATGCGAACAGATGGCTCAGTGATTTCGAATCTGCGTGCGATTCTCTGGGAGGCGATGATGACTTTAAGTTGAAATGTGCTCGGCGTTTAATGGAACCAGGAACGGAGGCTGAATGGTTTCTTCGTGTTGACAAGTCTGCAAATTATCGACAGTTCCGTGATAGTTTCCTGGAAAACTTCGGTCATGTTTACACGGTCGCTGAAATTGTTGACAAGCTGCGCAAAACAACTTTTGACACTTCGAAAATGTCGGTCACTGCGTACATCTTAAGGATGCAGGAGATCGCGTCCAGGGCGAATATCGACGAGAATCAAACCGTGCAGTTCATCATCGATGGATTCCAGGACCGTTCAGCGAACATAGCAGTTCTTTACCCGGCCAGAGACTTGGCCCATCTGAAGCAGCTTTCACGGCGATATGTTCAGTTGCGAGAGATGTACCCTACGCCGATTCGGACGCAACCAGTCAAGCAGAAGGTGAAGGCTACATCAACCAAGCCGGAATCGCCGCGCTGCTACAACTGTTCGGGTGTTGGCCATCTGTCGGCGGATTGCAAGGAGCCACGCCGAGTGAAGGGCTCTTGCTTCCGTTGTGGTTCGACTCAGCATCAACTTAAGGAGTGTCCAAGACCAGCTCCACGGAACAACAACCAAGTTGCTCTAGCGGATGAGTTTCGCCAAAATGGCGGTGGCGACCGCCAATCCGTTGGCGAACTAGGGGCAGTTCTCTCCGAGTTGAATATTGTAAGTATTGCTTTCTCAATTGATTGTAACACACACTCATGTATCACTGTACTTTCTATGTTCGATACGGGCAGTCCAATTAGTTTCGTGCGACGATCGGTAGTTCCACAATCGATGGGACCGAGTGAGAAGATGAACTCAGGCTACAAGAGCATAGGAAACTACCCACTATGCACCTATGGAATTATTGCAGCCATTGTCTGCTTTCGTGACCGTAAAACGTGTTTAAAGGTACATGTAGTACCCGACAATTATCTTTGTGTTCCGTTGCTTTTGGGGCGGAATTTTTTGAATGAAGTTGGCATTGCTTTGTATGATACGAGACTTATTGATTCAGCAGAAATGAAACCTAAAGTTGAACTTGAAATTGGACCAGACCCAAATCGAATTAAAATTTCTGGACAAGTGTTACATTGTGTGTTTGATTATTCGACTGATGCACCTTCAGAACCCACTACTACTTGTAATCAGTGTGATCATCGACCATCTACTGTGATCTCCAATGGACACAAATTTAGCCCTCAAATTGTTCCTCTCGAAGTATGTGTTTCAAATTTGAGTTGTTCGTCTTCCACCCAGTTAAGTTCCGATCCTTCCGGTTCTTCCGCTACTTCCGATTCTTCCGTGTTGTTTGATTGTTCCGTTCCGCTAGATGAATACAAATCTGTTCCGATGCTGGATCACTGTTCCGTTCCTGATGTGTTCTGTATAGACCCGATTGACAGTAATTGTAATTATGACATAAATCCAGAGTTGAGTGTTGATCATCGGAATAATATACTAAATATTATTCAAAACGACTATATTGATCTCAGGAATGTACCCATCCAGGAGCATATGTATGAAATGAAGCTAAACCTTACGTCGGAGATTCCAATCAACTTCCCGCCAAGGAGGCTGTCTTATTCCGACAAAATTGAAGTGGACCGCATTGTTGAGGGATTGCTGAGTGCTGGAATTGTACGACCGAGTAGTTCTCCCTACGCATTTCCAATTGTTTTGAGAACAAAGAAAAGTGGTGAGAAGCGAATGTGTGTGGATTATCGTGCATTGAATAAAGTGACAATTCGTGATAGTTACCCTATGCCTTTGATTGATGATTGTCTAGAACGTGTTGAAGGGAAGAAATATTTCACAGTGCTGGATCTTAAGAATGGGTTCCATCAGGTTAATGTAGCTGAAGGCAGTGTTCCGTATACGGCCTTTGTCACTCCTAGTGGGCAGTACGAGTATTTGAAGATGCCGTTTGGATTACGGAATGCTCCAGCTGTGTTTCAGAGATTCATCAACTTTGTTTTGGCGCCATTTATTAAGGAAGGAACCGTTACTGTTTATCTTGATGATATTACAATAGCAACGGCTACGATCCAGGAACATTTGAATGTTTTGCAACGAGTTCTTCGCACATTGGCAGGGTTCAGACTGGAGATTAAGTTTCAGAAGTGTCAATTCTGTTTCACTGAGATTGAATTATTGGGATTCACTGTAAGTGAAAATGGCATTAGGCCCAACAACTCTCACCTGGCTGCAATTGAGAAGTTGCCAATTCCTTGTAATGTGAAGCAACTCAGTAAATGCTTGGGCTTGTTTTCGTATTTCCGAAGGTTTGTTCCATCGTTCTCAACAATTGCTTTGCCTCTACGTGTTTTGACAAATCCTGGAGTAAAATTTCATTTTGATGAGAAGTGCAAGGAAGCTTTTGAAACCCTACGAAGAAAGCTGATGTCTTCTCCTGTCCTTGCTCTTTACAATCCAAAGCGGGAAACAGAACTGCATTGTGATGCTAGTAGTGAAGGTTTTGGTGGAATCTTGATGCAAAAGCAGGAAGATGGTAAATTTCATCCAATCGGGTATTTCTCTAAACGAACATCCGCTGCTGAATCGCGTTATCACAGTTTTGAGCTAGAGACTTTAGCTATTATCTATTCGCTTAGAAAGTTCCGCATCTATTTGGAAGGAATTCCGTTCCGCATCATAACAGATTGCAACTCATTGACTATGACATTGAACAAGAGAAGTGTTAATGCTAGGATCGCGAGATGGGCTCTTGAGTTAGAAAATTACCACTACACTATCCAGCATCGCAATGGTAGGCTTATGAATCACGTAGATGCTTTGAGTCGATTACCTGGTGCCGATGTCGTAACTTACGATAACTCTGATCAAGTTATTTCCGCAGTAAATTCAGATGATCTTGATTTCCAACTTCAAGTTACCCAAAGCCGAGATAAGGATATTGTTGAATTGAGAGAGAAGTTAGAGAACGGACTTGTCAGACATTTCTGCTTGGAAGATGGGTTGGTATACCGTTGTAGTAACACTGGGAAACTTTTGTTTTATGTACCCAAGGAAATGGAAACCAACGTAATACGCAGTGTGCATGAGAAATTGTGCCATATGGGAATTACGAAGACGCTTGCGCAGATTCAGATGCATTATTGGTTTCCGAATATGAAATCCGAGGTGGAGAAATACATTAAGAATTGTGTCCGTTGTATAATTCATTCCGAACCTAATTCCGATTGTCGTGCATTGCACAGTATTCCGAAAAAGCCTGTCCCTTTTGATACGATTCACATTGATCACTTCGGTCCGCTTCCTTCAATTAGTTCAAAAAGGAAACACATTTTGGTGGTAGTTGATGCTTTCACGAAATTCGTTAAGCTTTATCCGGTAAATTCGACAAGTACAAAGGAAGTTTGTGCTTGTCTTGATAAGTATTTTGAAAACTACAGTCGACCAAGAAGAATTGTTAGCGATCGTGGGACGTGCTTTACTTCGTTGGATTTCACTTCGTACCTGTTGGACAACAATATTGAACATGTGAAGGTTGCTACTGCTTCTGCTCAGGCAAACGGCCAGGTTGAACGAGTCAATCGTATTGTCAAATCGTTGTTGGCTAAACTCACGGAACCCGTGCAGCATTCCGATTGGTGTAAAATGTTGGGAAAAGTGGAATACTCTGTTAACAATTCAATGCATTCGACTACTTGCCAAACGCCTAGCATGCTTTTGTATGGAGTCCAACAACGTGGTCGCGATGTTGACGTCCTCGCTGAGTTTCTGGATGATAAGATGGATACAGTTAGAGATTTGGAATTAATTCGAAGTTCGGCTGCAGAATCTATTGAGCGTTCACAAAATCGCAATCATGAATTGCATGAAAAGAAACATAAGTCTCCCGTCGTATTTTCTGAAGGTGATTACGTTGTGATCCGGAATATTGACACTACTATTGGAACTAACAAAAAATTCGTTCCCAAATTTAAAGGGCCGTACCGTATCCATAAAACCCTTCCGAACGACAGGTATGTTGTTAGAGATATTGAAAATGGGCAAATATCCCAACTTCCCTACGATGGTATAATTGAATCATCACGTATGAAACGTTGGGCCGATTGGAGAGTTTCTGGTGAAAGGGGTTCTTAAATGGTGTATCAGTCTATTTATTTAATAACGAAATTGAGAAAGCAATACATATGTGTTTGTGTATATGTGTGTGTATTTTGTTCTTATGAAAATTCAGGATCGAATCGATCCAGTGTCAGGAATGGCCGAGTTGTAGTATATTTATGAGCAGATGTCTACTTTTTGATTAGAGTGTGGTTGGGTTTATTCTTGGGTTAATTCTGTTTGGGTGTTTTACTGTGTATGTTTTCCGTGTTGGGGTTTTCCAGTTAAGCGTGTATTACTTTTTTGAAAACGATTGCTGTAATTCATTCGTGTACCGACAAGAAAAGCGTGAAGAATAAAAAAGTTTTAAACTACGCGTTCCGTGGCTTTGGTTTTCTTGCGACACTTTCTTGCATAAATTTCAATAACTGTTACAAATGAAAACATTTTTCAAAATTACTACATAATTAGGTTTTTAAGAATTCTCCCAAAATGATTATTAATGCCGTTATGTGAATTTCAACAATAAAGAAGAAAAGTTTAGACTCTTCTAAATATTTAGGCAGACATACCGTCAGAAATTCACGCTATCAATTCAGAAAATCCTTCGCTAATCATTCTACTGATTATTACACAAGGTTTAGTTAGATATCAAAAGCAATATCACTCTTAAAATGTCCACCAAACATTACTAAACATACAATCTGGAAAGAAGCTCTGAAATTGTGTCACTAATTTCTCGAAGATTTCTGTCAGGTTCTCAATCCTATCTATGTAAAGACTAGAGATATTGTTGGCATTGCATTGTACTGAAAAGAATTGTAAAAATGGAACAAAACTTCGTAAATAACCCTTAGAAGATTATAACCATTTATTCAACGTTACTACAGTCTCCTCGGTACATTTTCTTGAAAGCAAAAACCGACCATGCCACTATAAAACTAACTCGCTACCACAACTCCACAATTCAGCTGAAAATCTTACCATAGTTGGGTGGACTGCGGAAGGAGCTACTCTCCGGTGGAAGTTCCATCGGTGGCGGCAGTTGACTAGTGGAGTCCACCGAACTTTCCAGTATCCGGCTCGAGATAACCGAGGGCCGCCCGTTCGAGTACATCGACATGGTGGCATTATAGTTGGGTGGAGTGGGCAGCTGCATGTTGGACAAATGAATTCCGCTGGAAACCGCATAGCTCTGGTGAGTATTCGGATACTGCTGATGAGGTGGCCCGACGCCACCGCCGGTGCCACCTCCCCCAGTGCCACTCCCGATGCAACACTGGCTACCGCTTGAAGCATGCGCAGTAGGACTTAACGAAATGCCGGCGTGATGATGATACGGCGTGTGATGGGTGTGGTGGAAATGGGACAAATTGTTATGATGGGACGCAAGCTGACTATGATGATGGATGTTGTTCAATGGAGGTGGCAGCACCGCGCCCACCGATGGATGTCGTGGTTGATGAGGTCGAGTTTTGGTTTGTTCTGAGAGTGAGAGCAGTTTCTTCACTGCCTGTGGTGATGCGGCTCCGAATTTGGGTGCTCCGCTATTGCCACTGCCGGAGCTTCCTATCGAAAGACTACTCATGCCAAGACCCAGGGCTCCTTTCTTGCCCTCGCTAGTGGAGCTAGTACTCGATGTGGTGGAAAGCGTGGGAGAAGGATAACGTTTTCTCACCTGGACGTTGTTTGGTGTACTTCCGCCCTGCTGTTCACACTCGAGCGATAGTTTGTGGAGTTCGTCCTCGTCGGTGGTCACTTTCATATTGTTCAAGTATGCCTTCACCCGTCTTACCATTTGAGCTTCCTCAAACATCTTTTTCGGATTGGGGGCAGCCGTTGACTTCTTCCTTCGCTTCACCGTTTGACTATTGATTACAGGTGGAGGAGGCATCATTAAATTTCCACTGGATGGAACCGACATTTGATTTAGTGCAACCATAGCCGAGCTCGGAGGCTGACATTTCAACTCCAGCATAGTCAGTATATCATAGGGAGAATTGCACATTTGCAGCAACGTTCGCACTTCTTTCGAAATCATTCGTAACTTCTCAAAATTGATCAAGCTTTCAATTTTGGAATCATTGCCCAAATGGATAAAAGTAAGATCTTTTTTCACCACCGGGTAAAAAGGAATGACAGGATGTTGAGCGTTCAGCTCTGTTTGTATCAACTGACGATACTTTGACATATTTCGAGAAGGATCCATCAGTTCCTGTAAGTCATTGAACAATTTTTGATACTTGGAAGGTAACTTCTCCCACGTTTGCCTCAAACGTGAAACTGCCGCATGTCCTAGCCCACTAATTATTGCAAATAAGCTATTGAAATTCTTGCACTCCTTACAATGTCGCGCTATCTTTATAAACTGTTTGATAATCTTACACCGTCGCATCATGTTATGCTCACTGCAAACTTCCGTGACGACCCAGAACATTTCCCTGTTGACTAGCTCGGCAAACTTTACCAACATTGGTTTACCATAGCGACTCTTCAAGCTGAACAAATCGTCTATGTATTCAGTTGATTCAATCTGTCGGAATATTGAGAAATCTTGCAGCGTCAGCTGGATTGCAAGCTCGTTTGCATTTAGTTGCAAAAAGTGTACCGCACTTTCTCGGATCAGTTCCGGTGCAACATCGTCAGGTACCAGGGTTTCCGTTATTCCATTAGTCTTCAGATAATACCTCGAACTCAACCCAATCCGCTCGGCAAGATTCTGCAGCTGATCCGGAAGCCGCCGTTGTTTGATCATTCCACCCTCTCCGACGCTCACTTCACAAAGTGAAAAGTTCGAGCTGGGGTCGTGTATACCAAACTCCTGCAATGCCAGCATAACCACCTCGTGCGCCGTGGTTTCCTTATGTACTAGTAAATATTTGCATGTTTGATCCGATTTGTATACTTTGAGAATGTGTTCAGGAAAATCACTAGCTCGGAGCTCCTCGTAGTAAAGCGTGCCGCTTTTTGGAATGATTGCCTCGGTAGAGAGAGTTTTAGCCGGTGTGTGAGGATGTTCCCGGAGATCGGGATTACTTTGATATGTAGACGTTGGAGGAGTCTCGTCCGAATCTGCGGTAGTGATTGAAGATGTCGAAATGGACGACGCTTGAGACGAGAAGTTCACGCTTATTCCGGAGGATCGGTCGCTACTATCATAGTTGGTACTGCCGTTATTGTTGCTATTATTGTTGATGCTATCGTCCTGCAGGACCATATTTTTCGGCAACAGATTCATTTTGATAAGTGCTTTCTGAAGGCGTTTCTTACCGCCTAGCGTCATGAAGCTACCCTTATTGTTGTTCATGTGTGAAGAAGATGGAGTTGACGCACCCGAATCTTTCCGACCGTACTCATCTCGCACAGGCAGTGGCATGAGGAACTGGGGAGTCGGCAGTAATCCCGCCTTGTCTACCAAATCAAGCGATTTTTGAGATTGTAACAAGTCGGCCCGGAAACCTTTTTTGAGGTCAATCTTTAGTTTGCTCGAATCGCCGTCAGCATTTGAAAGCATTCCCTTGAATGCCCACAGGTTGCTTTTCACTGTAATACTCAGGTGTGTTGTTCCCATCAGCAGCTCCATAGCCCGTGCACATGTAATGTGTTCAAAGTTCTGTCCATTTACCTCTAATATTTGGTCGCCTCGTTTTAAACCTACGTCGTACGCTTTAGTTTTAGGTTCAACTCTGGTAATAAAAATACCACCGGGTCCTCCGGAGATTTGAAAGTTCAAATCTTCGTCCCTCGAACTTCGTGCCAAGGTAACATTCCTTTCCCTAGCGTTATGCTGAGCGTACACGTGCAATAACCTCAACTGCTCAAGCATGTTTTTCTTTTCCAATGCAGACTCGAATATTTCTAAAAATTCCATCATCTGCGGATCGGTATCGAAATCGGTAAAATGATTGTTAACCCATAGCAGTACTACCCTTGTAACGCGATCACATATGTCATTTGCAGATGCTTGATGCATCGCATCTATCAGATCGTTTCCATCATCAGAAGAGTCCACGTTGAACCACTTCAATAACTGCTTCGAAACGTCAATTGGGTCACTGATAAAGGTTCGGAATGTGAGAAGGAAATCTTCCACATAATTTTGATCTGTCTGGGTAGTGTCCTCAATCAATTGCTGCGTTAACCGATCCACTGTGCCTCGAATGACCACATAGCCTTTGCGAGATCCATTCTCCCCCGAACTATTCCTAAGTTCCGTAACCATCACCACCTGACCATCTTCCTCGATTTTCCTAATGTTATCCTCCCCTTGATGCTGTATCCGATAGTAGTCCGTCTGAGTGATACACACAAACTGACAATCATCACATTTGGTTCTCATGATCCCCCGATGATAAAGCTTATCCATTGTTGGCAAAATCCCAAAACTATCCCCTATATGTAGATATTCCATCTCCCCATTGGCATGCTCGATTTCCACGTGCCCGTTGATGAGTACACTCCACGAGTCCAGCTCCTCCCCATCGTTCATCACAATGGTCCCGGCTTTTTCGACCACGGCGAACACCATAACCGAGCACAGTGCTCGCCTCACGGCAAATGTCATATTGGTGAACGCTTTCAGCTTTTGCGTAAACTCAAGCAATATTTCGATATCATCCATCGTTCGATCGCTTGGATCTTTTTCCAGACATTCTCGCACGGTATCGCGAACACTCAAACTCTGAAAAGCCGAAACAAACAGACAAACAACGAAACATTGAACAAAACTTTGCTACATCACAGCGGAAAAGCAATGAACTGGGCGACGGTGATCGTTACTTACATCGATACTCTCAGCGATGTCCTCTTCGTCGGAGTCCACAACCGACTCCACCAGTCCGGAGAGATCGACCTCGTCCGAGTCCAGCGACGAGCTCGTGACCGACGTCATGGTTTCTGCCTGGCTGGTATCACTGGAATGTGACAGGCGGTTACCTTTATCAAACAGTTCCGGCGGTAGACCGGCGGTTAGCTGAAATAGATATGGAGAAAAAAGAAAAAAAAACACCGATTTTAAATTTCCGTATGTTAGAGTAAATGTAATCTTCCCAAGCCAATCTAAAATAATGATTTTATAAATGTCTTAAATATACTATTCTACTATTCTACTATTATCAACGCATCCCCTGGCTTTCGCCCATCTGCGTTGTCTTTTCACTAGGCAATACGTCTACCAATTGATGTTTATGGGCTTGCCGGACCAAGTCATGTAGCTAAGCCAAACACCCCACCTACAACTGTTGGGTAGGCACCATTGTCCCGCCCACTGGTCTTTTACAGCTAGTTGTAGGTGCATGTGTGCGTGTAAGTATTGGAGTGTGTGTGTGTCAGTGTTGGTGTATTGTAGGCGCCAACTCGTTCTAATCCACTCTGATAGCTAACACCCTATTGAACCATTACCCTTAAATTTGGCAATCTATGAAATAGAGTGAGTTAAACGCCTGTAAAAAACAGTCAGTTAAATCAAACAAGGAATATTAGTATTAAAGCGAAGATACAACGAAGCAACGCCCCGAACCTCGAGAGCACAAACCCCAAGAACCAAATGACAGGCAGCGCCGATAAGTCGATCGACTGGCCACCATCAGTGAATAACCAATCGAGTAAACCCCCCAGCACAAACTGCCACCAGCTCTCCCGACCTGCGCCCAACAAATCCGAGGCACAGCCCAGCCTTAGCTTCACCTTAAAACCAAAATCTAGATTACAGAGCACAATACTTCCCAAGTAACCACGCAGCTCGAGCCGCAAATCACGCACAACACGGCACAAATAAGACAAACACTACCACGCCCGTACAACCAAAACCGACCTAGAGTAGAGAAGGGTCTCTTTCCACTCCAACCCGGACTCAACTGCACCCACAGGGCAGCGCACCTCACCCACACCGCACTCATTCATGCATCACTGTCCGAGCCGCACGATCACCTGGGTTGAGTCTATCTGCATGACCTCGCCCAACCCGTAACGCAGAGTTTAAATCTCTCTCTTGCATTACAAAGTACTCCCTCTTCCCAAAAATCTGTGCGTGGTATAAATGAGATCTTAAGGCTGAAGAAATCGTCACCAATACAACCGCCAACACTGAGCACTCAATGATGTCGGCCTTATCAACGACGACCCCCTCAGTCCCAAACCCAATTATCCCACACTACCCAAGTAACCACCCTGCTGAAGCCGTAAGCACCGCACGCACAAAGCACACACACACCGACACGCACCACCCCACACAAACCACCAAGGCCGAACAAAAGCAAAAAGCGGTGCCACCACTGCTGAATCACGACTTTTTCAGTATAATTCAGCAATCGTAGATCCATTCCTCGACCCTACTCAGCCCTAACGGTCCATAGCAATGCCTGTCAATATATGCGCCTCACACATGCAACCCCTACACCCTAACAGTATGGTCACTTGGGTATCCCTGGGTTTTGACATGATGGTCAGGGATCACAGCCATCAAAACGTTCCACACTTTATCAGGGCTTACGACCTGTAGACATGATGATTTCTCAATAGTTTCAAGCTCTTTCGGACCTTCCGCTATTGGAGACCATCATGGCTAGCGGTGTTATTTTATAAATGTCTTAAATATAGTTTCAAAATTTAGCATAATAGAACTCATATGATAGATAGAATTTTGTTAAGTTTATGTTCGTCTCATATATTTCGAACTGGCGAAAACTGACGAAGTTTATCAGTATTGACAAAGACAATCCCGGAAAAGATTTATGCAGTCTCTTGCAGTCAAAGAGGGTCGAAATTTCTTCATATGAACTCTTGTATGAATCTCTTGAGTATTATTGAAGAATTTATTGATGAGTTACTTAGAGTAACTCCTGCAGTCTCCCTAAAAGATTTTTGGTCAATTCGTCGATGAAACTGTTGGAGCTATATCAGAATTCCAGAAATGTGTGTAATTTAACTTACCTTGTGCTCACTGCTTTCTCATTACTTTTTGGTAGGGTGGCCACTAAATATCAGTTTTGAAATTCCCGTCTTTTTCCCGGTTTTCCCGGTACGATTTCTGAAATTTTTAGTAGGTAACGCCCAATTTCCATATCATATGGATGATAAGTGCCATGTAAAAATGCACTTGCAATCCTGTGAATAATACTATGTACTAGATATTAATAGTTTAATATTATTCTTGAAGTAATGCATCTATGGAAAAAATAGAAGTAACCACCAATGATGACATAAAAGGCGTATGCTACACAATTACTTACAACATATCGACACTGATTTATCATTTGGACCTAACTGACATTTTTGAGTTCTCTTCATCCATCATCTCTTTGTGTTATCACAGAATGTGTACTGAGTTTTCCAAAGATTTTTTGGTTGAAATGCGAAGAAGACGACTAAATGTTGATATAGAAACAAAAATAATAATGATGTTTGTTTTGATCAAGTTATTAGCGAAAGAGAGAGTCGACGAAGAGAAATCGATCAAGTCAGTTAGGCCCTTATGAAAAATCATTGTCGATATTTTCATTCAGCTCCAAATAGTGCATAATTCAAGCTTTCCCTCACTCATTATTTTACTTATTTCTTGTACTAAAAAAAATAAGTTTAGAAAAAGGTAGTTAACTATGACAGATCTATAATAGGTAAGATGTGCATATAAAATCAGCAAAGATCGCACTCGATTATCCGGGACATGGAGGATAATCGAACCATTTTTTTCTAAATTTTATTCATTAACGTAGGTGCCCTAACGCAACTTCATTGGTGTTGTTTCCGGGGATTCCTCCAGGATGTCCAACTGAGTATTCGCCCAAAAACTTACATCTGGAGATTCTTACAAAGTTTTGTCCGAGATTTCATCTTTCGATTACTCCAAAAACACTATCTTGGATTTCTTCAGTAACTTCTGTTAGCGATTCCACCTTGTATATCTTTTGTGGATTCCTTTAGATTCCTTAGCCGTCCATAACTAGCGCGGTTGGCCACCACCGCCAGCACCACGCTAATACTGAACACAAAATGCGAGATTTTTTCAACGTGTTGTACAAAACACAACAGCGCGATCGCTCGAGGGTTAGTGGATTTATTCTGGAAGAGGTTCCTTTAGAGAATTTGAGATTTTAGCACAGACAAACAGACATACTACTTAGAAGAAAATTGCTTCAAAAAAATCGTTTGGCATCTCACTAGCACCCTCTATAATGCTCAATCCGAAGTAATCATTTGCAGGTGTGGTTTCCCCCGGTTCGATGTAACAATTTTGCAGATGACGACTCCCTCGTGGCGTCATCCATTCATAAAACATGAATGAAGGTTCATGATTGAGTCATTTTATGTAAACATTGATCGGCGTCGCGTTCATTTCTCTCCAAAATTGAGAGGTGATGTTGGCACACCAGCGCCACCATGACACATGCGAGCACAGTCCGAACCACACTATATTTTCAAAATGACCGTTAAATCGTGCGATGATTTCGATTTGAGTAGTATGTCTGTTTGTCTGTGATTTTAGTCAGTCTGTTGACAATTAGGGAATAGAAATTTTGGTCTGGGATCATGAATTCGATCTAGGGATTTCTCCTGGAACTCCTGAAGGATTCCCAAAAGAACCTCCCACATGTCTAGAAGGTTTCCCAAGGAACTCTTGGAAGAGTTCTCGATTACAAAACTCCCGCAGTTGTTTGATTTTCAGGATTCTGAAGTATTCCCAGAAATAGCTATCGTAAAGTTTTTGTAAGAAATTTTGGGAGATCATCCAGAAGGAACTTCTGGAGGTTTCTTTGAACAAACTCCTGGAGGGTGCCCAAGAAGAACTCTTGAAGGAAACGCAGTAAGAAACACTAGAGAAATTCCAAAAGCAAATATAACATAAAGATAAAACTCAGCAAAACTTCTTTAAAGTTTTTAAAATCAAAGTTTCAGAAGGCACTCCTGCAGACATCGTGCAAAGAACTCGTGAACATGGATGAGTAACAGAATGATATCCTGGAGAAATACCAGAAGAAACTCTGTAAAGAATCCCAGAAAGAACATCTGATTGATTTCTAAAAAAAAAGGTTTCGGAGGAATTCCAGAAGAAAATTCTAGGGAAACCCCAGAGGAAGCTCGAGGAAGAAAAGGAAAAATTTTCTGGTGGGATTTAAAATAATAATCTTGGAAGAATTCTTGTAGGAAATTTTGAAGACTGGAGCAACTCCTGTTACAATTGCGGAAGGAAAATCTTGATGAATCTTAAAAGGAACTCTTGAATAAATTGTAATAGGTTGTCTTGATTAAAACTCAGTTTAGTGGTTATGATTTTCTTATCTATTAAAAAAAACTAGAATAAATTTAAGAAAGGACACGGGTTAATCCAAAACTAAACTTTTGAAAAAATCTCAGATGTAAGAAACTCTTTCCTCGAAAAAATCTCATCGAATTCCAAGAGATAATCAAGCGGTACAAAAACCTAGAGGAGTTCTAGAAGAAACTTCTTGAAGAATCCCAAGTTCCGTTTTAAGAAAATTCCAAGTGATTGCACAGGCGAATTCCTTGGGATTTCGTAGAAGTATCCCATGAATATTTTGGTTTGGCTTTGATTTTGCAGATTTTCGATGAGGTGTAAACATTCATATATGCACATCAAGTTACTCTTAACAACAATTTTCCCGGTAATCATTCCAAATTCCCGATTTTTTCCCGCTTTTTTCCCTGTCGTTCCGAATTCCCGTCTTTTTCCCGGTTTTCCCGTTTTTCCCGGTTCTGTGGCCACCCTGCTGGTATGCATGTGCGACCCTTAATTTATTCAGCGATTTTAGATAAAACTACAATGTAAAAGTCCTTCAGACATCGTTATCTGATAGCATGCGCCTGAGCTGAGATAGTAGCAAGTGAGTATAACTCTTTGCAAGTGAGTATTCCCTCCCAACATTGGTTTCCAGTAAGACATGTTAAAATTCTAGCGTAACATTTGAAAAGGGCCTATCTGCAAAATGTAAACAAACCCGATTTTTCACTATTCCTATCAATATCTACCTAAGCCACAGACAAACAGACATACTACTTAGAAGAAAATTGCTTCAAAAAAATCGTTTGGCATCTCACTAGCACCCTCTATAATGCTCAATCCGAAGTAATCATTTGCAGGTGTGGTTTCCCCCGGTTCGATGTAACAATTTTGCAGATGACGACTCCCTCGTGGCGTCATCCATTCATAAAACATGAATGAAGGTTCATGATTGAGTCATTTTATGTAAACATTGATCGGCGTCGCGTTCATTTCTCTCCAAAATTGAGAGGTGATGTTGGCACACCAGCGCCACCATGACACATGCGAGCACAGTCCGAACCACACTATATTTTCAAAATGACCGTTAAATCGTGCGATGATTTCGATTTGAGTAGTATGTCTGTTTGTCTGTGCCTAAGCTACCCCATAACACCTCAATCAATGCGAAAAGAGCTATTTCACCCGTTTTTCAAATAAATTTCAAAAGGGCCTATCTGAAATTGAATAATCTTTTAGGGCCTAACTGCATTCAAAAGGGCCTAACTGAAGATTACCTTCCAAATCAGATAGGCCCTTTTGTAAATTTTGATTATTTTTCATATTTTCCAATATTTTTAGTAATTCTTCGACTTTCCTTGAATTATCGATGCAAATAAATCCAATGCACCCCTACTGGCAAGATTTCAATCAGGCTACAGGAAAAGGTACAGTACAACGACTGCTCTCACCAAAGTTGTACACGACGTGTACATGAATCTTGATAACGATCTCTGCACGGTTATGGTTCTTGTGGACTTTTCTCTCGCCTTCAATTGCGTTAGCCACGAAATTTTGGGTAACAAACTCCGACGCGAGTTCTTCTTCTCTCAGGCAGCTTGCGATTTGATTTCATCATTCTTAATACGCCGAAAGCAGTCAGTGCGCCTAGGAGGTGTGGTATCTGGTGAGAGGGATATCGTCGACGGTACACCTCAGGGATCCTGTCTTAGCGCGTTGCTTTTTAGCATGTACATTAATAGTTTGCCTTTGTCCCTCAAATGCAACTACCATCTGTATGCCGATGACCTGCAAGTCTACATTTCCGGTCCAGCTTCCGAAATCGACAGACTTGTACGCGAGATCAACATTGACCTTGAGGCAATATCTCGCTGGGCCGATGCAAACCGACTAGCTCCCAATCCACAGAAGACTCAAGCGATCATTTTCAACAAATCAAGACCAATTATGCCACAGACCAACATAATCTTCTGTGGAGAAGTCGTTCCGTTATCCACCGAAGTAACAAACCTTGGGCACAGACAAACAGACATACTACTTAGAAGAAAATTGCTTCAAAAACATCGTTTGGCATCTCACTAGCACCCTCTATAATGCTCAATCCGAAGCATTCATTTGCAGGTGTTGTTTCCCTCGGCTCGATGTAACAATTTTGCAGGTGACGACTCCCCCGAGGCGTCATCCATTCATAAAACATGAATGAAGGTTCATGATTGAGTCATTTTATGTAAACATTGATCGGCGTCGCGTTCATTTCTCTCCAAAATTGAGAGGTGATGTTGGCACACCAGCGCCACCATGACACATGCGAGCACAGTCCGAACCACACTATATTTTCAAAATGACCGTTAAATCGTGCGATGATTTCGATTTGAGTAGTATGTCTGTTTGTCTGTGCCTTGGGCTTAAACTGGATCGCTGCCTATCATGGTCTCATCAAGTGAACGATGTAGTCCTGAGAACGTACAATGTGTTGCGTACATTTCGTCGGTTCGCCTCGGTGCTCTCATTAGCGACTCGACGAAAGCTCGTTCAAGCGATAGTGATGCCCATCTTCATGTATGCTGATGTCGTATACTACCCAGGTCTATCTGTAGCTCTCAAGGAGCGACTGCACAGATGCTTCAAATCTGCAATACGTTTTGTGTATAACCTTCGCCAGCGAGAAACAACTGCAGCGGTTCGGAACTCAATTCTTGGAGTCGACTTGCCATCCAACTATCGGCTCCGAATATGCTGCTTCATGCGACAGGCGTACTGCGGGAATCTACCGGATTACATCGAGGAACACCTACAACGAGGACAGCAGCAGCGAACTCGCTGTTTCATCATTCCCCGGCATACAACCACCAGTGGGAAGAGTGTGCTGGTGTATGGAGCTACCTACTGGAATGGTCTGCCAAACGATGTCAAACAGAAACCAACATTGTCTTCCTTCAAAATGTCAACTAAAAGATTAGTTTAATTAATTAAACAAAGTAATTCATCTATTGTCATTTGTTAAATTGTTAGGTTTTGTTGTATTAATTTGTTTGTTTCATTTAGTTTCCAAATCTAAAATGTATTTTTTTCCAATAATGTTCGATTCCTTGACCTGATTTAAAGTTTGTACACTGACAGGCTATCGTAGAAATAAACTTACAAATTACAAATTACAAATTACAAAATAATTCAAATTAGCTAAAATTAAGAAAAAAATAAAAGGGCCCAACTGAAAATTACCTCTCAAATCAGATAGGCCCTTTTGTAAATTTGGGTTATTTTTCATATTTTTCAATAATTTTGAGTAGCTCTTTAACTTTCCTTGAATTATCAATAATAATAATCCAGAATAACTAAAATTAGCCAAAAATAAGGAAAAAATAAAAGGGCCTAACTGATATTTCCGACGATAAAAGGGCCTAACTGCAAGGGCCTAACTGTTTTTGAGATTGTAAAAGGGCCTATCTGCCGTCCATGTTCAAAATCCATTATTTATGGGATTTTTGCTATAGTATCATGCAAATAATGCACAGAACCATAAAGTAGACTTCCATACGTGTCAATGGATGCAATAAAACACCTAAAAAAATCTTTCGTTTTTAAATAGGATTAACTAATCTGGAAGGTAATCTTCTCATGCGATTTTCTCAATGTTTACGTTTTACAGTTAGGCCCTTTTCAAATGTTACGCTAGAATTGGAAATGCCTGGTTTAGTTGTCCAATGAACCCTACTGAGTTTACATATAAATCCGTTTAACCAACTTGGTTAACCGGGCATTTTATTAACTAGGATTAACTTCCAGTTAGTGTGAAAATAGAGCCACATTCGCAAGACATGTTAGGACGCAAATGATAATTATAGACAGGATGCGTGACTATTAGGGCCGCAAGTTCTATTTTGGGCACCTTTTCGCTATAAACTAAATCATATTGAACCATTTGATTTTACACGCGTTGAGATATGTGTGTGCAGTATCTAGCCGTGTACAAAAATTCAATTTAAATGGTTTAGTAATGACTAACTTATTTAGTTTTCTCTATCAAACTTATTTGAAAAATATTCATGGTGTATAACCACAGACAAAGCATAACTGTTACTGTTACTATGCAACACAATTGACTAGAATTGTTACTATTCTACAGTTAATTGAGAAATTAAAAATGTACCGATGAATAAAATTAAAAATATGAAGATATAAATTAAATTAAAGACAATCATGCGCGCTTTATTTGTTCATTTTCCTCATTGAAAGAGGCGTTTAGCTTGTTTGAAGCAAATTCAGTGAGCGCGCACACACGAGAATCGCCCATCATTGATGATCAATGGCTTTCATTCTGACGAAAGCTAATGACCGCTAGCGTACAACCGAAGCCGTTATATTTTATAAGTGGTTACGTGATGTACCGTTGTTTTACTTTTGTTTACAAATAGAGCATAATTTTAGCACACTTGCGTCGGCGGCGCCAAGAATCGACACTAGACTGTGCGAAATTCATTCCATGAACTTCATTCATGAAAAACTGCATCAGGAGAGCTTTCATTGCAACTGCAGCATCGTTTTGTACTAAAAAGCTTCTGCACAACGTGGTGTGCGTGTTGGTGCGAAGGCCCCCGTAGGCTGGTGTTGGTATGTTTCGCATGTTCGCGGTGCTCAACCAACCTCAAACAAGCATCTGCTGTCAAATCTTTTCGGACCTTGCAACAGGAGCTTGGTGGAAACGGTGCCGTCGTCACGGATAGACACGATACTCCCGACTGGGATAGTGTAGAATCGCTGTTTTTCGGTGAAAATAGTGTTTCATAATCGGCAAGGTCAAGAGCAAATGGTGCAAGTAGAATAAGAGCAGCCGAAAAACATTACCGTCTTTGTTCTGGTTTGTTTGGGTTGAAAGTGATTTGAGGCAGCAAAAGTCGTGAGGATCAGGAACGGTCGTGTATTTCACGCAACAAAGCAACCGGGGAAGGGTCGCGTTCGATGAAAAATAACAAAAACTGGTGAAACTGCCTACTCAGGTTTTGTCGCCAAGACCCAACGCTATAGCAACACAAAACGGAATTGTAGGGGACGTGTTTCACCCAAGCACGCATTTCAACTACTATTCGATTCGGTACCATCCAAGCAAACAATATGGTAAATATCTTGCGAAAATTGCTGCCCAAGAAATTATTTAATTCTAGCGTAACATATGTAAAGCGCCTATTTGCAAAACGTAAAAAACACTTAATGAAGATACATGATGATTATAGTCCAGATTTGTTGTTTATAAAAATGAAAGAATTTTCTGTATTTTATTGCTTCTATTGCCACGCATAGTAGTTTGCCTTATAGTTCTTTAATAAATTCGTGCAGTGGACCATAGGCAAAAAAATTACATGAAAAATAAGCATGAGTAATAACATTGGTGACCATACACTTTTTGATTGATCAGAGCTGGCGGAATCAGGCAATCTATGAGACAGATGGCTTTAGCTAATCTTTACCATGATTTTTTTTAAACCTATGAACGGAATTTGTAAGGGGGAATTTCAGCCGTGTGCAGCATAGTTGTCCTGTGTTCTATGGGGAACCCTATTAACATGGGACAACTATGCTGCACATGGCAGCAGTATGTTAAGCACCAAACTTGGTGAAGTTGCTTTACATTAGTCCTGTTCAACGACGCAGCTTGAACTTGCTCGAAGTTGCTGCATCTTGCTCTTAACCATTTGTCATCAAACGGGTAAGAGCGGGATGCAGCAACTTCGAGCAACACAGTAAAACCGCTCAGCACTAAAATGTGTAAGCCCTACTCATAAGAGCATAATTTCCAGACCACACAAAAATGCGTTACAGTTACACATTCTCAAAAACAGCTCGTAGACTCGTCTAGATGCAAAATGTCGATATTTTTTTTTGTTTTCCAAGGTCACTAGTAAACCTAGCTAGATTGCTGTACAAAAATATTTGCGAATTTAACGATTTTGCGGACACAGGAGCTGATTTTGTGAATGTGCAAGGGTTACACATTTTTGGTGTAGTCTGGAAATTATGCACTTTAGTGTTGAGCGGCGTTAGCGTGAAGTTCAACCTACGTCGTTGAACAGGACTATTGTGCTTGCACTTTTAACTGTCAGCCTATTCACAATGTCACCATGATGTCCATTGGATAGTTTAGTTACATAGATCAGCATTCACTTTCTTATGTCGAATTCGTTTTTGAACCTGGGTTGGAACTGGATTGGCGGAAAATGTGTACACAAACAAACGTCAAACAAACTCAAACAAACTTTAGTACAAGCGAAACCGAAGTCGGGTTGGGGTTGAAACTGTGATCTCATCCAGTTCCAACCCAGGTTGGAACTGAATCAAAAACGAAAACAACATTAAACGACGCGATCAATGTAACCGTGACCATACACAAATCGCACATAACACAATTGTATTACCTTGCAATTCGGAAGTCAGATTAAAATAACTTAAACCGAATATTTTAAGTAGTGTTATAATGACAAGAGTGAGCATATGTACCTACTGCATATATTCCCGAAGCAAAACAATTCGGAGACAATCTTCGAATGAGTGTAATCAGTTTCGTACCTTATAATTTCGCCCTATTTTGTTTATCCTTTGACAGATACGCGTATTTCGACTACCACTTGTAATCTTCCTCAGTGTCAGTTATCCACTCATGGATAACTGGCACTAAGGAAGATTACAAGTGGTAAACGAAATACGAGTATATGTCAAAGGATAAGCAAAATCAGGCGAAATTATAAGGTACGAAATTGATTACATACACTCATTTGAAGAGGGTATTCTGTTTAGAGGGTTAGAAAAGTGGGAATTTAGAACCGCTTAGTGAAGAATTGTTTTTTTTTTCTATATTTTGCAAAAAGGCTCTTTTCAAATGTTACGTTAGAATTATGCTCATCTTAAACATTATTATATATACTTAAAAATCAATACTTGTAGGCCTCCAGTATTGGCTCGGTTTCAACCGGAACCAAAAAAACTTCCACCACGGCAACAGGCCAAACGGCTGGCACCGGTAGGAAGAAGTCCGGTCCAAAGTTTGAGCTCACTGATGAGCAAAGGCAAGACATCAAAGAAGCATTCGATCTATTCGATTCTGAGGGCACCGGGATGATTGATACCAAGGAACTTAAAGTGGCCATCCGAGCCCTAGGCTTCGAGCCGAAAAAGGAAGAAATTAAAAAGATGATCGCCGAAATCGACAAAGATGGCACCGGAAAGATTTCCTTCGAGGACTTCCTGTCGCTGATGACGGTCAAGATGGCCGAGAAGGATTCCAAGGAAGAGATACTGAAAGCGTTCCGTTTGTTCGATGACGACGAAACGGGAACCATTTCGTTCAAGAATCTTAAACGCGTTGCCAAAGAATTGGGCGAAAACCTAACCGACGAGGAACTGCAGGAGATGATCGATGAAGCGGACCGGGATGGAGACGGCGAGGTCAACCAGGAGGAGTTTTTGCGGATTATGAAGAAAACTAGCCTCTACTAAAAGGGCCAAACGAATATTAACTTGCTTTTGCGATTCAGAGTACCTTGATAGAAATTCCGATTAAGGGAATGCATTTTTTTGCGTTACAATAGTCACAAAACAACTATCTTTAGTAATAAGTTTCTCGCACTACTATTTAATAAAATACAGAAATAATAAACCAGTGATGCACTGATCTTCGAATCAATACGCGTTTATATATTTGAAAGAAACATTTCTCATTTGGAAAGTTTACCAGCCAGCCGCAGAAAAGCGCTGAAATCTCTACACTAACTCTTGTATAGGACAGGACATAATCTAAAGCTGTTTCCAAACGTGCACGGATGATGTAGAATTCAAGAAAACACTGTTGCAAATTAATCCGGAGCGGTAGAAAGTGTGAAAATGTCGATATTTATGGTAAGATCCGTTTAAATCTGTAAGGTTCTTGCCAAATGTCGAATCTTGACTATACTGCCCCCACTCGCATAACAGTCCCATATGAATAGGAAACCCAGCAAATATGGGACTGTTATGCGAGTGGGGGCAGTATAAATCATTGCTTTCGACCAAGAATATTTTGCCAGCAGTGCGTTTTTCGATACCCGCAGAATTACTAGAAGTTCACATTAAAATGAACCCCGCTGGTTTGCATAACGTTTCATTCAAACCAACAACGGGGTAGACGGTACCTACTCAGGGAAATCTTGAACAGTGTGTAAAAAAATCAAAGTACTACTACACGAGAAAACACTACATGCGTATTTTCTTACAGATCGTTAAATCTCCAATTTTGTATTGTACTCATCGACTATAAAAAATTTAAACTCTGATCTTGAATACTCAGGGAAGTTTTGCAAAAAGTCTTTCCGGAATTCTTCCTTGAGAATATTCCAGGATTACTAAATTCTGACCGATTTCTGTTGGAGTTTTTCTCGAGGGTCACAGAATTTCTTTCCAGAATTGCTTCCAGAGGTTGTTCCAATATTGCTCGTGGGGTTTTAATGGAGTTTCTCCTGCGTTATGCTCAAAGACATTTTCGTGGTATTTCTAGGGTTTTTTCTCAGTTTTTCTCAGGATATATCACTTATGTTGTCGCAGATGACGGGCTTGGTGGTCTAGTGGCTACCGCTTCTGATTCGTATGCAGAAGGTCATGGGTTCAATCCCTGGCCCGTCCTTTTCATCCTACTTTTGTATCTTTCTATCCACTTTCTCTCGCTCTCTCTTCTCTACATATACAACTCATGTATATTCATGTGTTCATAGCCATCGCTAGAACCAGAAACGAATTGAAAAAGTCGTTTCCCTCCCTTCTAACTTCCACTCACAGCACAGTGTATATAACGCCTATAAGTTATGCAACCAAAGCGTGCTGTGCCGCTTGACCTTATTCACCACACAATCTATCACGAATACTATAAATAACCCTATCCATGGATCGCATCACCGACCCAACGGTGACTCCCAGATCTCCCATCCTTTCCGTCTAACAAATACCCCAGTCCGTGCTGCGTTGTGGGGACGCAGAGTGCTCTCGGTCTCTAGTAGCAACAACCAGTACACTCTATCATTCCTTTCCCTTCCCAGCTGACTATAAGGACTTGGCCGGCGCCGTTATTGATCAAATACGCATGAGCTGCTAAAATTGCACTTTGAGAATAAGTGGAATGTCCCAGCCCCTTATTCAGTTGGATCTCAGTGCAACTGGTACCAGTTCAGATCAATCACGGAGGAGCAACCATTGACATGTATAGTCAGAATTGATCCGTTGATATATCACTTATGTTGTCGCAGAATTTCTCCTAGTGTTTCTATCGGGATTCTTTTTGAATATTTTCCACGATTTCTTCCGGTGTTTGTCTTCCGGTGTGGGACTTCCCTAGTAAATCTTCCCAAGATTTCTCCCTGAGTTGTTACAGGAGTGATTTTTGTAATTTGTACTAGAGCTCCTCCAAGGGTTTTTAAGGAGTTTTTCACGAATCTACAGAAGTTCCTTCCGGGGTTTCTTCTACAATTTTTCCTGTATTTTTTTCAAGTAATTTCCTTGAGCTTTCATCTAATTCTCCCTGGATTTCTACAAGAGTTTCAGTCAGGATATTTCCTAAATATTTCTGACAAAACTTCCTTGAAGTTTCACCTGAGATTTCTCTCAGGGTTTTTTCCCGGGATTTCTCTTAGAATTTTCTGGGCTTTTCCTTGTAGCTGTGTCTCGCAGTAATATATTAAGTTTTAGAAATTTTCTCAGGATTATTTCCCCGAGATTCTAGATGCTAGGAATTTCTTTAATAGGTGACCCCAGTGTTTTTGCAGTAAGGAATTTTCGAAAAAAAAAAAGAGCGGAAGAAATCCTGGTGAAATCTTGCCGTAAACTCCGCCAATATATATTGCAGAAAGCTTGAGAGGGACTTCGAACGAAATCCTGAGAAAAATTGGAACATCTCGGAAAAAAATTCTGAGAGTAATCCCAGGATGAAATATTAACGAACTTCAAAGAGGTAGTCTGAAACTGGGAGAAACAATTGTTTAAAGGAAAAACTCCCCCGGGAAAGACCTGAAAACTCAAGGAATTTTATTTTGTCTTACTGGTAGACGACACCCTGTTTTTGTTGGCAGATCTTAATGTCTTTAAGTAGATTCAATGTCACTTTTTTGTGGAAAAATATGCCTTAGTGGAGGTGACATTTTTCTCGTGAAAATATCATTGATTTTCCTGGGAATAGAGTAACTAAAATACGTTTTTAAAAACTTATTTCATAAGTCATAAACCCTCAAAATTTCATTTCATTCGGTTCATTGAATCCGGAGATGTAACAGTTCAAAGTTGGCTATCGGATAGTTATGTTATGGCTTTTACTAGAATCTTGTTAACTTCATGTAGAATAGCCTGATCATTCCCGAATTTGAATCATTGATAGACAACTGAATGATCAACTTACAGTGAAAATTTAAAAATGTTAGATGCACTTTTCGACAAGTTGCAGCTAGTTGATCATTTTGTTTTGGAAAGTGAAAATTTTGCCTGTCCCGATCATTTTGTCTATCCTCTGTACATCCTTACCTTCATCTAAATATGCGTCAACGAACTATAAGCCCGATTACTTGAAGAATAGTTTTATGAGGTCGACGAAAAGTACCCACAACTCGATTTTATAAAAGTCATCGGAGATGCAAATGATCTGTGCATTATTGAAAAGATTTTTTCGACCTGTCATTGCTGTTACCTAATGTTCGCTAATGTTAGGTGGGTGGCAATCAGAAGTACCTACTTCGCACGTAAGAATATTCACAAACACATCTGGCAGTCATCCCCAGATAGACCACATGCTGGTTGACATCTTTCGGACATCATAGATGTGAGGTCCTAACGAGGTCCAAACTCGGATCATTATCTTGTAGTCGCAAAAATTCAGACGCGATTATTCAGTACTATGAATTCAAGAAACAACAGAACTGCCGTAATGGTTGCTGCACAGTACAGCTAGATGAGAGGGTAGGAGAGACCAACGGATTTGACAAGGTTCACGGTTCAAGGGAGTTTATCACAGCAAAAGGTGATAGGCAGAGATGCCAGAATACAGATTTTTTTGTATTACAGGTCGGACTCGATTATCCGGAGTCGGGATCTGAAGCTTCCCAAACATATATCTGAGGAATGGATTATTGTATGAAGCTGAAATTTCGACATTTTCTCAAGCTAACTTTGATTGATTGATTTGTCTTTATTAAAGAGACTTTCAGCCCTTGGCTGGTTCGTCTCTAACCTAACTTTGATTATTAATCAGTCAAAATTTCAGATTTGTACCTCATTCCGTTTGCCAGATATTTGTTTGGGAAGGTTAACAACCCGACTTCGGATAACCGAGTCCGACCTGTATACAGATTCTACACGATTTTGCTTTTGCTCAGACGCATCCTTCGCATAAAAAACATAATTTAGTTTACATATTAGCCTTTGTACGTTGTACACATTGACCAATGCAAATGTGTGGTGATGATTTGTGTTCAAATTCCCCGTGTTAAGAATTTGTAAGAACTTTGTAAACAAATTTTGTTCTCCCTTATATAAATAGGCTTGCATTAGGTTTCGTGAGAACTTTTTTGGACAACTCAATTGAAGTTAAGGCCATTGATGTCACTTGGTGAAATTCATAGGGGGCTAAATTACAGTCGCTGACATACTCTACCGTGACGTTACAACGTTCTTGGTCAGATTTTTAAATATAACTCAAAAAAACGTACCGTAAACCTCAAATATTATTGCATATTCGGATTCCTTGCAAAATTAGCAGTAAGTTGAACATTTAGTTTTCATTGAAAAAGTATGTTCAAATGGGAATTAGTAGCGTGACGTTACAACGTAGTAACGTCACGCTACTATTTCCTATGTTAAACAAGCTTTTCGAATAAGAACTAAATATTCAACAGATCCAATTTACTGCAAATTTTACAAGTAACCCGAATGTGTGAAAATATTTTAGGTTTACGGTACGTTTTCATGAGTTATATATGGAAATCTGTTCAAAAAGGCATCAAAACGTTGTAACGTCACCGTTGAATGTGTCCACTATATACTCAGTTTGTCGAATAGACAATTCTGAAGGCTGGCACCTGGAATATCTGACCAAATGTACTGGCACAACACTATAAAAAGATCAAGCATTCGATTTGTATTTTCACAATGTAAATTAACATATTTTCGCATTAACGAATCCATTGATTTTTCATAATATCGCTCCCTGCTAGAACTAGGTAACTGATTTTTGGAAGTGCGTGTGAAAATGGTTAATAAAACTTATCCTGTTATTAAACAATCACTTTGTCAGTCTTAAAGTTGAATCATGATGTGATTTTGTAGTTTCAATGGACAAACTTTTGGTGTGCTAAACTAAAAACAAATTTCTCGGGATTTCTTCAAACCATTTACCATTTACAATTCTAGCACTAAGGGGACGATATATTTGTATTAAAAATAAATAATGATAAATAAGATTAGTTAATATTCTTTATCTCTACTATGCAGGACAAAGTCCAAGAAGAAAATCTGAAAAAAAAAACATTATTTTTTATCTTTACTGTCAAGTTCAATTGGCTCCTATAGTTCTATCCGCTAAACTGTATATATAGTGACTGTAGGCTAAAGTGCCTATTTATTCAAGCAGGCTCTGCAGTAGAATTTTGAGGGTTTTCTAAGGGTCTATTCGGTTGATCACCATTTATTTATGCCAATAATGGTTACAACATTGTGCTCTTGGTTATAATTGAGTAAAAAACACATTTTTCAACATCATTGCTTTATATCAAGCTTCTGGAATGAGTTACAAATCAATCAATCATACTCAATCACCGAATAAAATCATGTAGGTACGTTCACGGTGGTTCACGTACCAAAAGATGAACAATAGAATTTCAAACTCACAACGAGTAATTGAAATTTCATGAACCAAAAGGAGCTAATCGTCTAAAATCCAATGCTCGAAACAACATGCTCGCACATATCCCCACATGATTTCATTAATTTGCTTCCGCTGGAGTGGATGAAATGGTTTTCGGTCGAAGCGACGAAACGACAAGGTTGGTAGAAGCCGCTACCACATTGCTGCAGCCACGTCATATGAGAGAGTGTGTGCATGAAGTGAAAATAGAAGGTTCATCTAAAATCAATAATTTTGCTCTTAACCGAACACTTTCAGGTTCGGCAGCTGGCTTCGAAAATATTGGTTTATGGTGTGCTGCTATCAGTCGATATCGCATCAAAATGAACTTATGAGCTGGTTGGCAATGGGAATGTGACCGTGGAAAGAGGGCCCAATAGATGCGTAGCAGTAGGTGGTACACTGAACACAGTGGAATATATTGTGATGTATTTTCTGTGACTGGACGGTATTCAAAGCAGCAAACAGTTTTGTTTATGGAGCGATTGTATATTGCCAAATTCTAATATTTCATGTCATTCCCTAGCTATCGAATTTCTTTTCAAATAACTATTGCAACAATCCCGCAATCCCCAAAACAATGAAAAAACGTTACATTTTCCGGAAGGAAGAGTAAAACTTATGGCTTGCAGACAAAAACTATTCCCAGAGAAATAAAGTCCTAAATATCTCTAATAGTTTCTTAATTAGATTATCAGTGGGAAAACGAAATTGTCAAAGTCTAATTGTTTGAATGAGGATGCCAATGATGTAGCTCAGCTACTACAAACTTGAACCACATACAAAAAAGCGTTTATACCATCACGCAAAATAAACGTCAACAGCAGTTTGTGAATCCGTCGCTAATAAAAGCACATCTTCTTTTATAAGACTATGGTCTTGCTAAGTATATAAATGGCAAGAAGAATGCAAAGGTCACACAGCCGGCCTAGTCGAGGCCAGGCGCGAGAAAGGCATTTCCAGAATTCCATGTATAAGTCGCACGTTCGCTGCAGGCAGCAGTTGACGCACGCTATTCTGCTGCCACGCAGCATTCCGAACCAGACGAAAGATGGTACAGAGAGCATACCACCATCGCCGCCACCGTTTGGAGTCTGAGTTACCACCCAGCAATGCAGCAGGGGCATCGCAGCTCCGGGAAGGAAGAGCAAAACTAAACTATTGCAACGTCTCAAAGTCAGTCAGAAACATGCACGTTATTAAATTTCCAACTATTACACCACGGTTCACGCTGTTCGGTAGCTGAAGCTGGCAACTGTCAAGTGAGTCATTCCATGTCTTCTTACAAACTTAGCAACCTTGTTAGCAATACTGTATCTTCACTAGTTTACAGCATTCTTGAACTCGCAAGCTGATGATAATTGTTAGTGTAGAATCATGCCTTGAGTTCTAAAACGCATACGAAGAAAATACATGAACGATTTTTTTAGGCTTACCTTACAAGGCTGGCGATTTTGTTCTATCGAGTTTGTTCTATTTATTAGCAAAGTTGCTCACTTTATACATCGCATACTCCATGCTTCAATTGAATTTAAATTTTTATTATAACTCGCTAACGTGTTATATTAAATGAACATTGAATTGATTTCCCCTAAAATTCTGAATCCTTCAAATATTAAACCAGAGATGCTTCCAATCCTAAATGATAACAAGCCTATTTAATTCTACCAAGAATTCTACTTAATATTTTTGAATGAGTTTTTTTTTAGAAATCCTAAAGCGAATTTGAAAGATTCCGTAAACTCTATAACATTTCGTGTTGGCGCATCACATCAACGGCGTCACCCTGGCACCTCAGCCGCAGCAGCGGCGCAGTGGTGCTCATTCAATTTGTATAGTTTTGTGTGCTCTTTATTTCGCTGCTAGCAGCAAGCAGCCCAGTGACTATTGTTACAGTCGAACCGGGCTGCGTGGTGCTAGATTGCAAGCGCACTGCACCTTTGTGCACATGGTTGATAACATTCTGTATTGATATTGTCCGTACTATCGCTGTCGCCTATATAAGCGACAGCGTATTCTATGTAGAATTAGTTGTAAGCAAAGTACCACCACAGAGCAGGAGCACTGCCTCTCTGTGGTGCGCAATAAAACGTGATTGGTAGAAGTAGTTCGTCGTCTTCGCCTTATTCTCCGGGAGAAAAGACACAACGTAGGAGCCTAAATTACCGCTGGACGAAACATTTCGTTTTTACAGTTTTGTAAATCTCTGAAGTTTCTTGTTTGAGTTCACTCAGGCAACACTTCAGCAATTCTTTCACTTTGATGATTGTTTGATCTGATTGCATTCAGGAATATGAATTACTGAGTATCAGCAATTATTTTTCAACTTGCCGAACCACGCAGCAATTTTGACAGTTGATCAGCAACGTTGTGCTGAAAATCAGGACAAATGTTGCTGAAATTCAGCCATTTGTTTTGCTGATTTTTTTTTTGTGCACTCAGCATTGGGCATCTCGTTGAGAAGCGTCAGAAGGTATACTTTTATGCACCGCGTTTGACGTAGAAGCCTCTTTCCTTCACGGAAGGAGTCTCTCTAAACAAACAAAAAATAATAAAAAATAAAAAATCTCTCGTCACTCACACCGGAGTGACGGCGAGATTCAGCAACTACAAATTTCCTGTCATCGGTACTCAAAAGAGAAAATTCTTCACGTTTCCCTATGGGCTAGACACATTCATGCGGCCAGACTGTTTCCAAAATTATAAATACACTTTGCTTATTGAATAAAATAAACGGTTATGATGATTTCTACCAACTTTTTCCAGAATACAGCATGTGCTCCACATTTTTGTATTTCCTTTCAATTGTCAAGATTTTTTGAAGAATAGTCGGGTTCTCTAACATTTAACTTTATTTAACAAATTTGCATTGGCTCAAGTGTTTTTACATAATTTTAACATTATATATCATAAGGTACCAAAAATTATCTAACTTTTTGCCATATTCGCTCTATCAACAAGTTATCTAAGAAATGCCTCCATCAAAACCTGATAAAATAATAGATAAAGGCATTTCACGACATTTTTTCTGTGATCAAGTTTCTTATATTTTAAGGTTTCCTACGAAACATAAGAACTACCACACAGTTTCTTAGTTTTTTTGAACGTATTTAGTTTAAAATAATTTATTTTTTTAGTTCATTCGATCCTTCAGATGGCAAAGCTTGTCATACCATAAAAATGAAAGCAGTAAGCAGTAATTAAGACATTCATTTGCTGCCAAGGGCTGAAAGTCTCTTTAATAAAGACAAATCAATCAATCAATATTTATTTGCTTAACGTTTGTTGCTACTGGTGTTGTTGAGAAATCGGACACAGACATTTTTACATTTGGAAGGTCCGTAACGATGGTTCTTGATAAAATTTTCCAGTGAAAATTACTTTAACCAATCGAGAAATATATTTTTCTTTTTTTATCTGTATTAACGAGATTTATAGCCCTAGGTTAGTTCATCTCGGGACCCATGCTTTACTTCCCTTTCGAAGGAAGAACTCACATTTTGTGAGTTTGTTGGGAGTGGGATTCAATCCCAGGTCCTTGACGTGATAGTCACGTGTTCTAAGTTAGAACTTCTAACCATCCAACCAGGTCCGCTCCACATATATTTTCTTATCGATACAGTAATTTTCATTAAGTTTGGAAAATATATATTTTATTTGTGAGATTTTTTTTTCTACTTTGCTACATATGTTGACCGCTTTGTGCAACTTTAAATTTTAATCATCTAGTTTACACAGCCCTATTTTGTAACATTAGAATGATTACTATAAGAGCTAGAAGAAGCTATTTTGGATATTGTGCTCAAATTGAAATGGCAGTCAATCGTTAGTATATTTATAATTTTTGAAACAGTATGTAGTCATTATCTCCACGAAGAAATTGAGTTTTTTTGCGTTCATTTTCAGGTATCTCACAGCGGAACTGAAAATAAATGTAAAAAACGTTTTGTTCAGCTAAATTTCATTCAAATAAATGAGATTCTTTGAACAATACTCTTATTTATCCAACCTTGTCATAAATGATTGTTGTAGGGCTCTTATTCATGGAATGAAATAAACTTCTAGAACATTCTACAGGATTAATGTAGCATTACATTGCTCTATCAATCCCTTACAACCGATATAACGATGCAACGATGCACTAATAAAACAATGCAGCGATGCACCGATGCACCAATACAACGATGCAACAATTCACAAATGCAACGATGAAACAATGCAATGAGTAGCTGCCATACTCTTTGAAATACTGCAATGAAACATTTCAAATCGTGACGGAAGGACAGACAACTCTGGGATTTTATATATACATGTCATAAGTAGGGGTCTCCAGTTAGCCTCGCGGATAAGGCTATGGATCACCAATCCGGAGACGGCGGGTTCGATTCCCGTTCTGGTCGGGAAAATTTTCTCGACTCCCTGGGCATAGTGTATGATTGTACTTGCCTCACAATGTACAAATTCATGCAATGGCAGGCAAAGAATGCCCTTCAATTAATAACTGTGGGAGTGCTCAAAGAACACTAAGTTGTAGCGAGGCAGGCCAAGTCCCAGTGGGGACGTAGAGCCATATATAAGAAGAAGAAGAAATATGGTCTTGGACCATTTGGGCAGGAGCACCTATTTTTGGCACTTGCTGCTATAACTCAGTCAATTTTTAACCGATTGAGTTGATTTTTGAGACACGATCAGATACGCACAGTATCTAGCCATGTTCAAAAACTCAAGTCAATCGGTTTGAAATTGACCGAGTTTATAACAGCAAGTATTACTAAAAAGTGACTCGCTACAAGAGCTGCAACGCGTTTTAGTGTTTGTCCAAGAAGCTATCCAGGTTATCTCAGATCAACCGTTTCTTAAACAAAGCATTACTCACAAGATATTTTTCTAAAATTCTTCCAAGGACATATTTAGATTACTTTGCCTATGGGAATCAGAACTACTACAGTAACTTCTGGGAATATTTATTCCAAGAGGCCGATGTATTCATTTCTCAAAGATGTTTTTCCCTGGAGACTTCTCCAGATTTCCAACAGAAAAAGTGTATGAAATTTCTTCTGGGTGAAATAGATCTATGAGATTCTCCAGGAATCCCTTCAGAAATTTCACAGAATATTTATCCAAAATTTTCATTTGTAGTTCCTGCAGATTATATGCAATTTTATAGTAGATTCCCTGCAGGCCAACTCAACGGTTTTTTTGATGATTTTCCAGAAATGATTTCGAGATTTCTAGAAGAATGTGTCTGAAACTAAATAGTATATCACTTTAAGAATTCCACCGGTAACTCGGAAGGATTCTTAACGGAACTCTTATATTAGCGTCTGATGGATTACTTCAGGGATGCCTTTCGAAATCTCCTCTAATAAATGTTTTTAAAGGGATTTCAAGAAACGGTTTGATTTATTTAGAAACCTTAATTATTTAAATAGGAAGCATCTAAAGGTGTTTGTTACAGAAAACAAGGAGAAATTCTTCAGACAAATTTTGAGGATTCCCAACAGATTCTTCTTTTTTTTTCTCTTGGCGTAACGTCCCAACAGGGACAAAGCCTGCTTCTCAGCTTGTGTACTATGAGCACTTCTACAGTTATTAACAGAGAGCTTCTTCTGTCCAATGACCATTTACCATGCGTACATCGTTTGGCAGACACGGAGATACTCTATTTACGAGGAACAAAGCTTCTTGAAGGGTATTTATCAGAAACTCTTTCGTTATTCCACTAACACGCCCAGGTTTATCATCTATTACGAGAGTTTTCTCCAGCAATATCTTTCACGGTTTTTACAGGAGATGCTAGGAATTCAGCTAGAATCTCTAGATCTCTAGAATAATACCAGAAGAGATGCTTTCAGAAAGTTCAAGGTTCAACTCTGGAAGTAACTCTAGTGGATAAATTGCAGTTTTTCAACGAATTTCGCAAATACTTTACAGTTCGAGTAAATTTCTAACTGTTTTAGGATGATGAAATCGTTTAGGATTTGATATGAATCCATCACAAACATTATCAGGAATCACAAAAATCATTCACTAAAGAACTCCATATGAAATCTCCAATGTATTATCGTTTTAATATATTGGTTGAAGGCATTCAGATACGAAATTGATGTCAAATATTAAGATGAGTCTTTTCATAAGGCTAAATATACATAGATAAATTCATGTATTTATTCTGCATGATATAAATACTTTATTTTAGTATAAATTGTAGTACATTGTTTCAAGCTGTCATGATAAAGTTCCCTGATCTAGAACACACCCCTGACTTCAAGGCTCAAAAATTAATGAAACAAATGAACGATAATAGCATAATAATATGTGGTTGTTTCGCCAATCGGCATGGAATGGCCCAAGTATGTGGCTGGCAAGCGCAAGAAAGTCAAACTGGTCGAGTCTCGGTCATATGTAATGGAAACTCTCCGAGTGAATGAAAAGAAACAGAAGAGGAGCTACTTACGGAATTGGTGTGCTTCAGACGTGCGATGGCATGCTTGCTGCTGACATTCCCGCTGCTGCCACCTCCGGTCACCGATGCCGATACCGTTGTCGCTCCGCCGATTCCAACACCCAGCCCACCGGGCAGGCTGACTCCCACCACTCCGAGGGCAACAGTGCTACCACTTCCAATGACCCCACTGCTCCCAACGCCGCCACTAGCGCCGCCACCGCCGATGATGGTGGCAGCCCCGTGATTGATTCCGAACTCGCTGTGGTCCGACAGACTAATTGGCAATTTTCGATCAGTCATTTATTGCTGTATTTTCTCGCATTCGATACCAGGCAGCAGAAGCAACAGCAAAGTTGAGGATATAAAACCACAATCTGATATCAAACAAAGACCTCCCGACGAACAACCACAAACTCATCAGCGCACTAATACATGGCGGGAAATCCGGATAAACACTCTCCCATACGCGGAACAACAAACACGGAACGCGTGTTTCGGAAGATAAGATGCCACACAAAGTACGCCTCGATATTACTGCACACGCGAGAGGAAAATTGATAATGCATGCAAGCGCGGAGAGAAACTGGTTCTGCTTTTCGTGCGGAGATATTTTTCTTGATTTTCACTTGCGGCACACATACAGCACACCCTCGCCACACATAAGCGTGGAGAGCACCCAAGATATCACTTGCAAACTACTGCACTGCACTACACTGCACTGACTCGGGATGCAATTATGCTGCCTCGGCTCGCTGTGTTGCACTTAATAAGAGAGATAGGCGCACTTTTGTGCAAATTCACGTTCTACATCATTGGTGCAGTTTTTGCCGCGGCAGGGCCGCTTGGTCGTTGGCATAGATATTATTAACGGCGGTATGCACACGTACGTACTCCCGCGGTGGTGGTCGCTGATATAAGCTTCTAGTTGAACATATGTTTACTGGTAGGCGCTCGTCACTGGCGCGCTGTTGCCGTGGGTGCCACTTGCTCTATGGAGCTACTCCTGCAAAAGACAAGAACAAGTACAAGCATTCAGTATTGAGAACTTTTTAGTTCGCGTTGTAGGGCATATGTCCCCTGGTGAGTCTAAACAAGACTGGTATTCAATATGTAAATTTATATAATTTGGTTGGACGATCACTGAGAAATGGGATGTAGTATATATTGAATTATAAATTCTTGATGATGCCGCCTTAAACAACATGACCGTTTTTAACACCTTATACTAAGCATAGCCGACCTTATCGTTACGCTTTGAGATCACTAAAGACTACGTTTCGTCTGATCAACGGATCTCCTCCGACATTATCGACGTCAGGGTTTATCGTTAGGACTACTACCGAGTGATGGCGAAGCTATGCCTTTCCATCATCAATTGTATACGATACCGACGACCACCGTGGTACGACATACAACTGTTTAGTCGTTCTCAAGAAACTCAGAAGTTCCAATATCGCATCCCTCAACAGCTACGCACCGTCGAAAGGTGTATCAATAAAGACAAAAACCTGTAGTTGTGGATGTGGAGTGACTGAAAGGTGGAAGCTACACTACGATGAGCACCTGCACGATGCGCAGAAAGTACGCATCAGGGAACTAAGGTAGTGATAAAAATAACTAAATAAATAAGGTAGCAAAAGACAGGGATGAATCAACTCCCACACTGAGCTCAAAAACAATAAGCAGCTGTTGCAATGCTACACTTTTACTTACTCACTATTGGTTTTGTAATGCTATAACAGATAAAATCAACAAAACGGGTCCAGAAAAGTTGGCCACCTGTTTGAACCGAATAATAGTCAGGATCTGGGAAAACGAACGGGTATAGGAGTAGTAAGAGGAAGGAGTAATCTGCCCCATCCCATTTACTTTAATGGAGACCATATGGAATGGGAGAACTTCCGAGCGATCACCATTCTGAATGTGATTAATGTGATGTGGAGCAAATATCTGAAAGCAGTCCAATTGACAATAGGGTATTGTACCATTTGGGTAGGTGTACCTATTTTGGGCACTTGCCGCTATAACTAAGTCAATTTCAAACCGATTGATTTGAATTTTTGTACAGAGTTAGATACTGTACGTGCCTATACAAAATTTCAAATCAATCGGTTCGCAATTGACTTAGTTATAGCGGTAAGTGCCCAAAATAGGTACACCTGCCCAAATGGTACAAGACCCTATTTTAATCTGATTACATTCCATTTTTTTTTCAATCAATCCCTCCCACCACACAACACTTTTCTGAGACAAGCATCCATCAATGAAATACATATACTACGATACGATAGCACAGTTTTTTTTTTCCTACGATCTCGCTTTAGCGTCATTCGCAAATGCAACGGGGTCAGACCGTCGGATAAAAGGGGAGTTTATCGTAGCATATAGCAGATAATCCCCCGCAAAAAATAAATAAATTTAATGGAATATCGCTAGGCCCCGGTGCACTTGACACCCGTTGCGTCGTCGTCGCGATGGTGATGGTTACGCCTGGTTCCAATCGCTTATATTTGCACATAGAACCCACAACAGGTTCACAAATATGTTCGTGCACACTGATGCAGTAGCAGCAGCGGCCACATTCCACAGCATCCGCTCGTTCAAGGGTGCGGTGCAACCAAGTGCACCAGCCATTGACTGAAGCCCCTATCCAGGCAGCTGGGTTCAGCAAATTGGTTCAAATGGATTTAAATTGTCCTTTGAGCACACAAATGCTGGAACGGAGAGCCAACATCGCTGGAAGAAGAGCGAAAGAGAGAGTAGAGTATACACGTATATTGGGATATCACTGACCTTAACATCAAAACCGGTCATTCCGGGACGGGGAAGATGTTTGCTCTCTTCGGAACAGTGAAATTGTTCGTTTCGCAACTGTATTCAACCATCAAGAGCTACCAAGAGCACATTGTTGAACAAGTTAAATATGTTTATTTGTGCATTGTGTTCCAGCTCGATTCTATCGTTCGTCGTGCTTTTGTTCAGATTTTGTTAATGGTTCCTCTGGTGTATTATATTCTTATTACATATCTTCAACATGAGCAGAGTTCAGGACGGTCGTTGCTCTTACTAAGCAGGTACTTCCAACAGAGCTAGATATTTTCGACATATTTTAACCAGAATTATTTTTTGATCAAATGACGTGGTAGTAAAGCTTGGTACGTGAAACTACATATTGTTTTAAAGCATCGCGTGCTCATGATCGTATTGCTACCAAAAGTATGTTGGACATATTCAAACAATATCAACGTTAACAGTTTCCAGTTAGTCATGTGAGCAAGGGAGTGAAATTTCTACTTCACAAACTGCATTAATTTCTAATTGGTCTTTCCAAGTAAGACACGAGCTCAACATTCTTGTGCATTATTGAAAATAGGAAAAAGGAAATATTACAGCTTTCCTTTCCAAGTTCACTCTCGACTAAGGAACGAAAAATACCCAAAATAAGTGTTTGAAATATATACACAATTATTTTATTTAATGATATGGAATGAGCTAACCAATTAACTTGGTTATGGACAACTTTTCGAGCACAACTCTGAAGTCATTTCCTGAGCACTTCGTTTGATAGACATCCGTATTTGTGCTCGAGAAGATTTGAGCGAAATGGAAGGCTGCAATCGCTGGAGCAGATCAACTACCAAGCGAGTTACTAAAATACCATGCAGAAGCGTGAGCGCACTACACTGTGTTATTACCAAGATTTAAGAGGAGGAAGTATTACCGTATGAATGAATAGAGGAACATGTGTCCCATCTACAAACAGGACGACAAGTTGGATTGAGGGAACTATCGCGCGATCAAACTACTGAGCGCTGCCTACAAGATACTCTCTCCAATTTTATGTCGCCGGCTATCACCGATTGCAAGAGAGTTCATGGGACAATATCAGGCTGGATTCACCATGGGTGAACGCGCTACAACGAATCAGATGTTCGCCATCCGCCAAGTGTTGCAGAAATGCCGCGAATACAACGTGCCCACACTTCATTTGTTCATCGATTTTAACACGGGGTATGATACAATCGATCGAGACCAGCTATAGCAGATTATGCACGAGTACGGATTCCCGGATAAACTGATACGATTGATCAAGGCGACGATGGTAGTTCGGGTATTATGAACACTCTCAAGTCCCTTCGAATCTCGCAGAGGGTTACGGCAAGGTGATGGACTTTCGTCCTTGCTGTCGAACATCGCTTTAGAGGGTGTAATAAGGCGAATGAACCACGAGCTGCATCAGCTGCTGAGAGAACTAACCATCGTTCACACTGCGAAAATCGGGAGGCTACGGTGGGCGGGTCACGTCATCTGGATGTCGGATAGCAAACAGACTAAAATGGTTCTCGAGAGTCATCCGACCGGTTCAAGAAGACATGGTGCGTAGCGAGCTAGGTGGGTCGATCAAGTGTAGGACGACCTGCGGACTCTTCGCAGAATGCTGAACTGGAGATACACAGCCATGGACCGAGTAGAATGGAGACGGCTACTATGTACAGCAGAGGCCACTCAGGCCTTTATCTGACCGGTAAGGTAAGTAAAAAAGGCGGTCATTTTGGCGGTTATCTTTGTACTGTAAAGACCGTGTTCTTAAAAATGGGTCCAAATCGTTAGATGAATAACAATCGATTATCGATAGATGAATCATATATAAATACAATATTGGCATGGATTCATACACTTGATCTACTGATGGAGAGGCATATCCTGATAAAAAAGATCGTAGAAATACAGCAGAATGTATTGTTACAACACGCTGAAATGAATGGTAGTTACCATTAATTCAATTGTTCAAAACGATAAAGTTACAACAAACCCTATGGTTTTCCATCATAGCATTTGTTGTAAATGTCACATTTACAATAGAAAATGGGGGTTGAAGGATTCATCTTCAAATTGAACTTCGGTAAGTCGCTAAACCTCAGGAAAATAGAATTACCGAATTACTAATTCCTGATTTGCTTCAAACGTATGTTGGCAATGGAGGTATACTATAAGGATTCTCAGTAATAGAAATACGACTATATTTGGACACTAGACTGCCGTAATTCTGCAAAGTGACGTAGGCGCCTTTTCAAATTTCGACGTCTTCTGATATATATCTGGTGAAATAATAACACTGTGGTATTCTTGTTATAAAAGGATGCAAGATCTAGTCGAAATCTAGCATCTATCAAAGAAAAGTTAGATAATGATGCAGAGTTTGATACATAATAACCATAAATGAGCCAAAAGTTTCAATGTCGCTTACGCAGGGCTGGTAGCGATCAAGTGGCAAAATAATAGTGACTTTAGTGACCAAAATTATCAAAAAAGTGACCAAATAGTGACTAAATAGTGACCTCAAAATTATTGAAAAAGTGAACTTATATGCTGAATATTCGATGCATTGACTCATTCCTAAGAAAGTCAATATATAATTCTAAGCTAAATTTTACAGTTTGAGCTTGGTGAATACTTGAATGATTTTGTTTTGTTCTTGAGCTTTCAGTGATTTTGAAAGGTATTAGAATATGATAGGTTTTATATTAACAATAAGAAATTTTACCATACATATAACATTATTTGCATGAGAATTAATATTAACTACTCTGTGTATGTAAGGGAGATTTTTGCAACAGAAGTTTCAAATTACAAAGCTCTTCCAAATTATCTGCAGTTTATTCATAAAGCCTTAGGACTTTTTCAGCATATGTACTAGGAATTTGATTCAAAAATACTTCCAGACTTTCACGATAATTTCTCTTTATTTGAAGTCAAAAAATGCCTTCAGAATCCCTTTTAAAAAATCTGAGAGTGGACAAGATACTTTCTTATGGAAACCCCTAGCAATACTTTCTAGAGGTTCTTCAAAACCTGTTTTTTTAAACTTACTGAGGAATGTCTTATGACAAAACGTAATCTTATTAAAAATTTATAAGGAAACATCTCAAAATGTTTCTACTTAGCCTCACAGGGTACTCTATATTTCATCCTACTCAAAACAAATTATTTAAGTGCAGAATTCGTTTCTTTTTTATTTATTTTTTGTTAAAAATGAGCAAAGAACGTATGATAACAAAAGAGTGATATCAATCCATATCATATCAATCCACATCTATTAGCATGTTTAGTAAATATCACATCAAATTAAATTGCATCTGATAATGTCTTTCTTTATTTTTTAGTTACTGGAAAAGGCATTTCTTAGCACTCTGTCAGGAATACTGTCAAATACACCTCCAGGACTTCAATTCAGAGAAATTTTCACTCTATATGCTTTTGTTTGAAAAATTATTTTTCCTAAATCGGGTTAACATACAGATATTTTGCCGATCGCAGATCGCCGAAAAACTAAAGTCTATCAAGGATTTGCTCAATAATCTTCAGGAAGTTTATAGGAAATACTTTCAAGAACACTGAAAACTATCTACAAATTATTCAGAAATTTCTCAAAATCCACCTGAAATCATAAAAAAACATGAATTTCTATGTTTTTCTTTAAATGGAACCTTAGATGAAGGAAAATGTTATATAATTGAACTTTGGAATTTTAAGAGAAATTGCAAAGAATGGTAAAAAAATCATGTAAATTTTACCACAATCTCCATGAAATCTGCGGAATGTCGTGAGACTTTCAAAAAAAAATCCTGAAAATTCCAAGATTTTCGTAGTGGATACACTGTTAAGGTTGTTTACTTGCTATCAGCGCATATAGGATATTAGTGAATTAAGGTTCCTAGAAAAACACAAAGATTAACGAAAGAGTCGAAGACATTTTTAACGAAGCGTTTTGAAGAAACTTCTGGATAAATTGTAAATAAAGCTTTTTAAATAATTTTGCCAACATTTCACTAAATTCAACAGTAAAGGTTTACATAAGAAACTAAAAAAAAACTCCCTCAAAAAGTCTTTCGTATTCCAGCCCAAAGATGCTGAACAAATCATGTTACTACAATTGACATTCGATAACTTCAACATGTGTACTTTTCACTTCACATCAATTGACATTAATGGGATCGTGCAATTCATTCGAGTGTTCATTAGGACCAACATAGTTCACCGTTTTGACGGTTGCGATAACTGCAAATTTGTTACCCTTACCGAACTGGTTAAGCATTGCACTGTACTAGCTTCACAGTTAGTTTATTAGAAATTCCACCTACTCGGTCAATTTTGAACCTACCTATCTGATTTTCCGTACACAGGTAGTACTAACCGTGTCTACCTGTGTACAAATTTTCATGTGAATTGGCTCAACATTGAACGAGTTAAAGCAGGAAAACTACCCGTGTAAAAAAAGACCTAGTGTATCATAAAAACTCTTTAGCTATACAATTTTCGATTCGCTTAAAATATACCGATATAGGGAAACACAATGGATTATGTATTATCACCGGTAAACTCAAATCTCCAAAATCTCATCATTACTAGTACAATACAATGCATGGACATAGGATGATACAATTAAACATAAATATAAAATGAAAATAATGAAGGAATAATAGTGTTCTGTTAAAATGGATTAGTTTAAATATTTCACAAATTTATCTGAAGTCTTAGACACATTTTCAATCAAGTGTTCCAAAAAAGATTTGAAACTATAGCTAAAGCCCCATTGATAAAGGCAACCTTTACCGTGTAATAAGCAGCGCAGCCGAAATTTTTTTGTGAGATAAGCATTCTGAAGAAAATTTTGGCGATGCGTTCTAATCTAAATTACTATTTTGTCCTCTTCATGTTGTCATATTACCAAAATAGTGACTTAAGTGACCATTTTTCTGAAAAAAGTGACTTTAGTGACTTTTTCGTGCAAATAGTGACTTTTTAGTGACTGACTCGAAAATAGTGACCAAATCACTAAAAAGTGACTCGCTACCAGGCCTGCTTACGTCACTTTGCAGAATTACGGCAGTAGATATCAAAAAACAAACGATATTACTTTTCCCAATTTTGCTACCATTGAACCATTAATGTATAAGGTCAAAAATATTATTGGGAAAACTCTTAGAGTGCTCTACAACTCATTCCGATCGAAACTTAGGTAAAATATATTATTTCGCCAAACTAGTTTTCGAATAAAAAGTCATGAAAAAAGTCATGAAAAAAGTATGTTTTAAAAAAGTGATGGGGAGTTAAGGGATCACATTTCAAGTATTTTTTTTTGTTTATCTTAAAGCTTTTGATCGATTTATTTCTTAGAAACTGTTTACAATTCTAAATTGCGTATAAAAGTTATGATTTTGGTTTGTAAGCATCAAAAAACTGTCGAAACACATCCTTAGTATTGATCAGTCTCAGCCGTTCAATTTGATTACTCCAAACAGAAGCTATGAATAATGTACATGTTGAAGGAAAGCTACTCAGCTACAAATGACAGTCTTTTTGCAGATTTTGTGGCTAATTATTCGTAAAATTTCATCAATAAATTTAAATGACATTTAAGCATTCTCTGCTTTTCAGGACTCTGATAATCTTTATGGCGATGTTCAAGAAATATTAAAGTCACTATTTTCAATCTATTATTTTTTATCTTTCTGCAAAATGTAAAAATGTCAACATTTCCACCTTAAAGTTCCTTCGCATATTTCTTTGAAGATTCACACATTCTATCATATATCTTAAATTTCTCCAAACAAACATCTAATTTTATTATCTATACGCATAGCAGGCATCAAAACGATGGTTAATCTGCATTTCATGAATGTTTTGAGGAGTAAAACCTATAAACTAACGTGGCCGAAAACAAATTCCATCCTTTTACACCCTATTTTACGGTATTTTCAAAAAAAAAATCCATTTTTTTAAAAATAGTTTTTGTTAAAAAACGATCAAAGCTGACTATAAATGTCAATGGTTGCTCCTCCGTGTTTGATCTGAGCTGGTACTAATTGCACTGAGATCCAAATGAATAAGGGCTGGGACACTCCACTTATTCTCAAAGTGGAATTTTAGCAGCTCATGCATTTTGGATCAATAACGGCGCCGGCCACGTCCTTATAGTCAGTTGGGAAGGGAAAGGAATGTTAGAGTGTGCTGGTTGTTGCTACTAAAGACCGAGATCACCTCTGCATCCCCACAACCAGCACGGACTGGGGTATTTGTTAGACGGAAAGGATGGGAGATCTGGGAGTCACCGTTGGGTCGGTGATGCGATCCATGGATAGGGGTTACAGGGCTGTTACAAAACTGTCGATTTGGAAACCGCAAAATCCGCGCCAAGCCATTTGAAATCCGCGCCGAGGTCATCAAATCCGCGCCAGTACAAAAACACATGATTTTGATGACTCAAGCTCATAAAAAGCCTGAATTTTTCAATTTTTCGAGCCTGTTTTTTGTTGCACTCCAGATGAAGATCATTTCTAATGTTCAAACCGGTTTTAACTATTATTAATTCCTGCAACTTCCACATCAACCAAAAAATGTTGCAAACAAGTAAGTTTTTTAAATTGGAATAAAAAGTTTTGAATAAATACTTCTTTGATTGCTGGTCAATTAGGGTGACTACTATTTCACGAGAATGGGATTTCCTGCTCCCTGAAACATTTCCAAAAAGAAGAATTCTTGACGATTTTTTTTTTTGAAATAATAACCAATATTATTGTAGAAATCCTGCTATAAAATCTGTAGTAAGTCTCAAAAGATCGTTCAAGAGAACTGCCAGAAAATTTTCAGATTTTTTGTGAAGATACAAATTGAGTAATTGATTTTAGCGTAATCCATTGATTAAATAAATCATCATTTCCAATAGGAATAAAATCTAAGGGTGATATTTATTAAAAAGGAAACATTACATAAAAAATGTCAGGCAAATGTTCTCACCTTTGAGCAACAAGTCTGTAGAGAAGTATTAATTTATTAGAAATTGAAGATAAGAGTTTCTGCCCATACCCCCTTGGAAATTCAGTAATGATTTCAGCAAGAATGTCCTGCATAGGATTCCAAAAGCTTCATTTTTAACAAAAATCGATTCGACAAAAGATCTACAAGCAACAGAGTCTACAGTTACAAAACCGATGATTTTCTATACGAGATTCTTCTAATCCAATCAACAGTTTATCCAAAATTTCCAGTGAGAAAGTTTATTCAAAATTTGCAAATTCCATAAAAAAACAGATTTCAGAATTACCAAGAAACTCTAGGAATTTTTGCAGAAATCTTGCCATGATTCAGTGTTTTTCGAACCTCAGACATTACTAAATAAGTTCCGTCCAAAAAATTCTATCCAAAAATTCCAAAAATACGAAATTCAGAAGAGGAACTTCTCTGTTTTCAAAAATTGAGCGTTTAGTGCAGTGCAACTTATCTAGCACTCCAAGCTAGCGACTATTTACATCATTTTTACTCAATTACAAAATTCATAACTCCAATTTGGAAATGTTCTTTATTTATTCTGATTGTGTTGAGCTACATGTCTACATATTTAATGTAAGTGCATTTGAAAACCATTTCCGCAAAAACCGCGCCGGAATTAGCAAAAACGCGCCAAATCCGCGCGAAACGCAAAAACCGCGAAAAACGCAAAATCCGCGCCACCTGTAACAGCCCTGGGGTTATTTATAGTGTTCGTAAGGTGATAGATTGTGTGGTGAATAAGGTGAATAAGGTCAAGCGACACAGCACGCTTTGGTTGCATAACTTGTAGGCGTTATATACACTGTCCTGTGAGTGGAAGTTGGAAGGGAGGGAAACGACTTTTTTTTCAATTCGTTTCTGGTTCTAGCGATGGCTTTGAACATATGAATATACATGAGTTGTATTATGTAGAGAAGAGAATGAGAAAGTGGATAGAAAGATACAAAGTAGGATGAAAGGGACGGGCCAGGGATTGAACCCATGACCTTCTGCATACGAGTCAGAAGCGGTAGCCGCTAGACCACCAAGCTCGTCTTTTTTTTAATAGTTTTTGTTAAATTAAAAAACATTCTTCCTCTAACTGTGTATGAAAACCGATTTTGGTCTAAATAAAAACAACGAGGAAACGCATCCAGTTTAGTCCTAAAAAATGTTCCTAAAACGACCAAGAATCAAACCTGGCACCCTCACTGGATGGTTTTGTTGAATACCCGCGTGAAGTTTCCAATTTTTCTTACCACACAGTAAATCATGATTCATATAAGGAAAAGAAAGGCAGGCGACGAAAAGTAGTCATTAGTAAATTCGATAAGTACATGGCAGCTATGCCAGCACGCAATCTACAAATTAGACTGCTAATTCAGTGTTTAGCGTATCAAACCTTTTAAAAAGATAATTATTGACTTGATGGGGCATATCTTGTTGGCACTTTAGTTTACATTGAGAGGCTTGTTGCTCTATGAATAACTTATTATTGCAAACATGGTTACCACAGATAGTGTTAAAAAAAATCATGTTTTGCTTGTATTCATTCATTCAAGTTTCACTCACATTGAAAAACTAATATCCACAGATTACTGAAAAGATAGTCCAACTCGTGTATTATTGCAAAAAAAAGACAAATGCAAGTTTGTGAAACTAACAGTATAACCAGAGGCAGAAACCCATCAGATTCACCAGCGTGACCAGAAGGGGTCGTTCGGTTCATCTACCTGTTGTGTTACACCATCCATGCAACACCATCGTGGAGCCATAATGCGCCCCATTCGTCGGCGTGGAGCACCAAGACGAAGGAGGAAAACCATGCGAGGAAAATTATTTAGCAAACTCTCGATTTTATTATTATTTCCAACAACCAAACGATGTGCTGCTACCTACCTCCTGTTGCTGGCGGCGTGGGGGTTGCTTTTGCACTTCCTCGAGTGGTTCGGCGTCGTACCTATACCCCGCTCAACCGATACAACGACGACTTTGACGACGTCGTTCGAAGAGGACGTCGTCGTCCTCGTCTCCGTAATCGATTCATATGCAACAAACCCAGACCGTCAGCGTTTTATAGTGCTCTCGACTCGATGTGGTCTATGGCACAGGAAAACTTTCAGCCATTATTGGTATAGCGAGGTACCGTTAGGTGGAGTTTTACTGAATGTAACTTTTCCAAACCGTTTATTACAAGTTGAATTTATGCAGAAAAATCTTGATAGGAAATAATGCCCCCATCAAAAAGAATATTTACAAAATATTACTAAAGCATGACACACTTCCCTCACCCTCCTCGTAATTCTTTCATATGTTAAGTCATAAATATATAGCGCATTTAGTTCACCACTGGACTATCGCACTAGTTTTCACGAGTGCGAAAACGCTAATAAAAGTGCGCGATTGCATCAAATCAACTCGGTGTCTTCAGAGCACTTGTTCACCATAGATTGAAGAAATAGTGCGCCGAAGACATCAACCTGATTTTATGCAAACGCGCACTTTTATTTACGTTTTCGCACTTATGAAGTCGCAGTTCGCAGTCCAGTGGTGAACTAAATGCGGTATATTTTTATGAATTGAAAAGTTAAGTGCATGAAACGTATAATCCTGAGACAAGTTTTAAAGCTTTACTCCTAAATCGTGGCATTATTTGTCTACATAATTCGAAGTGACCGCTTCGTCCCATGCTCACCACAAAAAAAAAACGGTATCGAACTTTTAAAAGCAAAAAGTCCATCAAACCTTTCTCGGCATTCAACGTCACTGCGACTGACGGTGTGCGGGTACAGTGGTCTGAGTCGAGTTGGCATTGTTATTGCTCGATGCCACGCAAGTGGAAAGAGTGATAATTTCGGAAAAACTTATTTAGGCAGAAATTTCTCTCGTTTGATGTAAGATGAAAAAAAAACTGAATATTTGAACATGCTCACCACACACATGGAGTGAAACGCCCGTATGTCCGTCCGTCCATCGCCGCCGTCACAAAAGGGTGGCATAATAATGGGTTGGATGACTTTTCGCGATGGAGCAGGGGAAACGGGAAATTAGCCTCCACGGTCAATTTTGTATATGTTGTTGCTCATGCTCAATAAACCCACACCACCGCTTTTCTGCATAATAATAGGCAACGCCGTTCGGCAGGCACCCAAATGGGGTTTTCGGCGGTATATGATCTACATGTTTGTGTAATGAAACGAGAAGACGAGTGCGAAAAGAGCATCATCAGATGATAAATTTGATAATGGTCTGGTTCGTGTTATGAGATGAGGTATTGCGTAATTTCTGTTATCGAATGTTAACATGGCAAGCCAACAAACCGATCAGAGAAAAACCAAAGATAATTGAAAGATAATGTGATGAAAAAAAAACTTCATGGTTTTCCGACTACGAATCTCCAATCCTTTAATTTTTGTTTGAACGAAAATGATCTCGTCTAATTTAAGGACCTATCATACACTATTTGTTCGTGCTTCGAGGTTGAACTCGTGAACGCACAATAACACTAGTTTACAGCATTTTTGAACTCGGTAAGCTGATGATCATTTTTGGCGTAGAATCATGCCCTGAGTTCGAAAACGCGAAGGAAAAAAATTACAGTAGAGCGGAAATGTTTTCGACTTTCCATACAAGGTAGATGATTTGAAATCGATTTTTGTTCTATTTTTAAGCAACGTCGCTCACTTCACACATCTCATTCTCCGTAATCAATGCTCCGATTAAGCTGAATTTTTTACTACTCGCCTATATATAATATGTCAAATAAACGTTGAGAAAGAATTTTTAGATTGTTTTTTTTTTTTCTTATTGGAAAAAGTACTTTTCTACATATATTTTTGGAAATTAAGCTAAAATTTAAGGAGATCGTCCCTAAAACACGCCAATATCTTGAATTTCATCAATCCGACGCAAAACCTGCATTCAGATGATCGAATGGTATTGTATTCAGCTTTTAATTTATGGAAAAAGATTTGAAATTGGTTGAACGAAACGCAAGATATTTGAATTTTAGTAAATTCCATATTTTAAAAAGTTGTAAAACTCGTTTTTGAGCTAAAACTCAAAAACTACTCTACTTAAAATTTTTTGAAGCGCTGTTCCGAAATCAGTGCTAAATTGTACTTCAAAAATTTTGGTCATTGACAGAAGTTCACGATTTTCGTTTTATTTTGTAAACTTGTGTAATTATTATAAGGCAAGACCCTACCGCTAACGACTGGGTTCTAGGCTGGACCGAAGTTCGACTCCGTTGATGGGGTTGTTCATAACGAACCATGAACGAAAATCTAAGATTGTCAATCCATCCACCATTTTTTATTTCAATCTTCATTATACAACACAGCGGGTCTCCAATTAGCCTAGTGGTTAAGGCTATGTATCGCCAATCGGGAGACGGCGGGTTCGATTCTCGTTCCAGTCGGGAAATTTTTTTCGACCCCCTGGGCATAGTGTTGTACTTGCCAGAAATGTACAAATTCATGCAATAGTGCTCAGACAAAGAAAGACCCTAGAAGAGTGTCATAGTGAAAGAATTTTTGAAAAATATTGGACCGGGCCTTCACAGTTGAAATCCGAAGTTTTGTATGGAGAACTTGGGGTGTTCAATTGATATGTGCATTAGAACGCGCTGTGCATATATTTGGGCGTTAGACAATAACGAAACTAACCCAAATAGCGAAAACGCTTAAAAATATGCACGGCACGTTAATGCGCATATCAATTGAACACCCCAAGTTCTCCATACAAACTTCGGTTTTAAACTGTGAAGGTCCGGTCCAATATTTTTCGAAAATTCTTTCACTATGACACTTCTAGGGTGCCATCCCAAACCCCTGTTATTTTTTTCTCATCCCATAGCACCAAATTTTGTAAAATTTTGTCGAGCCGTGTTATTAGCAAATGTAAAGAACATGACTGCTGAAAAACATGTATCTGTGAAGAACAGAGTCTGCTTATCAGCTTAGGGGCTGCTCATAAACCACGTAGACCAAATTTAGACCATCTCAGACCCCTTTCCGACCCAAACAAATCTCCCAAACGGAGGAGTATGTGCTACTAGAGCCGATGTTCTGATACCCCTCCGACCCCTCGTACGTAAACTTTTGTCCATACAAAAATTTTGAAATTTGCGTGGAGCGTAGATTTTGCCATGTGTAGGTGTTTATTTCATCTAGTATGTGAAACTACATGGCTCTGGATTGGTATGGCCTGGTTGTTCATCGAATTGAAGCTATTTTTCTTATCTTTCTTATGACCATTGGGCGCGTAGTTCATTGATACCAACTTTTTAGGCTTACGTTATCACATGTTAAAAATCAAATATGTTCATTTTTATTTTATAGTGGTAGAATATAGACGTTGACTGATACACTGTCATCCGTGATGTTCATCTGGCCAACGTGCCTCTTCATGTGAACCAACATGCCTACCAATCTGGTAAGTCCACTGTGACTCTTTTACACAAGGTTGTTTACGATATCGAGAAAGCATTCGTTCAAAAGCAATCTTGTTTGGGTGTTTTCTTAGATATCGAGGGTGCCTTTGACAACGTGCCTTTCGATGCCATATTGGAAGCCGCACGGAGTCATGGTATATCTCCAACGATTTCCAATTGGATTTACCAAATGCTCAAAAACCAATATCTCTTCTCGACATTGCGTCTAGCAGGGATTAGGAAATTGAGTATTTGTGGATGCCCCAAGGGGGAGTCTTATCACCGCTTTTGTGGAATCTCGTAGCAGATACGCTATTGAGGCAACTCAATAATAGACGAATTTCGCACCAACTCGTCTTCGGGGTTGGCAGCACCCCCTCAGAATGTTATGAAATTTTGTAGGTTTCAAGACTTTACCTTTTAAAGCAACTTTGCGTATTTTGTTTTTTCAAAATTAACCTAGACTAACATTTAAAAAGAGTCAAAGTTCTTTAACCGTTTTTTTTTCACAAAAAATAACTCGAATATGATAAGATGTACAAAAAAGTGATGTATGGGTGACATTTAGAGAATTGTCCAAGCTTGCATGAAAAAATATTTTAAAAATTCTAAATACATTTTTACACGCTAAAAAATATATTTTTAAAATTAAAAGTCAATTTACAGAAAATGCCCACTTTTTTATGTTTTGAAATTTTTTTCCAAGAAAGTCAATATTGTTGCCTAACTTTCCTCCATACATCACAAGATGGGCACTTTTAAGGAAAAAAAGTTTTTCTAACAAAAACTTTTTCATGTTAGTTTTTTTAGCGTGTTGCGCATTAGCCGTTTTTTTCACAAAAAAATATAACTCGAATATGATAAGTTGTACAAAAAAGTGATGTATGGGGGACTTTTAGGAAATTGTCCAAGCTTTCAAGAAAACACATTTAAAAAATATAAAAAAATGTTTTACACGCTAAAAAATATCTTTTCAAAATTAAAAGTCAATTTACAGAAAAAGCCCACTTTTTTATGTTTTGATTTTTTTTCCCAAGAAAGTCAATATTGTTGCCTAACTTTCCTCCATACATCACAAGATGGGCACTTTTAAGGAAAAAAATTTTTTCTAAAAAAAACTTTTTCATTTTTTTTTTTGCGTGTTGTGCATTAACTCGTACAATAATGTATCCATAATCCTAATGACAATCCATTAAAACTTAATGGGCTCAACTACTTTTTTAATATCTTAACGTGCTTGATATTGGAAAGGGCTCAAGACAAATTTGCTTTTAGGGTTTTATATCAATGAAAACGCTTGTGTATTGATGAAATATGTACATATGTATATGTGTATTCAATTATTTTCTTTTCTACAATATATACATCCTTCTTTTATACATTCTATTGTAACGTTTTTTGAATATTAGATCTTTAGTCTATCTGAAACAAAGTAAACTTTTTTGGATTATCTTTTGAATTCGAAAACTTCTTCGCTTCAATTTGATTTTCAGAAATTGGCACAAATGAATGAAATTTTTGTGTACCAGGTATTGTTTTTACGTGACTGTATGTGTATAGTTCTTCAAGTTCATCCGTCATTTTTGCATATTGTTCATTTGAAATAAAGCAGAAATTCAATTTTGTTATACACTCCCGTTCAAAAGTTTGGGGTCACCCCCTCAAAAACATGTCATTTTTTTAGGCCCATATCTCCGCCAATTTGCGTCCGATTTCAAAACCCTAGGTTTCATTCAAAAGATAATATGTCAAAGAAACTTTGAACATGATTTAAAAGAAACTTTTTCAAAAAATTTTGTATGTAAACTTAACCCAAAGTTGCCAAATTTTCTAAAAAATGAATATAAACTTACGGCAGTGTCGCTGGAAGTTGGGTCGACCAAATTTTAAGATGAGAGCGGTAATATGACCCATTTTCTATTAGCTTTCAACTGCTTTTTACAGAACTTAGCTAAAAAATCTAGAAAAAAAGTTATTAAGTAAATTAATCCTTGATGTCATCGACCAAAAGTTTGGGGTCACCCCTCAAAATGCTGTATCGGCCAAAAGTTTGGGGTCACTATCGTAAAACATGGAAAAGTGATTTGGTGATATCTTTGTCATCTTTCATTCACTTTTAATTCTTCTTGGCTTATTTGAAACAAAATGAATGATACTTACTGCATAGACATTGAACCACACATATTTGTTGAAATTTACATACTAAAATTTAACGTAAAGTTGCCTCATTTTTTGAAGCGTGGTAAAATGTGCTAACTTTACATAGCATTTTTATATACAAAAATCGTTAAATACGTTAATTTGAAGACATCAAACGTAAATTTAGTTAATTATCTTTGAAATGAGCCAAAAATAATTAAAATTGAACTATAGATGACGAAGATATCACCAAATCACTTTTCCATGTTTTACGAAAGTGACCCCAAACTTTTGGCCGATACATCATATTGAGGGGTGACCCCAAACTTTTGGTCGATGACATCAAGGATTAATTTACTTATTAACTTTTTTTCTAGATTTTTTAGCTAGGTTCTGTAAAAAGCAGTTGAAAGCTAATAGAAAATGGGTCATATTGACGCTCTCATCTTAAAATTTGGTCGACCCAACTTCCAGCGACACTGCCGTAAGTTTATATTCATTTTTTAGAAAATTTGGCAACTTTGGGTTAAGTTTACATACAAATTTTTTTGAAAAAGTTTCTTTTAAATCATGTTCAAAGTTTCTTTGACTTATTATCTTTTGAATGAAACCTAGGGTTTTGAAATTGGAGGCAAATTGGCGGAGATATGGGCCTAAAAAAATGACATGTTTTTGAGGGGGTGACCCCAAACTTTTGAACGGGAGTGTATGTATATCTGACTGTTTAACTGCCCAGTCATACAGTTCTCGAGGAGTTGTGATTGTGTTTCCATAATCTCGAGCAAGACTTGCTCGTTTTGCCATTCGCTTGAGAGTACCTCCAACAGCGTCACATGGACCTTTGCCATGTGAAGTTGCGAAGAAGTGCCATTCTGCTTCCAATCCATAATTGGACCGAAAACTGCACAAACTGGCAAATTTTTTTCTGTTCTTATAATGAGCTGCTGCTCCATCTGACATGAAAGTAATTTTTGAGAAATCAATCGATTGTTTAATGAAATCCAGCAGTTTTGATATAAATAACTGAACTGCTGTTGTATCGTGTGTAAGTACTTCAGATATTATTATAAAGCTCAAGTTTTCCAACTTATTTTCTTTTCTGTAGTACACTTCAAAGGGGTGAATGGTAGCTTGAGAATTATTCCAATGGTAACCTTGAGCTGAATTTTGAATGATAAATGAATAATTTTCTGAAAAGTCACAAATTGTTAATACTTCACCCTGTTTAAGAGATTCTTTTTTATCCCGCAAAAATGAGGATTGTTCTTTATAAATGAAATCATGAGTTATAAGCTCATCAACTTTTTCTACAAAATACGGAACAAACACGTCTATAGTCTTAGTAATAGTTTCCAAATTGCATCGATCAGTGGTTAGTCATTGTTGAAATAAAACCGATTCTTTATCATTCGCTTTTAATAATGATGTTAGTTCACTGGTTCTAGGCACACAATAATACAATTTCAGCAAACAGAATGCTGTTTTATGCATTCAGATATCAAAACAAGCTGAGAAACAGGTTCTATTCCAGTTGGGATGTAACGCCAAGAAAAAAAAGGCACCCAATCAAACAAAGTTGTAATGACCATTGAGTGTTATTAAATGGGTATAAGGATTCTTGATACATCCTGTACGAGTTAATGCGCAACACGCTAAAAAAAATAACATGAAAAAGTTTTTGTTAGAAAAACTTTTTTTCCTTAAAAGTGCCCATCTTGTGATGTATGGAGGAAAGTTAGGCAACAATATTGACTTTCTTTGGAAAAAAAATTCAAAACATAAAAAAGTGGGCATTTTCTGTAAATTGACTTTTAATTTTAAAAATATATTTTTTAGCGTATAAAAATGTATTTAGAATTTTTAAAATATTTTTTCATGAAAGCTTGGACAATCCTCTAAAAGTCCCCCATACAACACTTTTCTATAGGTCTTGTCATTTTTGAGCTACATCGATTTTAAAAAAATTTTCGAAAAAAAGTTAGGCCCTCTTCAAATGTTACTCTTGAAAATTTTCGAAAATTTAAGTATGCAAAGTTGCTTATAAAAACCTAGTCTTTATGCCCACCAAGTTTCATTCGATTCTGAGAGGGTGTTGCCAACCACTGGTCGAGTTGGCGCGAAATTCGTCAATAGCGGTTTTCCTACTTATGGTTTTGTCAACGACTACCTAACATTGTTAGTTGGTATGTGCATCAGCACCCTTTTCGACTTGATGCAAAACGCCCTTCAGGTAGTTGAGGGTTGGTGTCGCCAATATGGCCTTTCGGTTAATCCGAGTAAAACATCCATTGTTCTTTTCACGGAAAGGCGAAACCGTAATGGCGTTCGACCTTTGCGTCTCTTTGATTCTGAAATCGATGTGACTGAACAGGTAAAGTACGTTGGAGTCATTCTTGATTCCAAGCTTTCCTGGACACCTCACATTGAGTTCATCAATCAAGAAAGCTTGTATGGCTTTCGGGCAATGCCGGCGTACTTTTGGTACAACTTGGGGTCTAAAACCCAAGTATATCAAATGGATTTACACAACTGTGGTTCGGCCAATATTGGCTTATGGATGTCTTGTGTGGTGGCAAAAGGATGAAGTGAGAACGGTCCAATCAAAATTAGGCCATCTCCAGAGGATGTGCTTAATGGCGATGTCTGGAGCGTTCTCTTCAACTCCTACGGCAGCGCTAGAAGTTCTCTTTGACGTTGCCCCACTACACATTCATCTCAAACAAGAAGCCCTTTCTTGCACTTACCGGTTACGGGTACTCGGTCTACTAGAGGAAACTCCTGTGAACCGCACATCAACACACACCTCGTTGTTTCCACTTTTGGTGAATTGGGACAAAATTGTCCATGCTCCAAGTGATCTTACAATTGCTTGTAATTTTCCATATAGGACATTTTCCACGAAATTCCCTTCCCGGGAAGAGTGGACATCTGGTTATCTGGAAAGAAGTATTTCAGACGGCGTCGTATGTTACACTGATGGCTCCCTTTTCGAAGGTCGAGCAGGTGCTGGTGTTTATTCTCGTGAGCTAAGGCTGTATCAGTCTTATTCACTTGGTAGACACTGCACCGTTTTTCAGGCCGAAATCTTTGCTCTTATGTGCGGAGTGTAATCAGCACTTCAGCAGCACGTAATGGGCAAAGTAATATACTTCTGTTCAGATAGCCAGGCTGCTATTAAAGCACTTGCTTCGGCCAACTCCAGGTCGAAGATAGTTATCGCTTGTCGAACTCAAATCGAGGAGCTGAATTCAGCAAATGCTGTTCACCTTCTATGGGTACCTGGTCATTGTTCCATTGCTGGAAATGAATTGGCTGATGAGCTAGCTCGCTCTGGAGCATCACATGACTTCATTGGCCCTGAGCCAGCTATTCCGATATCGAAGTGTTGGATTAAGCTTCAGATTCACACCTGGGCTGTCACTCAACACAGACAATATTGGAATAGTTTGGAGTCATGTCGTCAAACCAAATTGTATAGTGCTGAGCCATCTCTACGGGTGGCGAAGTATCTAACTAATCTGTCTAAGCAGAATTGCAGCATGCTGGTCAAAGCATTGACTGGCCACTGCCGACTCAGCTATCACATGGCGAATATTCAGCAAGCTGATTCATTTGCCTGTGATAGCTGTGAATCCGATTATGGAACTTCGTATCATTTGATATGTAACTGTCCAGTTTTCGCGCAACTGCGTTTCCGAGTATTCGGTAAACACTTATTAAGTGAAATTGACTCCAGAAACCTGAATCTTCAGGATACTCTGTGGCGTACCCGACACAACACAAACTTAAATTATAATTGTACAACACAACACTATGAACACTTGTTACGTAACCACAACACACATGCATATATCACCTGAATTCATATGAAAATGTAAATATAGTTTTAGTTATTGATAGACCACCAAACCTGATAGTCTAGCTATCGTCCGAAAGAACGTCTCCAATCCGTTCCGAAATTGTAGGTACCATTGACCCTACAACTGGTGACCCCGACGTCGCGAAATCATTCGAACCGCGATTTGTCTAAAAGTGATCGAACCGCGATCGTAAAAAAAACTCTTTTCGATACCGTGAAATCGCGAAATCACAGTGCCGATATCACTCGCGTGTGAAAATCGCAATGGCGACCGAAGAACTTTCTGGAGTCGCGAGCAAAACCAAGAAAGAAGATGACGTCGACTCCAAAGAACAGCCGGTCATTGCCAAAATCAGTTTCCCGGACTTCGACCCGGACGACATTGAGACCTGGTTCATGTGTCTCGAGGCGGCATTCAGTGTTAATTCCATACGGAACGATAAGTTCAAGTTTAATGCCGTAATCGTTGCCCTCGGTTCGCGCGCGAAATTTGTGCATACAGTGATCACTAGCTGCAACGCGTCGAACACTAACGACAAGTACGACCGTCTCAAAAAAGCTGTGATGGCGCATTTCCAGCCGTCAGAAACGCAGCGATTGACCAGCCTGCTCTCCGGTATGTCCTTAGGGGACCAAAAACCAAGCGTTCTCCTTTCCGAGATGCGCCGCTTGGGCGGAGTAGGTTGCACCGACAGCGTATTGTCTAACCTCTGGTTGCGAGCCCTTCCCAACACCACTCGTTCTATCATCGCCGCCATGCCGACTGCGACGCTCGACGAGCAAGCGAAGGTGGCGGATAAAATTTTGGAAGCACCCCGTGAGCAGATCGCAGCCGTTCAGAAGCCCGAAACCTCATCGACATCGTCCCTCGAACAACGCATCGAAGCACTATCGAGACGCCTGGATGAAGCCTTGTCAGGTAGCTTCCGTGGACGCGACCGACAACGTAGCCGTCCGCGCCATCGTTCGTCCGGCCGGCGAGAAGAGACCCCAGCGAGAAGCAAGTCAAGCCGTCGTTGGATCTGTTGGTTTCACTACCGACACGGTGCCCAAGCTAGGAAGTGTGAGAAGAACAGAAGTGATAACCCCAACGTCAAGTGCATTTTTTTCGACGGGAATATCGAGGTGTACTCTCGCCCGAGAGAGAATTAGCTCCAAGTACCACCGTCGTCGACCCCGCAACACCTAGTGAACCTACCCCGACCCAAAACACCAGCAGCTTGAACCAAACCGCGGACGTCCAGCGAATCCACATCCACGACCTCAAAACTTCGAACCGGTACCTCATCGACACCGGCGCTGACATCTCTGTCGTACCACCCACACCAAAGGAACGCCTTAAGCCAACGATTTCCGAGCAACTTTTCGCCGCAAACGGTACTCCAATTCAGACCTACGGTACCAAACGCATCACCGTCGATCTGGGTTTGCGAAGAACATTCCTGTGGGTATTTGTCATCGCCGATGTGAAATCCCCAATCATCGGTGCTGACTTTCTCAAGCATTTCGATCTTCTCGTGGATCTGCGGAGAAACAAGTTGATCGATAATACCACCCGGCTGGAGATCGAAAACATCCGAGCAGCGACCGAGCCAGCCATCACCACATACGATGCGAATTCCCCGTTCGCCGTAATCCTCGCCGAGTATCGAGACATCACCGTCCTCGACATGAAGCACAAACCGACCAAAGCTAACACCGTGCACCAGATCATCACCACCGGCCCACCCGTGTTCTGCCGTCCCCGCCGGTTACCTGTGGACAAGCTGAAAGAAGCGAAAGCTGAGTTCCAGTTCCTAATGGAGCAAGGAATTTGTCAGCCGTCGAAAAGCAGCTGGGCCAGCCCGCTGCACCTCGTCAAGAAGTCGAACGGCAAGTGGCGACCCTGTGGTGACTACCGGAACCTGAATGCCATCACCGTTCCCGACCGGTACCCCGTGCCTCACATACAGGATTTCTCCAGCATCATGCACGGTAAGAAAATTTTCACCTGTATTGATTTACAGCGTGCATACCACCAAATCCCAGTAGCTCCCGAAGATGTCCCCAAGACGGCCATTACAACCCCTTTCGGACTCTTCGAGTTCAAATATATGACCTTTGGGCTGCGGAATGCAGGTCAAACACTGCAAAGGCACCTGCACGCCATCCTGGGCGACCTCGATTTCGTCTATCCCTACATCGACGATCTCTGCATTGCATCGGACAACGTAGAGCAGCACAAAGAGCACCTCCGCACCGTTTTCGAACGGTTGAGGCAAAACGGCCTCGTCATCAACGCCGCAAAATGCCAGATTGGTCAGGAATCAGTCGATTTCCTGGGCCACGAAGTCACTCCTGACGGAATCAAGCCCAAGCGCAGCAAGGTCCAAGCAATCCTGGATGTCCCGAGGCCAACAAACGCCAAGCAGCTGAAGAGGTTCCTCGGCACGATAAATTTCTACCGACGTTTCATCCCACGAGCAGCAGCAAACCAACAGATTCTGCAGGCGATGATCGGTGGAAATGTCCGCAACGATACCACAGCACTCGAATGGAGCGAAGCCACGAATGAAGCATTCAAACGATGCAAGCAGGATTTGGCGAACGCTACTCTGCTTGCTCACCCGTCTCCCGAAGCGAAGCTCGCCCTAGACGTCGACGCTTCTAACACGTGCATCGGAGCCGTCCTACACCAGATCACGAACAAAGGCCCTCAACCACTTGCTTTCTTTTCCAGAAAATTGAGCGAGAGCCAACAAAAGGCTAGCACGTACGATAGGGAGCTAATCGCTATGTACGAAGCAGTCAAGCACTTTCGTGATATTCTGCAGGCTCGAGATTTCTGTATCTATACAGATCACAAGCCCCTCACCACCGCTTTTCAGCAACGACCCGACAAAGCAACTCCAACACAACAGCGCAGACTCAGCTACATCAGTGAGTACTGCACCGACATTCGGCATGTATCGGGCGAAGCAAATAAAGTCGCCGACATGCTGAGTCGCATCAACACCATTACCACCACCGAGGCAATCGACTACGACCAAATGGCTGAGTTGCAGAAGACCGATCCCGAGCTGCAGAAATTTTTGGAGAACCCACCAACCAACACAACCGTCAAGCTGAAGCGACTGAAATCACCTCTAGTCTCCACACCGATATACTGCGACATCTCTACAGAAGCCATCCGTCCATTCGTCCCACACGAATTTCGGCGGAGAATCATGGAGAAGCTGCATAGTGTATCCCATCCCGGAGTTCGTGCCACTACTCGACTCGTCTCTGAGAGATTCATCTGGCCTTCTCTTCGTCGCGACTGCAAACAGTTCGTTACCCACTGTATCCCTTGCCAGAAATCCAAAGTACAGCGACACAACAAGACTCCGATAGACAGGATCTCAACCCCGAACGAACGATTTGCACACATCCACATGGATCTCATCGGCCCGCTTCCACCGTCCGAAGGTAATATGTACTGTCTCACCATCATCGACAAATTCACCCGATGGCCTGAGATTTTCCCACTACCTAACATGACAGCGCACACCGTCGCACGTGCCTTCGTCAGCGGCTGGATCTCCCGATTCGGTGTTCCGACAAATGTAACTACGGACTGTGGGAGACAATTTGAATCCGAGTTGTTCCGCACACTGACACGGATGCTCGGAATCACACACCTGCGCACCACTCCATATCATCCGCAGGCTAATGGGCAGATCGAGCGCACACATCGTCAACTCAAAGCAGCTATAATGTGCCATCAGAACTCTCGTTGGACCGAAGTTCTACCCATCGTGCTCCTCGGAATCCGATCATCGCTGAAGGAAGACCTGCAAGCAACGGCTGCCGAGCTTACCTACGGCACTTCACTTCGACTGCCTGGTGAGTTTTTCGTCTCTGGTGAGAGCAACAAGCCGACACCAGAATTCGTCGCCGATCTGAAGACCACGATGTCGAAGCTGAGACCCGAACCTACGAGCAACCACTCAAGAGAATCTGCCTTCGTCCAAAAGCAGCTATCTACCTGCAGCCACGTTTTCGTGAAGGTAGGAGCAATTAAACCTCCGCTCACTCAGCCGTACGATGGGCCATATCGTGTGGTTCGTCGGAAGAAAAAGCTTTTCATCGTGGACGTGAACGGCAAACACATTGCCGTTTCAATCGATCGTTTGAAGGCAGCGTTCATGCAGGTAGACGATCGATGCCCCGATGCTGCAGCAGCAGCGCCAGAACAGACTACCTACCAAACACGCTCTGGACGTCGCGTGAAGATCCCTCGTCAATACTGGTAAAACTATGGGGGGAGTAGTGTGGCGTACCCGACACAACACAAACTTAAATTATAATTGTACAACACAACACTATGAACACTTGTTACGTAACCACAACACACATGCATATATCACCTGAATTCATATGAAAATGTAAATATAGTTTTAGTTATTGATAGACCACCAAACCTGATAGTCTAGCTATCGTCCGAAAGAACGTCTCCAATCCGTTCCGAAATTGTAGGTACCATTGACCCTACAACTCTGTTGTTCTTAACTCGCTGTGGTAAAGAGCTATAGGCTCTCTTTCGCTTTATGCGTTATTACAGTGCCCTTTTCAGGGCGCTGTTTGAACCCATTGTGGTACGCTTGTGCGTTAGTACCCTCTCTCAGGGTATTTTTCCTATTTCCCTACCTGTCCCTATCCACATCCAAATCCTTTTTCCTTCCTTTTCCCTCAGGTAGATGATGAAATAGCACAGACAAACAGACATACTACTTAGAAGAAAATTGCTTCAAAAACATCGTTTGGCATCTCACTAGCACCCTCTATAATGCTCAATCCGAAGCATTCATTTGCAGGTGTTGTTTCCCTCGGCTCGATGTAATAATTTTGCAGGTGACGACTCCCCCGTGCCGTCATCCATTCATAAAACATGAATGAAGGTTCATGATTGAGTCATTTTATGTAAACATTGATCGGCGTCGCGTTCATTTCTCAGCAAAATTGAGGCACAGCAGCGCCACCATGACAGATGCGAGCACAGTCCGAACCACAGTTTATTTTCAAAATGACCGTTAAATCGTGCGATGATTGTGATTTGAGTAGTATGTCTGTTTGTCTGTGGAAATAGGTTGTTATTTTGGCGATGGCACAAATGTCCCAAATGGAGGATAACGTGCCTCTGGAGCCGGCCTTCTGATACCTGATACCTGATATACATGTCAATGGTTGCTCCTTCGTGATTGATCCGAGCTGGTGCTAATGGCACTGAGATCCAAATGAATAAGGGCCGTGACACTTCCCTTATTTTCAAAGTGCAATTAGAGCAGCTCATACATTTTTTATCAATATCAGCAATTCAAGTTCTTATAAGTCAGTTTGGAAGGGACAGGAATATTATAATGTCATCGTTGTTGCTTCTAGAGAGCGAGAGTACTCTGCGTCCTGCGTCTGTATTATACAGATTTTTGACCTTCTATACAGACAAGATACAGAGTACAGAAAAATACAGATTTTTAAAATGCGATACAGATTTCTCCACAAACCACAAAATTTGAAATCAAAAATTTTTGAAAACTAAATTACTGCTTAAACTTTGAAGAATCTATGAAAATTTGCGCATTTTCACACATGTTTAAAAAATAATAATACCAGTAAAAATTAAAAACCATAAAAAAGTACTACATTTTTATTAGTTTCTATTGAAATCTAAGACTCTCTGTGTCTCTTATACCCTGTAATACGGCAAAACAGAAAAATCTGTATTGATACAGAATTTTGATAAAATAATCTGGCCCCACAACCCGCACTGACTGGGATATTTGTTCGACGGAAAGGGTGGAAGATTTGGAGTCACCGTTGGGCCGGTGATGCGATCCATGGATAGGGGATATTTATAGTGCTGTGGTGATTACTATACTGCCCCTCTTCGCATGTCAGTCCTACACACTTAGAATAAATTACAGTATTCGGTGAAAAAAAATCACCGAAACTGGTCTGTAAACAAGCAAACTACAGTATTACGGCGAAATCGATTAAATCACAGGAGATAATCGGTGAAATCTAAGAAATCACCGAAGAACCGGTGTAATCAGACAAATTTACAGGAGATCTGTGAATATTTTACCGAACAAATCGGCGATGGGACTATTTTACCGTACTACAGTAAAATGCGTTTGATAGCCACGCCAGCAGCTTTGAGCATCAGTTCTATTAGAATTTGCGCATCATCTCCAAGCAAGACTCACTTGTACAGTGGCAGACCTTCTGCATACGAAACAGAAGCGGAGCCACTGGACCACCAAGCACGTCTTTATTTTTTTCAGAGTGAGATTTAAACTTACAAAAATTAATTGTAGGTATCACATTACTTGATCCATCTCGAAACTGTGCAACATTCAGATATGTAATGCCTGTAGACTAAGGGCACCGCATTGTGTAACTGTTTTTCAAGATTATCTCCTAATTGTTATTATATGCGTTTTGACTACTTCCAGGGTTGTTACGAGAAAGGTGGAAAAAAATCCGCGCCAAACCCGCGCGAGAGAAATTTCAATCCGCGCCAAATCCGCGCGATACTGGAAATAAATTCGCGCCAAATCCGCGAGAGCTTGAAGGTATTTTTTTTTCTTTCTTCACGTTATTGAAGAAATCCATTAAATCCATTAAACTGGAATGGACTGCTGGAAGAAGAATAAACTTTTGATTCGTAAATCAACGCAACTCATGCTTTCTGAAAGTTAGTTTGAAGACGTTTCGGCAAAACTTTCGTTATTTTTTTTCCAAAAACATTTCTTAAAGATCCATTGGGCGATTTTTGAAAAGAATTTTCTATACAAAATATAAGAAAAACTGAAGAAATTGTATAAGAAACTGAAAAAAAAATCTTTGAAATAAACAGAATGGAACTTTCTTGGCTTTCTTTAAGTATTACTAAATATTTTTGGAGACAGTAACACGAACAATTTTTTTTTAAATAATTTTTTGAAACCAGTATGAATTTGAGAAGGATACTCATGAAAAATTCTCATAAGATCACTTCGAACATTTTTTGAGTAATGTCTTAGTAGTTCTTGAATGAATCTTCAGTGAGGAATTTTCCAAGGAGAATACTTGGCAAAACCTGAGAAAACGTCCCTTAAAATGAGTAATCTTATTTTATTTTATTGATGCACAAGAGGATCATGGGGCCAAGTCTCCAATGCAAGTCCAAGAACTCACATCGTCCATAATACACCGTGGAATTTGGGAGTAGGTATTGCAACCTCTTTAGCCATGTGGCTTTAAAGTTTTGCGTGGCCTTAAGGATGACGAAAGGTGGGAGATTGATTTTGCGAATTGAGCTGTAAAAGAATGTGTTGTTAATTAAATTGTCAACGTTATTTACCCTTGCGTATTTTCAAACAAAATGAACAAATTTGACGACCAACCATGTTCAGTGAACTAGCATAAACAGCTCTTCTTGTGATTCTTGATCTTGTGTCTTCAATATTGGAAGCTTGGTTAATAATAATTTAAAAAAAAAATAGAAGGATAAATTGTGTAACAACCTCCTTCCTTATAGATATAGAAATCAAATTGATATAAACAACAAAAAAGAGCCGTGACGCTTCTTCGTTTGATCACGAAAAGTATCGGCTCTTTTTGACACCACGAGTGTGCTACATTTAAGCCCCGAGACCTGACAGCAATCAAGCTGATCACAAGGTTGTGCCTCTGCCCAGAGGAAAACGTCCCTTAAAATGGATAATTACTTGAAAAATCCTAGATGGACAATGCTGACAATTTTCAAGATTTACTTGCTGGAGTCCTTTGAAATTCCTACAGGGTTTTCCTGGATTTTTAGGAGTTTATCCAAGAATTCCTGCAGTAATATATCCAGGAATGCCAACAGAGATCCCCCAGAGTTTTTCGCCAAAGTTTTTACTAGCAGTTTCCTCTATGATACCCTTCAAAAGATTTTTTCCCGAAATAATCTAGGGATTTATCTAGGAATCTCTTCAAAATATATAGCTGGTGCCTTTCAAAATTGTACCAGTAACTCGGGCAGATTACTATTACCCTTTCGGCTTCCGATAAACGGATATCTTTCGGGTATTACATTCAAAGGAACACCACCGCCGGCGGCGGACGATACGTTACGTCTGGGACGAATGTGGACTATGCAGTGGGCTCATACTTACGATAAAACGGAACATAGTTAATTCCCAGAAAAGGCGCAATATAGCGACCGAAACGTCGGATGAAAGCTTAAGAATCCATTTTTGAGTTATTCCTCCAAAGACTGAACGCCATACCTCCCAACATATCCAACAGTCGAAATTCGAAGGAATTGCTAGAAACAAATTTGTTTTTTTTTTTAGAAACAAGAACTCAAAAGTTGAATAAAGATGCACAATGGAATTGAAATTGGAAGAATCGTTGCACAATTTCTTCAAAAAAATATTTTGAAGAGCTGATGAAATTCGTAAACGATTGCCGTAGTACACCAAAACGAAAACTTGCTCCAAATTCTTCACTAGTAGGATGTTAAGGTCAACATGACCCAGTCAGGCACGCTGAACGTACACTACGCTATCGTGGTGCAAAAATTCTAACATCTTAGGAGGGTTAAACAAATATTTACTTTTCATAATTTCTAATTCAAGTGCCGATAATCATTCAAATATTTCGCTGTACACACTACAAAAATCATTTCCGCGCCAAATCCGCGCGAGGGCCAAATTCCATGGGTAAATCCGCGCCAAATCCGCGAAAATCGCGAAATCCGCGGAATTCGCGAAATCCGCGCTGTTGTAACAACCCTGTACTTCTCGGCCTGAATCTGGAACACAACGTTGATCGCGGCTTGCAGTCGTTGGCTGTAGGAAAAAAAAACTGTTTCTCCACTGTCTACGTTCAAGCTACACTGATTGATACGTACGTACACGTTCGCTGATCGGTCGTCGTAATAATTTACCCTGTTCGGAAGTTTGTAAATATACACAAACCGCATTTGCTCGTACTCATGTCCCAGGTACACACTGTAGCAGCTATACTACTTGGTTCCGCTACCGGAGGCCGCTCTCCCCGCAAGTGAATATGAAACGAAACAGACCACCTCCCCCGTCACTCCTTCGTTCGCCTGTAGAAATACTATATTGCACCACACCAGGAGGTTTCATTTACGGCAAGAAAAAACACACGTATTATTTTCATATTTTCATGCCGTCGAAAAAACTCTCTTTTCTATGGGCCGCATCTTGCACTATATTGTAGCTATAGATATACAAGTCCGTGTCCATTCAGCACGACGAACGACAACGGTGATGATGATAATCCTCTTCTCTTCAATTCGTCTTCACCCTTGCCTTTGCTCAAGCCTACACCGCACGAAGTTCCAGCTTTTCCAGTTTTTTTCCTCATTCACTATAATCCGCACTTTAAATTCATACAAACACACCAAGTTGGGGTTTATGTCGTTCTCGACATTTACCTACACTAAAAACTCGACACGTTGTTAATTGGCAATCATCATTGAACCCTTTCTTCACACCCGGTTCACTTCAGGAAAATGTTTTCCGCAAAATAGATATAACTCGGCATCCGCAGATCGCACTTCTTCTAGCGACGAAGGCCTACGCGAATATCTCTATCTAGAGGCACTGACTGGAGCTGCACTCTCCGTCTGTTGGGTGAAATCGCACCCAAAACTACTATACTACTGAACACTGGGTGGTGGTGATGCTGAATACACAAACACGCACATCATCTCTCGCGATGTGGACACAAACTACCACCCAACGACGACAACAACGTCAGCGAATTGATGACGATGAACAAACTGTATGTGCTTACTTGCACTACGAGTGCTGGTATATTGCTGGTTTATTGAATTTGGTGGTGGCGGCGGCCCTGACTGTGGTGGCAGGCAGTGCTGGAAAATTGACCGTCCGACGTGGAATGTAGTTAATGGGTAGTGTTTGGTAAATGTTTTTAATTGCTGTTTAAACGAGTAAATGCTTGTTCTTCTTGGCATAATGAACATGAAAGCATAATAGAGAAAGAAGTTGTTTTCCAGTTGAGCCTTCTATGAGCAATTCAATCATCCTTTGCAAATTACCAGTTTTTCATTCTACTGTATATTTTCCGACGGGACCGAAGATATTCTAAGTCAAACAAGTCAAGAAAACCATCATTGTAAAAAAAATCAGACCTGATCGTGCATCGAACTCACACTCAGTCTGCATAAAACCCGCGTTTACCAATTTATACAATATACTGATAATTGTACAATATCAAAATTCCCAGGGAACGTCAAGATCCAGTCATTACTTGCAGAGGATAGACAAAATGATCGGCACAAGCAAAAATTTCACTTTTCAAAAATTAGTTAGGTAACCCTTTTAAAAAGAGCATCAAAAAATCTTAAATTTTCACTGCAAGTAGATCACTTAATTGTATATCAATGATCCAATTTGGATAAGATTGGGCTATTCTACATGGAGTTAGATTCCAGAGAAAGGCATAATTATTCGATAGTCAACTTTGAGTTGTTATTTCTCTCGAATTCAGTGAACCAAATGCAATGACATTCGACCGCTGATGACTTATATGATGAGCTTCGAAAACCTTTTGATTCAAATAAAAGTTGCTAACACAAAAAAAAAAAATAAACTGGTTGCCTTTGCGCTGCTGTCACTTTTCTATATATCCTATCCATGGTAGAATGATGAACACGAGGATGTTGATGTGTGGCTCTTGTTCCTTTTCCAGTCCGATTGGGGGTCCATTATGAGTTGCCGTTCGCCAATATCCAAGATTCCGGGTCCGTTAGAGCATATGCTCTGAAGGGTCAAGTGCCAGCCGCTCTCTGGGGGAAGAGCAACTGACGAAAAATTGCAAGTGCCGGGGCTGGGATCGAACCCATGACAATCCACTTATGAAGTAAACATGTAGCCACTACGCTACAGGCCCCGGCACGATTCGGACTTAGAAAAACTTCCTCAGATATCGAACTTAGAAAAGTTTTGTCAGCTTTTCATGTGGTTTGAGTGAATTCAACATGTGGGATTCATCTGCGTGGGAAAGTGTGCTGATTTATTACTCGATGACCGCACGGTGGCACCCCTCCATCCTTCCAAGGAATTCCTTCTGGGATTCCACGGGAATTCCATCGGAGAATCCTTCGCGGTTATTCCAAAAATTTGTTCAAAGGTTCCTCCAGGAGTTTCTGGTGGGATTCCCAGGGAGTTCTTCCGGGGGTTTAGTTAGGTTTTCTTTAGAAGTTTCCTCTGGGGTTCCCTAGGATTTTCTCCTGAGATTCCTAAAAAGGTTTCATCTGGGATCCCCTTCAAGAGCTCTTGCTTCTTCCAGAGATTTTTTCTGGAATTTCTTAACCCTCCTAAGATGTTAGGCTAAGCGCACCACGATGGCGTAGTGCACGTTCATCGAGCCTATGTGGGCCATATTGACCCCAGACCCCAACACCCTACTACGGTGACGAAATTACTTGAGATTATTTCAGGAATTCTTAAATTACTCCAAAATTCCTTCTAGGATTACCCCAGCAATTTTTCCTGAGATTACTCCGAAAATTTTTCCCATGGTTTCTCCACATATTTGTTCTAGAATTCCTCTAGGATTTCCTTCTGTGACTCCTCAGGGAGCTTTATCTGAAATTGTTTTTGAGGTTTCTTCAGAAGTTCCCTCTGGGACATCTTTCAAATTCTATCAGAGATTCCTTCTGGGACTTCATCCAAGATTCGTTCCAAAATTTCTCAAGGAGTTCCGGTAATCCTCCAGGAGATTCTCCTAATAGCTTCTGTGAAAAGCCAGAAGGAACCTGCTGGGGTATTTCCTCATGGAAATCCTGTAGGAAGTTCATGAGGAATTTGTTTATAGAACAAACAGCAGGAGACATTTTTCAAAATACTCCCTAATAAACTCCTGAAGGATTTCCATTAGAAACATCTGAAAGAAATCCAGAATGACCTTCCAGATCTGAAGGAACGGAAGAAACGGAACTCTAAGAGGAAAAGAAAAAAGAGTACCTGGATGAATCCAGTGGCGATTCCCTTAGCTCAAATCTACCTGTTCAACATATGTAAATACTTGATTTTTCTAATCAAATTAGCTTTCAATTAGTAGAAAACGACGAGAATAGCTATCCTCATACATTTCCGATTTGATTTTGATCTCAAATTATCTGCTATTGCAAGTTTTAGGGTCGTTGAACAGGTAAAAAGTGAGGTTACGAGACGCCACTGGATGAATCCTGGAAAGAGTTCCTGGATGAATCCTGGAAACAGTTCCTGAAGAAACCCTGGAAGCAGTTTCTGAAAGAATTCCAGAAGAACTTCCTGGAATAAGTTCTAAGAGGAATCCCTGAAGAAGTTTCGGCAGAAATCAACGAAGGGGTTTCTGAAGGAGCCCAGGAAAATGCCCGAAGGAATCGCTGATCGAGCTCCCGAAGAAATCCCGAAAGAATCCTGGAAGTAATACCTGGAGGAATCCCGTAAGAAATTCCGGGTAAAATGGCTGGAATTCAAGGAATACCATTTCAAAATAAAAAAAAACTTCGATAAACATTCCAAAAGAAACTTTTAGGAGAATTTGGGATGGAATTTTTCGAGGATGAAGGAATCTAAGAGTTCCTGAAGTAATTTTAGAAGGTATTTCTTAATCCCAGAAAAAAATCTCGGAAGTAATTTATTGAGGAATCCTAGTAAGAGCTCTTGAAGGTATCGCATACGGAATCTCTTTAGGAATCTTAAAAGAAGTTCCTGGAAGATCCCCATAAAATCATCAAAAATTGCCTGGGAATCCTAGCTTAGTTTTGATTAAAAACTGCCAGAAAATCGTCTTGTACCAACTTTTCGAACCCTCTAAGCCGGTGGTTCCCAAAGTGGGCGAAATCGCCCCCCAGGGGGCGAAAATCAGACCGAAGGGGGCGAAAATTTGAAAAACCAAAATTGGGGGGCGAAAATACTAAAAAGGGGGCGATTTTTCAAATGACTGAGAAATATCAAAAGTATTGAAATGTATTGTATTGAATGTCAAAAAATCATTACAACTCCCTGACATTTTAAGATTTTTTTGTTTCTAAGATTATTGAAAAATGTCTGTTTCGAGATAGACGAAATGTTACAGAATTTTTGATGTTAACGTGAATTTGATGGCGAAATTCTAAGAAAAAAAAATAATACTGCTATACTAATTTCCGAGAGAATTCCCAGTTATTCTGGAAATCTCCTTAATAAGAAACTTCTATGGTGAAAATTCATGATTTATTTTAGTCCAAATTGTGAAAGAAACAGGTTTTTTTTACTTGATACGAAGCTTTTGTTTTTAATTTACATGCGGTTTGTTTTTCATGAAAATTTCAATCATAAAAATGAAGTTTAAAATGAATCTAAGGACACTATTCGGGTGAAATTCGTCACACATTGTTTGAAAATATTTCAGAGAGGCTTCCTGGAGGAATTCCAACATTGCTTATTACTAGGAGCTTTTTTGAATTTTTTCCACAAATACAGTGTTGAATTTCCTCGAAACCGAATAATGACTGATGCATGTCTTCTTATTTGACAATAAAACGTTTTCCAATATTTGTAATTGTTTTTCAATTTCTTATTTGAGTACTTGTGGTGACCAAAAATCTCGGTTGTTGAAGAACACTGGTAAAACATCTGATCGTAAATGTTCACAACCCGCTCTGTTTTACTCGATTATGTTCAAGAATATGTATAGCACAAACATGATTTCAAAACGTATTGGTTTTACATGCAATAATAAAGTTTTTCTTAATGCATTTGCAAAAAAAAAACTCAACGAAAATGAGAGCGATTCTAATTTAGATACATCAAATACCAGGTTTGCCACAGTAGTGATAAATAGTGAGCTTTTAAAGGCTTCCACTAAGTAAATTTTCAGGAAAAATTGAATTTCACTTATGGCAGGGGGCGAAAATGTTTTTCTCAAGCTTCAAGGGGGCGATACCTCCTAAAAGTTTGGGAAACACTGCTCTAAGCAGAATACCCTCTTCGAATGAGTGTAATCAGTTTCGTACCTTTTAATTTCGCCCTAATTTCTTATCCTTTGACAGCTACGCGTATTTCGACTACCACTTGTAATCTTCCTCAGTGTCAGTTATCCACATCTGTCAAAGGATAAGCAATTAGAGCGGAATTAAAAGGTACGAAACTGATTACACTCATTCGAAAACAGAAAATCGTCTTAAACTCCAATTTTCCATGAAGTTTTAAGACATTTTTTTGCAGTTTTTGGTGAAAAGTATCCTAAAAATGAATACTCTGACGAATGGCTCACTCACAATAAATTTAGGTAACAAAAATATCTACAAAAGCACGCTAAGAGATTGAAATTGATCAAGTGACTCCAAAAGTTTTTTTTGTAAAAAGTTAAATGAGTGAAATTCTTAAAAACTCATATTTTGCGACTGTGGAAAAAAATAATATTCTATGAATTTATACAAAACCAATTTTTGAGATTCATAAAAAAATGAAAAACAATTGAACATTAAACGAATGATGGTGCTCAAATTGAAAGCACCTTTTTATTACTCGAAAATTCAACACTTTTGAAAAATAAGCCTCAGTTTCATATACATCTCAAGTATAAACGTATGCTCACTAGTACCAGAAACGGATTGAAAAAGCCATTGTCCTTCAATCCAACTTTCACAACACAGTGTAAATAATACTGGCCAAACATTTCAATAGGTCCTATCTGCATTTGAGAGGCTCTCTTTGTTCACTTACAATTAGTGCAATGTAATGGTACACTTTTCAACTACTTTTGCAGTACAAATCAAAAGTCGATTGTTTTGACCATCGTTTAATGCAAGGAGACAATCGTAATACAAATAAACAACTGAGAGATTAATGAAAGAGAGGGAAACCAAAGAGAGCCTCTCTTTTGCAGATAGGACCTTTAGACATGTTTGGCCTGTAGTATACCGCCTATATAATATTGATTATAATATCATACCGCCTACGAGTACGAGGCGGGGCCCGTGGCGTAGTTGTCACATACGTTCACTTCATTAGCGGATGGTCATGGGTTCGATCCAAGCCCCTGCACTTCGTCAGTTGCTCTTCCCCCCTGACAATTCTACTAAAATTCTTGTTGTTTTGTCAGAAACTTTCGAGATTTTTTTTTTTAGACTCTGAGAGAAATTCCAGGGAAGCACCCTGAAGAAAACCTCATCAAGGTCCTGGATTTTGTTATGGAATTTATAAGAAGTATTTGGGGTAGGTAGAGCTCGAAGTTTTCTGTTTCGAAGTTTCGAAGTCCATTCATGTAAATCCTATAGATATTACATACAGGGGTTACTCAAAATAACTGGGACAGGTAAAATTTTCACTTTTAAAAAAATGTTCAACTCGCTGTAACATTTCGAAAAGTGCATCAAATATTCTGATTTTTTTACTGTAAGTTCATCAACTAGTTGTGTATCAGTAGTCCAATTTTGGAGAAGATCGGACCATTGTCCACGGAGTTATAAAGACTCTAGAAAAAGGTAAAATTATCCGATAGCCAACTTTGAGCTGTTATACCTCCGGATTCAATGAACCGAATGCAATGAAATTTTGACCATTCATGACTTGTATAATGAGCTTTGAAAAACCTTTGACTTAACTTAAAATTCTTAACACGGAAGAAAATTATAACAGGGTGTCGACTCAATTTTGAAAATCAAATTCCCTGACTTTCCCTGACTTGCCAGTCTATTTCACTGAAAATTCCAGGTCATAGAAATCTAAACTTCAGAGTGTCTACCCATGAGATAAAATAAAAATCGTTGAATTTTCCCGGTTTTTCTAGGAGTGAAGAAAATAAAAACAAGGGAATTGTACCAGATTTTTTCCTAGAAATTTAAGACATATTGGCAGTTTTTTCTTCCGATTTTTTCTACCTGATACGCTATGCTGGAAATAACTTTAAACATGTTAAAAAAAAACTCCTTAATTTAGTTGAAAATCCATTCAGAAGGTCAATTAAATAACACCAAAATGACAATTAGCATATTCGATGGACGTTATTCCTAGAACATCATTAGAATGGCATCTTGGTTTTGTTGTATTAGTTAAAGCTAAACCAGATGTTCAGATCCCGTGGCTGCAATTTTGTCGCAAATTTAGCCTGTTTGTATATTTATATTTCATAATGAAAAAAATATAAAATCTGGATTTCTGCCGAGCACTCGACAAAAATCCTTGAACAAGAAGTTCATCCAAAAGTTCTTATATATTATTACTGCTACATGCTGTAAATAAGTACACTAAAAGTATTGGAAACATCTGAATGTAGCTTATAAACTTTCGTAAAGTGTAAAAAAGACCTTTATGATTCGTGTAACTTTCTATGGAAAATTTCCAATGCCAACAAACTCACTTTGAACTCTTTTAGAAGTTTCGAAATTTCACCAGTTTCATTTTCTAGAAATTATGTTTCAACAATAGTTTAGCTCTATCAAACACTTTTGCAAAGTAATATGGATTTGCTAAACTCTACCTGATTCCACTAGCATTGATTGGAAATCCGTTGAATCCTAAATAATAATTCTTCCCAAAAAATTTCAAAAACTGGGATTTGCAGCATGAATTTCACATGAAGGACTTTTAGGAGATTGATAGTCCAGTCTTCGTTACATATTATCATTTTGAAATAGCTGAAACTTTTCAAATGTTTTTCAGGTTTCGATTTTCAACATTTTTAAAAGTCTGTCTAGAATCTTCTCACCAACCAGTATAAAAGAAAATGTCTTTTCTGTTTTATTGTGTTTTTATCTACTTAAGTCTCAAACAATTTGCAAGTCTTTTGGGATCATTGGTAAACTCGTCCCCCCCCCTGGTGCTTCCAAAATTCTCATCGGAATTTTTGATATAATTTCTTAACAGTACACTTTTTAGATCTTTAAAAAAGAACGACAGAACGGCAAGATTTTGTTTTTTTTAAGAGTTTAACTCACATATTTTCTTCAAACAAATAAACCTACATAAAATACCATCTGGTACGCTTCATTGATGATATTAGATGTGCTTGTAAGTTATCAGTATAGATAATTTGCCAAGAAACATTGCACAAGCTCACCCAAATTTTAAATTTTCATAAATTTTCCATAGTTTGAGAACACGAAAGAAAACTATTATGAATCTTAGAAAAAAACCTATGAACGCGATTTCACGAATTTCAAATGCCACCAAATCATGGAAAAAATCCATTTGAATCCTGTAGACTATGCCAGGAGATCACTAGAGATGGCGTTTGAATACACAAAAAAAACTAATCGAAAATTCGGAAATGACATGCGAAAAGTCTGCTAAGAATTTGGCAAGGAAAATTTGCTAAATAATATTAGGAAATTCATTATGAATCCCGTCAGAAATTTTTGCAGATATCTTGAAAATTTTTCCTTATAAACTTCACATAAACCATCAATAAATTGATTGATAATTTTCCTCAAGGCCATCAATACACCAAGGGGATTCGGCTAAAATATTTTATACTTTGTTTTTTTTAGAGTTCAGACATCACCGTAAGCTAAAAATGCACTAAAAACGTGTAAAGTATCTTGGGTATCCAGGTTTCTAATTGCATAAGGCTTTGATTGCCTTTAGCAGCACTTAAAGAACAAGTTGGAGATAAACAAACCAAGCTCTACTGGGATCGTAGATCTAGAATGAATAAGAAGAAGAAATAGGCAGGGGATTCAACAAAGAATTCTTCAAAAATTAAAATAAAATCTTCAATACAACGATCAGTTTAATACAACATCAGTACAACGAATTTCTAGGCATCTTAAGACTGAATGCGATAATAAATTTATTAGAATCCCATCCAGATGCAGGAGTGAAACGATATAACTAAAGAATGGGCCAAGAATCACCAAAAATGATATTTATTGAGTACTGTGAAATGTACTTGTAAGTTTGACATGAAATAAGGTTTCATAATAAAAATTAGAACAGCATTACGTTAACTGAAACTACAAACCACATGACTAAGATCATACCTTGATTTTATCATAAGTTATAATAATGGATTTAACAACTTAAAGAAACAATTTAGTTAGTTTCTCAAATTCAATAACTGTAGGAACTTGTATATTTCGAATGCATCGTTTTATGATCATTGTTATTATTATTGGTTCTTTATTATGGGGATTTTCAGCCCGAGGCTGGTTCATCCCCGAAAAAAATGATCATCGTGAAAAAATTTCCCTGACCATCAACAAAATTCCCTGACTTTCCCTGACTTTCCAGGTCCAAAAATAAATTCCCTGACTTTCCAGGTTTTCCAGGTAGTCGACACCCTGTATAACGATTAGATTATTTTTCTAATAAAACACCAAATTATCCAAAACTTCAACATCATTTCAAAATTCAAGATGCAAATTATAGTTCAATTAATTTCCCTCTAAATGACTTATAAGGACTGTTCAATTTATAAAACGGACAAATTGCTTGTGCGATATCTTTTTTATTCTTCAGTATAATCATTATCAGTTTTTTGCATAACTTTCTATGGCTATTCTCGAATGTAGGAAAAATATAACATTAAGCATAATGTTCTTTATTGTGTAACTGAAGCGGTTTTCGTAAAACATAAATAAAAACCTATTTCTCAAAATTCGACATAACTTTCCACATACTTAACATGCACATTTTCAAGAAGTTTTCAATGTATTGGAATCTTATACTATTCTACTAAAGGTAAAGCTCAATAGTTGGTCGGTAATAATACACCAATGATTCTCCAGCTTGATATAGTAAGTTGCCTTGTTTTCATAGAAATTATTAAAAAATGTACATTTAAGTCCTGTGTTGCAATAGCATCACGGATTCGGCTGAAAATTTGCCCAGAGCAGTAGAATATTGCTCTCTGAATGATACGGAAGAAAAATTTACTTTAAATTGCATTTTTCATCAAAAATATGACTCATAAAGATGGTCATATTAAAAAATTTTATATACTTTGCTCCATTGATGCAGATTTTCGACTCTAGCGAATCTTGTTTTTATTTATTTCCAACAAAGTTGGTCCTATGTTATTGTACACCTTATTTAATAATAATCGGATGCAAATTTTTCATTTCTCACATCATTGTAATGCAATATTTGCATTAGGTAGCATTGTTATTTGGAAGAACCTTCCAAAAACGAAACTGTTTTGATTACTGTGTCTGTAATGACGCACAGTAACCAAACCAGCAATGCTATGAGGAAGCAGTTTTCTGCATTTAAAACCAAATTTTTCCTACTTTCGACTGAATGCATGAAAAAAATCTTTATTTAATATTTTCATACCCTTTTTGCTTTACAATTGAATTTTATTCAAAAAATTGAAAATCACTTGAGACTTTAATATCTCAACAACTAATTTTCCAATTGAGTTTAAATTTCGCCAGAATGTTTATCACTCATGCTGCTGCACATACTTTTCTGATATTAAAAACGATATACTGTATGTGAACAGTAATGTTATATATATTTTCAATTTTCAGCAATCGAAAAATTGATCTCATTTAACACCTGATCGATTTTCTATAAAATAAAACTATTTTTATTCGATACAAAAATTATTACCATAATGAGAGATGATGTACTGACCAACGAAGCAAGGGTGGTTAAATTTGAACTAAGCGTCTTCTTTTTATAGCCTTGTAAAGTTGTCCGTTTTATAAATTGAACAGTCCTTATATAAATGTGTTTTGAAGGGAAGTTACAACATAGCCGCTAATAAATTGAGAAAGTAATGGGATGCATATTAGAAATTGATGAATTTACTAAAAAATCGTGAAATGAATGAAATCGTTATAACTTTTTCTCTTGTTAAAAATTTAAAGCTAAGTTAAACGTTTTTAAGAGTTCATCATATAAGTCATGAATGGTCAAAATTTCATTGCAATCAGTTCATTGAATCCGGAGATATAAACGCTCAAAGTTGGCTATTGAATAATTATACCCTTTTCAAGAATCTTTATATCTTCGTGAAGAATAGCCCAATCTTTTCCAAATTTGAACCACTGATACACAACTAGTTGATGAACTTACAGTAAAAATTTGAGAATATTTGATGCCCTTTTCAAAAAGTTACAGCGAGTTGAACATTTTTTGAAAAGTGAAATTTTTACCTGTCCCAGTTATTTTGAGTATCCCCTGTATATGTTATGCCCGTAGGCGACAACTTGTGACGCAGAAGGGTGGGGGGGGGGGATTGAATCTTTCCAAAATTGAACAATAATAAACTTGTTTTAGCTCAATGTATTAGTGTTCACGTGAATAAGCCTAAATAAGATGAACTGCGTCGATATTTTTCGAACTTCATTCAATTTGATAGGCCTTAACCCCCCTGTTTAACTACAGGGGGTGGCCAAAATGTTTGGGATATGCAACTTTTTTTTCTCTCACAAAAAAGTTTAACATGCTATAACTTTTCATAGTGTGCATCAAAAAATCTCAAATTTTGACTGTTTGTCAACCTATTATATGTGCATCATTGATACAAATTTGGGCTCGATTGATTAATGTTTCGCAAAGTAAGAACCGTTCGGGTAAAACACTATTTTTTAGACAACTCATTTTTGAGCTGTCATATCTCAGAAACCAGTGAACCGAATTGAATGAAATTTTGAACGTACACTAACAATATGTAAATGCTTCACAAACTATTAAAACATAGGTACCATTATAAACGTTGGAAAAAGTTATCATAGATTGACATTTTTTGGATATTCTCGAAAAAAATGTATTTTTTTTACATCAATGTTAATAAATTTTAGTGTTGATATCTAAAGATTTTCCATTTCTGTTCTCAAGTTATCTCTAATCAGATATATTGGAGCCTATTTAGATTAAAGGAAGAACACATTTAGTAAATTTTGTATGGTATTGTAAATTTGACTTATTTTCCTCTATATGGGTAAAAATTTCAACCCGGTATAACTTAATTCGCCGCGAGAAAATGTTACATTTTATGACGTCAAATTAAGTATCAATATATTGTTGATTAACATTAAAAAATTCATTCAATTCGGTTTACTGGTTTCCGAGATATGACAGTTCAAAAATTAGTTGTCTAAATAAAAGTATTTTACCCGAACGTTTCTGACTTCGGGAAAAATTGATCAATCGAGCCCAAATTTGTACCAACGATGCACATATAATAGGTTGACAAACAGTCAAAATTTGGGATTTTTTTATGCACTTTATGAAAAGTTATAGCATGTTGATTTTTTTGGGGGAGAAAAAAAGTTGCCTATCCCAAACATTTTGGCCATCCCCTGTACAAGTTGGCGCGTATGGTTATGTCAAATATTATATTATATAACACTAGTTTACAAAATAAAATGAAAGTCGTGAACTTCGTCAACGGCCAAAATTTTCAAAGCACAATTTAGCGCTGATTTCGAAACCGTGCTTCAAAAATTTTTAAGTAGAACAGTTTTTGAGTTTTAGCTTAATATCGAGTTTTGCAAATTCCTCGTAACGTGGGTAGATCATCTTATAATGGTGCGTTATGGTGTAAGATCTACCATAACAAATTTTGATTTCCTAATTCTCCTGCTTGGTTAATTTAAATGCAGGAAAATTACAAGATCAACATTTGGTTTACTTTTTTGTGTTTTGTTTGACTTTTATATTTTGTTTTTTTATTACTAATACACCATTTGTTTCAGTGTTATTTGTTAAATTTTAACTTTAATATAATAATGATTTGTTTCAGCCCTGTTCAGGTAAATAAAGCTGTAATTGTAATGAAGCTGTAATTGTTATTTCAGGTAAAATCAGGTAATTGGTCAACTATATAATAAATTATATTTAAATTACATGAAACTTGAGATTTTGGGAGGGGTAGCCTAAGGAAGCTAAATGAACTGGTTTCTGGGCAAATGTTCGTGGGGTAGCCAGACTTTGTCACGAGATAACAACCATCGTGTTGTCTTCCTAAGGTTTCCAGTGAATTTAGCTTACCCTGCTACAACAAACCATCAGGTAGATCATTCCCTTCCGATATGACTCTGCAGCCATAGGTAATCCTTGCGCTGATGGTGGGTACTCAATCATCATTATCATATCGAGTTTTGCAACTTTTTAAAACATGGAATTTACTCAAATTCAAATATCTTGCGTTTTGTTCAACCAATTCTAAATCTTTTTCCATAAATTAAAAGCTGAACATAATACCTTTCGATCATCTGAAGGCAGGTTTTGTGTCAGATTGATGAATTCAAGATATTGGCTAGTTTTAGAGACGATCTCCTCAAATTTTAACAAAATTTCCAAAAATATGTGAAGAAAATGTATTTTTTTAATAAGAATAAAACAATTCAAAAACGTTTATTTGACATTTCATATGTAGGCGAGATACAGTAAAAAAACAGCTAATTCGGAGCATTGATTACGAAGAACGAGATGTTTGAAGTGAGCGACTTTGCTTAAAAATAGAGCAAAAATCGATTAATCAGCCTTGTATGAAAAGTCGAAAAAATTTCCGCTCTACTGTAATTTTTTTCCTTCTCGTTTTTGAACTCAGGGCATGATTCAACACCAAAAACGATCTTTAGCTTATCGAGTTCAAAAATGCTGTAAACTAGTGTAATACAAATATGAAGGTGAGAGAGAGCTAGCATGTTTTTCTGAAATATGTTGTAAAAACTAATTATGCAAAATTAAGTTTATTGCAACGACATAGATGTAACTTTCTAGATCAATTTGATTGAGTATTGAATTTATCACTGAAACATATCGCCCAAGATCCAAAGGCTCTAGGATTCATATAAACGGGAATAGAAGTTATTTCAAGCACAAAAATGGCGTAACTCTCAGTATTATCACATGCAAGATTCACAGAACAAGTCGAAGGGATTCGGCAGTTGCTGGCTGCTAGATAAAAAGAAGTCAGTCTCACACAACCAAAACCAATTATAAGAAAGGACTGAACTCAAGGGGCAAATCCGGAAAAAAATATGAAATCCGCGCTGTTGTAACAACTGTGGAAATTCTACAAAAAAATGCTTTGATTCCACACATTTGCCCTACCCACGCAAAAAAAAAACAAGGTGCCTCCCCTGTTCTGAAAACATTGTTAACTACTGTATAATCGTAGGGAGAAACCTAACAAAGGTACTTTCGCTCATTGGATATTAAATTATGTTTACCCAGTTTACATAATGCCTTTATGGGGCACTCCTTATCACCCATTGATGTCTTCAAGGACTCATTCGCCCCAAATGCCCAAAACATGGCCTACTGATTATTATTTACATTAGTTTCCTCACGTTCATTGGATAGCGATTTAAAAGAATCAAAACAAGAATACAAACCAGCCGTGGACAACAATCTACCAACACTGCCCAGCCTGTTGGTTGCCTGCCTGCGTCCTCCAAAGTGCCTTTCTCCGATGATTATTATGGCATGGGGCTGGCTGTGTTATAGCCCGCCGCACCTATGTTGTAGTGAATGCGGCTGCGACCCGTTTGCTTCTGCTGTTTCTTCTTCTTGGCCAGCACCACGCGCAGTACGCTGAAGCCAGCCTGATTTATGCTCTGTTTGATGTGCTTCGTTCGTATACGTATACGAACTTGCTCCTCCACCGCACGTTTCTTCTCACGACGAACGCTCTGGTTGCGTGTATTCGAAACACCTCTTTTTCTACTCGTACACTGTTCAATACACAGCCGTGTTTAAATATCGCCTTGCTTCACTACTGCACAATATAATGGGATTCCGCAACCGTACCACAGTTCTAGGGCAATGTGTGAAAAGGGCAAAAAGGTGTTTACTGAAGCTGTAACTCGTGACCAATGGTTACAAGTAAATGTAAAAGTGCTGCTAATAACGACATGATGTTGAATTTTGAAAAAGCTATCTCAGTTGACCTAATTTTTGTCAAATTTCGTTGATTGACAAGTTAAAAAATAAAAAAAACCTCACAAATGCTTAAATACTGTTTCAAAATTGTTCGACCGTATGTTAGTTGCAACTCTCTAGTTTCTTTTCGTGTTTTCAAACAGATAAAGAAAACTTTTCTACTGATTTCTTTACCCGGTATATAAATATGCTAATTACTCTTGATTTGTAATTTATTTATTAACAGTGCGATATCCTGTTGGCATAAATCAATCAGACACCACACCCATAAAAAAGTAATAAGTTACAAATATCTAAGCATCATTTCCAAGTACTTGAAAAAAAGATCATTAATATTGTTCAACATAATGGTACTATAAAAAAATAAATTGTCCTTGCACCTTAAAGTCGAAGGAAATAGTTTTGCACGCTATTCGAACAGTATTCACCAAAGTTACAATTAAATATAAGATTGAACGTACATTATACAAAAAATGCCGAAAAAATAATCGAAACATGCTATGTTTACATTTAGTTTTGAATAAACAAAAACATGTTAAACGTGTTTTCATTTGTATTTTAAGTATTTTTTATACATTTTGGTGGAGTTTCATTATTTTATTTTTTGTTACATTGGTTATACATACTTGAATAAAGCTACAGAACAGATGTTGTTCGCAAATACTTGTTATGAGTCAATCCCCAACCCCTAGTTTATATTCGATTTAACATGGAACGAACTTGTCTTGATGACTGGCTAAGACCACTGGTTGGTCCATCTTGCCAAATTATTAATTTTGTACACATCAATATCAATACCAGTTGGAGCTAACATATCTGAACTCGGTTTTTATGTAGCATAAAATCGTGGGTGTTAGAAAATTGAAACATGTGAGTATAAGTCAAGGAGAATACATTTTACTAAGGTGGCGCAGATAAACATTGCAAACCACTGGTTGTCTCTTCCATTCTTCTGGTGTTCTTATGGAACTGAAATAGTGACGTCACAGTGGTTTGCAATGTTTATCTGCGCCACCTTAGTAAAATGTATTCTCCTTGAGTATAAGTGACCTCCTAAATCTATTGATTCCAAAGGTTTTCCTATTTTTTTTATTTAGATATAACATAGTGCAAAACAATCCAATTAAAGAAAATCAACTAAACCAGCAGATAGCAGCGCAACTCCTATAAAATTGAATGTCTGAGTCTTCAATTCACAAACACCTTAATATGTTTTTCTTCAGATGCACAACGTAAAATGCCAATTCTTCACTTTGGCCCATGTCGCAAGTTACGCCAGAATCCAGTTTTCCAAATGCCCCCCATTCCCATTCACTTTGGCACTATACCTTCTCACACAGTGATCGCGCAACAATTTTTTTTTTCCCTACTTTTTTGGGTTATCCAAATTTCGAGCCTTTAACGGTACTTTCCCGCATCGAACGAACTACCTACCTATGCAAGGACACTCGGCGCGCATTTGACGCGTAAAATTGGCACCAAAATCAACGAAATTTATGCACTTTCCAAGCAATTTCCGGACGCGACCTGAACAGAAACCAACCGAACCGTACGACAGCTTACAGAGAGATTGTTGGAACGAACGAACGAACAGCGACAGACAGTGCTAGCTAACAGCGCAGCGATGTTGTGGCGTGGTGATGCTTTCGAATACACATTCCTTTCTGTTTCTGCAGCGGCAGACAGAGCCAACCTCGCCGCAGACTACTGCCGTTTTTCTTTTTGAACCTGGGTTGGAACTGGATTGGCGGAAAATGTGTAAACAAACAAACGTCAAACAAACTCAAACAAACTTTAGTACAAGCGAAACCGAAGTCGGGTTGGGGTTGAAACTGTGATCTCATCCAGTTCCAACCCAGGTTGGAACTGGATCAAAAAGAAAAACGGTATACGAGAGAAGACACAGCACACGGTTACGACGATTACACATTTTTACCCCCGCGCGCCACCCAACCGACGTAACAGATTGCAAACACAACCAAAGACCAACAGTTGGCGCGAGGAAACGGTGTGTGTGAGCTTTGGGCAGGAGCTTTTTGCGTCTGTGTGTGCGTGATATAACCGACACATCACAAAATTTTGACAGAACGGGTACTAGAGATGTTCACGAAAAAGATCTGACACAGCAAAAAAATCTTAAAATTAAGGATTTAGGATAATCTGGAGCTCGATTTGAATAGGTCGTATGTACATTTATCGATATAAAATTCGACCAGTTTATTTTAGCTATTGTAGCAATATGGAAGATATTTTGGAGACTTTTAATGATGGAACGGAAAGTCTGTTTTGTGATGATTCTGCTGTATGTATCAACTTTGTTCAATTTCAACGGTTTTTGCTATAATAAGCGAATCCAACTGATCGAATTTTTAATCGACAAAAGCACATACGACCTTTTCAAATCGAGTTCCAGAATATTGTTTTTTGTTATAACCTGAATCATTATTCAGAAGCGTGTCCCGGTCCCGGTGGCGTGCTTCTCACTTAGGGGCCGTACACAAATTACGTCACGCTTTCAGGGGGGAAGGGGGGTTTTGCAGACGTGACGACCCTTACAAAAAATATTGAGGTCCCATACAAACAGTGTGACATAGGGGCAGGGGGGAGGGGGGTTGAAAAAGGTCGATTTTTGCGTGACATAATTTGTGTATCACCCCTTACCCGACCGGGGCTCCACCGAGTCCCGGCACGGTGTGATGTGAAACACGCCATAACAAATAAATAATCGCATGTAAGTAATCGATGACCGGGGCCCGGCACGGTGCCGGCCCGGCGTAATGGGAATAGCCCTTAGCCCTTATGCTACAGCACACCACAGACAAACAGACATATCACTTAGAAGAAAATTGCTTCAAAAACATCGTTTGGCATCTCACTAGCACCCTCTATAATGCTCAACCCGAAGCATTCGTTTGCAGGTGTTGTTTCCCTCGGCTCGATGTAACAATTTAGCAGGTGACGACTCCCCCGTGTCGTCATCCATTCATAAAACATGAATGAAGGTTCATGATTGAGTCATTTTATGTAAACATTGATCGGCGTCGCGTTCATTTCTCTCCAAAATTGAGGCACAGCAGCGCCACCATGACACATGCGAGCACAGTCCGAACCACACTATATTTTCAAAATGACCGTTAAATCGTGCGATGATTTCGATTTGAGTAGTATGTCTGTTTGTCTGTGAGCACACTATGTCCGACGATAGGACGCTGTCCAGCAAACTATCACTATGGATTTAGAGAAAAGTCGATTGTCGCGTGTAGGGAAACTTTGGGTTTCAACTGCGACGACAATAAATCCTTTGCAAACTTTGAACTGTTGCCGATAAATTATTTATTTAATTTTTTTTTTAATATTTTGCACTATTTATTTATCAGAAATCATGGCTTTTACAATTTTGTAAGGCTTGGCAGAGATTTGTAACACTTTCAGCTGCGAATGAACCAGTAAGTCCCTATGGAGAAATTATGGTTGAACAGTAAATTTGTACAATGGAAGGGAAAAATTATTCAGCAAAAACCTTCGAATAACTTAACTAAGCTTAACCTAATCTATACTAAAATATCACAGCTTTTATGGAAAAATGTTCACGATTAGTGGATTTGTGGACATCTCACAAGATGTTTTGAACCTGTTTGTTGCCTTTTGAACAAATTCGATGATAGTTTCTGTTTCAGCAATTTGGTGAAGTTCATCTGTTGGAAACCAGGGATGCAAATCGATTACGCTGAAATTTTGCACAGTTCATGGGACCTAAAGCCTGACCTAAATGGAATCCGAAATGGAATCCAAAAAGTCGACTGGAGCGAGAATTTGATTTTTGTCCCATGTTACCTCCAGTCTTGCGTGTGACGTCATTGTTGACAAGTCTGGCGTTCGATCAAAGTCCCAAGATTTGGACTTTTTTTCGATTTCAATAGGTCAAATCTGCACAGGAATTACATCAAACTTACGACCTATTCAAATCGAACGCCTGAAGTGCAACCGCGGCGGCCGCAGCGATTTGTGTGAAAAAAATCTAGCGTACACAAATGTGACGAAACTTTTTAGTACTAAAGTGAACTTGAAAGCTTTTGCATCAAGATGCACCGAGAAAAGCTCAAAAATTATGTCACTCGTTCTGTCACATTTTTTAAACACCTTCACAAAGGTCGACGGACGAGAGCGGTGGTGTGATTGGATAGATTTTCATCAATGAAGATAAATAGTAAACAGTAGTTTGTTTTGTGCGTAAAATTTTCAAATTACAGTTATTATTACGGTTACTGTAGTACTCCAATAGTTTTCATCAATTTCACATTATCTAGCCTCACTATTTTGATTGTTTTGGTAATAAATTTCAGCTGCGGAAGCTTCTCTAGCTGATTGATCATGACGGACGACATCATCTATCTGGTCCTTCTGGGATCGTGTATCGGGTTTGGACAGTTCTACCGGAAAATCCAGAACCACGACGAGAAAAAATGGATCGGCACCGCCTTCGGGCTGCTCGTGGTCGTTATGGCATCCGGCCTCCACACGGTGCATATGCTGTTCTCTTATCTGGTGTCGGCTCTTATCATTATCTACTTCAATCGCAAGTGAGGAACGGTGGCATTTCGTCGATTGAAATTAAAGAAAGTCTGAAGTTGCTTATTTTCGGTTTTTTTTATATTCCAGGAAGTGTCACCTGGTTAGCTTCGGGTTTATGTTTGGGTATCTGTTCTTCTTCCGATCGGTGACGTACTTGGGTTTCCAGGCGCCACCCGGCCACAGTAATATGATTCAGATGATTCTCACGTTGAAATTGGTCGGATTGGCCTTTGAAGTCAATGCAGCCCACCTGAAGTCAATTGGCGTCGGTGAAACAAAGAAGAATGATGAACCGGGGAAGGAGCTAGCCAAAGATGTGGAAGTTTTGACAGAAAACGAGAAAGCTCTCTTAAAGCTGGACATGATGGAGATTTTCCATTACAGCTTCAACTATGTTGGAGTCCTTACTGGGCCGTACTTCACCTATAAGACGTACCGCGACGCAATCTACCTACCATTCAGTGCGAAAGCCAACTGCATTCAAAGCACGCTGGAGAAGCTCAAGGTTATTCCGCTGTATGCCGGATTGTTCCTGTTGGTTTCCTACATTTGGCCCTTGAATGTATGTTTCTTAATCGCAAACTGATAAAGAACTTCAAGAGCCACTGAGTTTTACTTGCATTCTTTTCAGTACGCAACGTCCAACGAATTTTACGAGGAACGGTCGTTCGTCTACCGCCTGATGTATGTGTGGCCGACGTTTTTCATCTTCCGTATGAGAATTTACACGGGCATTATGCTGAGTGAGTGCGTTTGCACAATGGCCGGGTTGGGTGCCTACCCGAAGGCGTGTGGAAATAAGAGTGGACATGGCCCGAGCTTGGATTGCACCCCGATGATTAGGTATGTGCGACCAACCATCTAACAATGGGAGAGTTCTCATGTTTCGATGGGACTGGGCGGCAGACGAAATGTGTTGTCCTATAGATGTCTTACGCTTAATTAAAAGGAAATTTTTACTGTTACTTTCAGCAACCCGGATGATCATGAATATGACTTTGAAACCGTCCGTAATATTGATGTGATCAATACGGAAAAGTGCTGGACGTTCCGCGAGGCAATGAAATACTGGAACATGTGCGTTCAGTACTGGATGGCAATGTACGTGTACAAGCGATTCCCGAGCAAAAAGTACCGCACCATGGCCACGCTGGCAGTGTCCGCCATTTGGCACGGAGCCTACGCAGGGTACTATTTCTGCATTTGTGCGGCTCCGTTCTATCTACCGATTGAGGACTTGTACGTGAAATTGTTCATCAAGGAAGCCACCGGAACGAAACGACAGGTGCTGAATGTAGTTTGTTGGATTTCCAAATTCTTCGCATTTTCCTACATGGGAATCGCTTTCCTACTGCTGACTATTGAAAAGATTTGGTTCTACTATGGCTCGGTGTATCACGTTGCGTACATCATGTGGGCGGTGATGTATGGTGTTGGAATTTTGATCGCCAAAGATAGAAAAGCTAAGGCTAGAAAGGCGGAGAAAGCCAAAGAGAAAGCAGCCCAACAAAGTGGCGAAAAGTAGATTTGAATTATGTGGCATTGAAAACTAGACCAAAACGATATCTGCTCCTTGTTTAATGGTTATCTCAATCTTACTATTAATTTAGTAGTTTGATTCTCGAATTATAAAAAAATCCTCGTAGAGTGGAGGACAGCTTTCGACAAAGTACTTCGAAAATAGTTTAAATAGAATAAAAATTGCATTGAGATTGATAGTACTAATATTCAAACTAAAACATTTGTACTGGATCGAAACAACATTATATCAATGAACAATCAGCCTTCACCCGTCCTTAGGCTTACTTGATGATTCAGAAGTCAAAATGGCATTAGAATAGTGATTACTTGGTGATAGATGCTTTGAGAGATAGTTTGTTTTTTGTTTAACGCTTTCAACCTATTTCAGTTGAATGTGTATAAAGAATTTAATGCTAGTTTCATTTATATAAATCTGCAATTTGTGTCAAATTCGTTCAAAAATGCGCTGTAGTTGACACGGGAAAGGCTGAAGCACATAACATGAATTATTGAAGTTGAACGATCTTTTTCCTAACTGATATCACCTTATTAATCTTGAACATACCCCGTGGGTTAGTTAGAAGCATGTCATCTTCTTCTTCTTGTTGTTGTAACGTCTCAACTGAAGAACAAGAAAGCTAGCTTACCCCACGTCTCCACTAGACAGAAATGTCTTGCCATTTTGCTGCCAGAAAGAGAAAACGTAACCCGACGTCTCCACTAGACAGAAATGTCTTGCCATTTTGCTGGACAGATGTGTCATGACAGAAATGTTCTCTCGCTGTTTGCATGGAAAGCAGCGATGTTGATCATTTCTGTTACGTTTTCTCTTTCTGGCAGCAAAATGGCAAGACATTTCTGTCTAGTGGAGACGTCGGGTTATTAGCAAAGCTTTTAGTTGGACCTCTTTATCAGCTTCAATAGCACGCAATCGGTGTTAGTGCTAGATTGAAAGTAGTGAACTGGATTTTTGTATGGTGAGATGATCAATTCTACATTTCTGCAATGGAATGGTGCAAATAACGTGGGAATTATGGTTTTTGCCTAATTTGATGCTGTTTGAGTAAAAGTTTGGATGACCGTATTGTTTATTATTTATTTCTCGCAACTTCAACATCACAGTTACCCAAAGTTTTTCTCAAACAGCATCAAATTAGACAAATATCATAATATCCACGTTGTTTGCACCATTTCATTGTAGAAACGGAGAATGGGGCACGTTCGGTGTAGTACTAGATTTGTAGTAATGAGCTGAATTTTAGTATGGTGAGAAGGTCAGTTCTCTATTTCTGTAATGAAATGGTGCAAAAAGCGTGGGTATTATGTTTTCTTGCCTAATTTGATGCTGATTGAGCAAAACTTTGAATAACTATGTTGTTTATATTGCAAGAAATGGAGAAAACAACAACACTGTTGCCCAAAGTTTTGCTCAAACAGCATTAAATTAGGCAAGGAATCATAATACCCACGCTTTTTGCGCCATTTCACTGCAGAAACGGAGAATTGACCTTCTCACCATACTAAAATTCAGCTCATTACTACAAATCTAGTACTTCACCGATCTGTCCTATTGACCTTCTCACCATACTAAAATTCAGCTCATGACTACAAATCTAGTACTACACCGAACGTGCCCCATTCATCATCTCACCATACAAAAATTCAGTTCACTACTTTCAATCTAGTACTACCTACACCGATTGCGTCCTATTAGCACTTTCATAGTTTTAACTCAGAACTTTCTCTGTCAATGATCATTTTACATTTCGTGGAGCGGGCCTGGTGTGATGGTTAGAACACTTGACTATCACGCCGAGGACCTGGGATCGAATCCCACTCCCGACAAACTTGCAAAATGTAGGTTCTTCCTTCGGAAGGGAAGTAAAGCTTGGGTCCCGAGATGAACTAGCCTAGGGCTAAAAATCTCGTTAATACAGATAGAAAAAAAAATAATTTTACATTTACATATCGTGTGGCATTCACAAGATATAACTCTATGCCCTAGGAAGTCCAGGATATTTCCATTACGAAAAGTTCATGGACCTACCGGAAATCGAACCCGTTATCCACAGTATGGTATTGCTAAGTATCCTCACGTTTACCTTTTCCGCTATCTGGGTCATTAGATACACACACATCGAAGTTCAGAGCTCAGTGCATTTCCATCCCATTGAGATTAACTATGTATTTCCTCTTCAAGACTATTTAATTTTCTATGTCAAGAACTTCTGAAAAAAACTGCTTGAACTAAAATTATTGTAAATTGCCCACGTTTTTCGTAATCCACGATATTTTTTAAATTGTTCATCAATAGCAATAGTTTCACTATTGAAACAATAAGTTGGCAGCTGGGTTTACCTAATGAGAGTACAATCATATTCTAAAAACTTTCACATCAAATTTAGCTGTTTCCGTTTTGTCGAAAACCAGTGGCGCTCTAGAGCACCATGGAAAGTAGAGGGTTAACGAGAACAGTCCTCATAAAATTTATTTCTCAATAGCTATGCTTGCAATCCATTACCCGTCGATAAAGGATTGACCGCACATGACGCTTTTTCGGTGTATGGCGAACAACAATAAACTCTGAAATCGCTCACGCAGAAAAATGAGGCTTGTTTAAAACAATAATACCCCAGATAGACATGTGATATGAGTGTGATTCCTGTACAACGGTACGCAGTGTCAAGAAAATCCTAACAAGACTGACTTGAACTGAGAGAATTTTCAGTATGGCACTCATTTCAAGCGTAATTGTACAGTGATTCTTGTATCACATATGTGTCATAAGTATAAAACGCATGGTTGATTTTCAAACTGATCATTTATTTATTCCAAAGTTATATTTCTTTGTTCTTACTTGGAGTTTATCGATCAAAACAATCAATAGGGTCCTAAAATTAAAGACGAAATCTCGCTTATATTGAATAATACGATCAAGCATGGTATTCTTATCGGAATTGTACTTTACTCGAACTTGAAAAACAAAGGAATAATGAGAAAATTCGAAATAAGTTAAATGGTAAATAGTTCTACCATAGACTAATTTCAAGACCTCGATGTACCAAAGAAAACGATCAAATTTTCGGTGACCAGTCCGGTACCCAATAAATATTCATAGCCGTGTATTTTTTTCCGTGTAAATTGCCTTTTGTGTACATTTTATTTAGCGTGTTACACTGATCTGACAGCTCTGACAGTAAGGGACTAAACATAAATTACGTAAAGTGAGTACCGAGGATTGTTCACAATCTGCGAACTTGACTGCGGAAAAAATTGCGACCATGACGCCGCTGGTTCTACTTTGACGTTTGAGGTCAACCTTGTGTGACTGAGCTCGACATTTTTCGCACTGGGATTTCAAAAATGTTCCTATCTGACATACACGGTGAAAAAAAATCACTCAAAGTATGTGTTATAAGCTAGGGACGAGACAAAAGGCTAAAAAAATAAAAATTATATATTTTCAACTACGGTTAATAAAAACGTCAAAAATTGAGTAAATATGTACTCTTGAACCATAATTTGTGATTTAAAACAAGAATCCCGATAGGACTTTAGGAGCCTATTCCCATCATTCCATAGAACGTTAAAAACTTCATTTGTTTCAACAAAATGGGGACCACAAATAAAGTGCCCCACACAATGCATACGTTTGCGTGTGCGTGACTGTAGTTTGACACATTTCCCATATGAAAACTGTCAAAAAAACGCAAAACTCGACGGACCGGACGCTATGTGTTCCAGGCTTAAGGCCCGGAAGCTCTCACACATCTTTTAAATTCTTACCCCAACATCGCCACAACGAAGAAAGTGTTTCAAATCCATCACCGCAACTTCCAAGTGCAGTTTTGGCCGTGATGGATAACGCGCAGGTGCTTTAAACAGCATCCACAAAAAGTTAGTCGGTTTTGGTCTTTTTTTTTGTTCGTTCCTGCTTCCATCGGCTTTCCGAGTGTCTAAAAATGGATTTCCGAGCAGCCGCAGGAGCTGTCGTCACCAACACAATAACATCCAGGCTTTGTTATTTACCAACTGTCAACAATATCGTCAAATGAAAAATTTTGTGTTATCAAACAATAGAACAGTTCAGTTTAAACTAGAAATCAGTTTGTCGCTATGTAAACTGAAAAATCGGTTGATTTGAACCCAGATTTGAACTAACATTCAATTGTGTTTGCAACTTGGTTTGCAATTTCTGGCGTTTGATTTAAATAGGTCGTAAGTTTGCTGTGATTCCTATTCAGATTTGACTTGGATTTGACCTATTCAAATCGAAAGCCAGATTTATTTTTCTGCGTGCTGAACCCAACATCGAGATATGGAGAGTCGACTGTATCTTGATGGAACACGTGGTTTTATTTTACCGTGTAACACGCTAGAGCTGTGCCACGTTAAAGCAAAACGCCAAAAATAGATTCATCCGCGCTTTGGATGAGTCGACTGTATCTTGATGGAACACGTGGTTTTATTTTACCGTGTAACACGCTAGAGCTGTGCCACGTTAAAGCAAAACGCCAAAAATAGATTCATCCGCGCTTTGGTTGTTCATCCAGCTGTCGTTGTCGCTCTGTCAGTTTGTTGATTTTTCTTTTCACTTTCCTTTCGCGACCATCAAAGGTTGTTCGCGTTTGCTGTAGCTCTCGTCGGTTGTGTGTGGTGTGTGCGGATCTCGCGGAACGTGTTGAGTGTACGAATTTTCTCCTGTGGTGATTTTTAACATGTAACATTTTCGGACGAAATAACAACGGAATCCAGCTTAAACTACTCGCAAACTCAAGGTAATATGTTGATAATTAAGTTTGTGTAAACGGGAGTGTGCGAAAGATATTGGAAATGGGGAAATTTTGGGATTTTACATCACCAGGGGCGACTGCTAGAAAGTGAAAATTTTCATCCGCAAACTGCGTGTGCGTGAATGTGTGTGTGCGTTGTGTGCGTACTACTTGATGAGGCGCTGGGGCACATGAACCTTGATTGATGGCAATATTTTATTAAAATTTAAAAATTATTCTAGTTTTGGATTCTTTAAATGTTTGAATTTATCCTTTATGATTGTTCCAAACAATTGTCAAGGTTCCGTTCACAGAAGCCAATATAGTTGAATGTAAAGAGTAGCTCTTCTTGCCTTTTTGTGCACTACTGAAAGGCAATATTATCACTCTTAATCTCCTAATTTATATTTTATTTTTAATTTGTAATTTAAGTTTATTTAACCTTCCGTAACTCGCGCGGTTGACTACCTGCGTCAGCACCACGCTAATGCTGAGTACAAAAAGCGAGATTTTTTCAACCTGTTGTACAAAATACAACAGCGCGATCGCTCGTGGGTTAAAGTTTATTTTTACGATAGCCTGTCAGTGTACAAACTTTAAATCAGGTCAATCTCACATTAGATCGCCAATTCGAATTTCTGCAGTATAATTTTTTTTTAATGAAGTCCTATAGGCAACTTGTTTCTCTGACAAAGATTCTGGTGGAAATCATGAAGGAATTCCAAGTGGAATACATAATCACACAAATTACATTACGATTGGACACTTGGTTACCGAGATATCTTTCGAAGAGTATTTGGGAGTAATACAACTTAACTTTTTGAGAGATTTTTGACCATGTGTATCATCTTTGTACCGACTTTTCGAACCCTCTAAGCAGAATACCCACTGCGAATGAGTGTAATCAGGTGGATAACTGACACTGAGGAAGATTACAAGTGGTAGTCGAAATACGCGTATCTGTCAAAGGATAAGCAAAATACGAAACTGATTACACTCATTCGAAACATGTGTATCATAATAAATTGCTCAGCCGTGTGTGAACTGATTTGGGATTTCTTAGCACTAAATGAAGGCTACAACATCCCAGTAGAACGCTCTGAAATTTTATTAAATACGATTTGGTATTCGGTTACTGAGATATCTTTCTAAGAATACAGCTTAACTATTTTTGACAAAGTTTATCATAATAAATTTCTCAGCCGTATGTCAACCGATTTGAGTTCTTCTACCACCAAATGAAAGCTATAACATCCTTAGTAGAACGCTCTTTAATCTAATTTATTTTGGACATTTGGTTACCGAGATATCTGCCGTGCGCAGCATAGTTGTCCCATATTCTATGACAATCCCTATTAACATGGGACAACTATGCTGCACACGGCAAATATCTTCCGAATAGAACTTACTATCTTACATGAGCATGTTAGTGAAGCAAGTAAAAAAAGTATTATTGTGGTTTGGGCCCCAGTTTTGGACAGTCTTAGGGAGTTTCAATAAATAATGCTTCGTCACAATAGATCTAAAAACTGGTCGCAGTGACTTATATACCCAACAAGGAATAATGCTTCATTGACTTAATATAAAGTGTATACTAGTAAGTTATTGTTATCAATAAAATTTTAAATTACAAATAAGCAGGAAGTCTATGAAAACTAACAATGTTAAACGAAAGCTTTAAATTTAAATCTATATTTTGTGGAGGAAATGCAAGAACTTGACAAAGCTATTTTTAATAAACCTTGCAGATTTAGATCGCAATAGCCACAATAACTATGGTCAAAACTGATTAACATTGTAGATATATAATTTTTGTCCTTTATACATCATAACCATGAGTACTTTTTACTTCGGAGCTAATTTATTCGACTGATTAAGAGATATTGGACAAAGTGTATCTCGATGATCGATACGCGATACCATTTGTTAATCGATTCATTATCTTTTGGCAGTCAACAAAAGATACAATAGTTCAGAATATGTCAGCTATTTTTAATCATTCCATACAAGATTCTAGCAGGTACTTGGCATTTCTGGTAGTTTAGTCCATGGTCAATGTTGCTATTTTGGAAACCAATCCCCTAGATGCCAAAACCACAATATATTCTAGAATGACGAAAAGGCACAATCATACAAAATAACATGTTAAATACGAGTAATACAACATTAATTTTAATAAGTGTAAAAAGGGTTCAGTTCACCATCGGTGTATTAAATCGGGTATTAATGTGAATTTTAGCTTAAGCAAATTCTTCACTACCGCTAGGTAGATTATTTACGGCTTTGGAAGCAAGGTGGTTCACGAGGAAGCCCTTTCGCTTCATCCCATACATCCGTTTACGAAAAAGATCTTTCAACTTACGCTACGTTTTCTCTCTCCCCAGCAGTTCGGTGGAAACGGCAGTCAATGGCAACAGCAGCAGCAGCAGCTGAAAGCAGTGCAGTGTCTGAACGTGAAGCATCTCTCTTTCTCCCGTGGTGCTGAAGCAAAAAGTGCGGTGCAAAGCAAACCGAAGAAGCACACAAGAAAGAAGCGACAGACACAACACAGTGGACACACCAGCCAGTCAGCAAGAGCACCAGAGAAAAGACGGAGTGCTGAAAAATTTCACTTTCTATTTTTTTAACTTTTATTTTTTATGACATACTTGCGTGAACTATTCGACTAAGTTTGACCAAGGTTCTGTACTTCATCGAGTCTCATGATCCTGAAAAAATCCCAAGTGTAATCATTCTATAATCGTTCTCATTTTGGATATTGCCAAAAAAAACCATTACGACAGCGCTCGACAAGTGAAAGGTGCGCAGAATTTGTGAAATTACCAACCAGTCTGTCGGTGTCAGTGGAGATAAAAGTGAAAACTGCAGCACACTACCGGGCGGAAGAAGCTGTGCTAGTGATTTTGGGAATTAAATGCGCAAAATTTCGAGCTATGCGTATGAAGCAAAGTGTCAATGTAGTGCGGTGATGACGTAGGCGACCTGACAAGTCAGAATACTCTGTGTGTGCTAAATTCTACCCACCTGGGTAACGTTGGCTCAAGCAACAACCTACCTAAGATGTTGAATTGTTGTGGGGAGTGAAACCTGTTTTAGGGGTCGAGTGAAGAAGATTTTTTTTTCTTTCAATAACTGCTGCTGGGTGGCTTGCTGCTAAAAAGTTGTGTACTCGTGACAATCCGTTGACGAAATTTTGCTGAATCGTTTTGGGGGCGAAGTAAAATCGAGATCGAGTGACTCACCGCATCACAGGAAAGGAACGGGGAGTGGTGAAGTCGGAGCCGTGCGGGGACATCTATCAAATGGCTTCAACCGAGCAGACACAATCCAAGGAAAATCCGGAAGAAGGAGAGAAACGGGTCGGATGTGCACACTACAAGCGACGTGCGAAATTTGTGGTAGGTGTTTTGACTATTTCTTTGTTTCAGCTAGAATTGCGTTTGATATTTTGTCTTCGCGCAGCGGGTTGTGTTGCAAACTGAATGCATATCTAATTTTATCTACAATATTCTGTTAGAATACATCAACCAAATCTATGACAAGGTCGACGCGCGTGAGGCAGCCTTATATTTATCTCGGAAATTGAATCATTTAGTTTATGCTGTTGTATGCGAACTCTAGGTTTTATTTTAAACATCGTATACACTGCCCCTCTTGGCATATCAGTCCCATGTCGTTTCTAATGTGAATCATATTTTTGTCACTCACGAGGTCATTTAAAACAAATTTATTATTTTTCCGCCTCATTTCACAGCTCAATATGCCATGAAAAATATATATGAAGTGAATATTGTTTTTTTTTTTTTAAATAAGGCTGACACAAATTTTGATTTTCTCTAATGTCACCCCCCCCCCCTCGGAAATTTTTTGTCGGAATTCGACATTTTCAGGGGGACACAAATAAATTATTAAAGAAATTTAAAAATGTTGAAGTGAAATTAGAGTCGTCGAGAAAATTTCGTAACAAATCCGATGAGTTTGACGATTTTGCCTAATTGTTTGGGTAATTTTTCATCGTAAACATTTATTTTTTATCATCCCCCCCCTTGACGAGTCAACGGGCAAAGTGACAAAAGAAGAAAATGAGATTTGTTCCGGCCTAATTGGAGCTATAGTTCAAAAGGTGGGGGCTTTGAAAATCAATATCGGACTGACATACCAAGAGGGGCAGTACAGCAATAATTCATTGAGATGCATCACACATTTCTCGAAATGCCATTTCCTTGAGTATACCGTTCTTTGGCAAATCATTTAACGGAATACCTTTTTCTGCACTGCCCGTTGTAAAACCTTGTATTAGAGGCCCATTTGACTTTTCATCAGTTAACGTTATAAATAAGCATAATTATGAATGTACTCGCAAAAATCATAATAAAAATTGCGATTTTTTTTTCAATGTGTGAAAAAATATCAAATCATGCGCGTTCCATTTTTAATGTACCCGCATAACAATCCCATCATGGGTACCCTGTAGCACAAAACTGAACAATTTATTATTAAACGTTATATTCTTCACAATTATGTATTGAGGTGCAAAGCAATTTGTGAAAGTTTCGAGGCAATAAAAATATGTTTATTGTTATGGCGATTTTTCCAAGTTCAACATGGAAACGAATTTTGCAATGTCATTTGAATGACGTTTTCTCAATTGCCATTTTTTTTTCGAATGGAACTATTATGCGAGTGGAGGTAGCGGATATGTAGAAGGAAATATTATCTTCTTTGTTAAGTAACTGATTCGTGTTTTTCGAGAGATGTTTCATTTCGAGATAGGCCACTTCAAGAAGTAGAAGCCTAAGCCTAGCAAATACTGTGTCAGGCAGTTACCGATTGTCTGACTGATTTACCATCATAGCGAATCCATACCGCGTTCGCGCCGGAAACAGAAATTTGGGTCGCGAACAGGTCCAAATGGCGACAATGGGAACGACGAATCCAGTCCAGGACTCAGGAGTTGATGCCGAAATCACACTTCATTGTGGTGAATGGAATACGTCTTCCTCTGTAGATATTATCGACAGAGTACCTAGGTAACGTAGATCTTGAACTGTACGACGGTGGAGTTGACAGGGCGAAGGTCGGTGGTAATAGCGGGAAACTTTAAAGCATTGGGCAGTAGAATGGGGAAGTCCTTTCATGAATAAGGTCCGGCTAGAGACACTGGCCGTGCTCGATGTAGATCTGGCTAATGTCGGTATTGTACGTCCCTTTAACCGGAACAAAGCGATGTCTATCATCGATGTCATTTTTGCAATCCTGTAATAGATTGTGCATCACTCGCATGCATGTGATGCCGCTAGGGAAGTCCACCTTTGGAAAGGGAGATCATCGGCGTACTTTATATATAAACTCCATATATTGCGAGTGTCCAGAGATGCTGGAGAAAGGATCATCGAGAGGCTTTTTCCATTACAGTGGGCGATGAGAGGAGAGTCAACGACGAAACATTTGCCTGGAATTTCTTTAGCGTAGGGATAGTCCCAAGTCCGAATTAAATTCAGAGCTTGGCCTTTATAGTAACCATTGCAGAGGTTTCCATGATGCTCAGATCTGCAGACAAATACCGGGGTGACCCGTCGGAATATAGACCAATATGCTTGCGCGACACGGCGGGTAAGGTGCTCGAGCAAATCATCCTCAGCACATTGTTAAGTTACCTACTGAGCTACCTGCTACCTACTCTCCAAAGCATGATATCTATGTTCGTTGCTGCAGGATACTCAGCTAACCTTGAGGGTGCGATGTGCACTAGCCCCTCTCTGAAGCAATGTCTTCTTGGTGGTTCCGGAGGGACGAAGGGTTTGTCGCCCTTGGGAGTCCTGGCTTCTAGTTTTGTTGTAGAAGACAGTCGTATGTTCAAGTGTCTGTTGAGCAGGTTATCCCCCATGGCTTAAAAAAAATACCGTTAACCGTTATGTGTCCGAAAAACTTTTTGTTTTTTTCTACACCTCCTCCTCTCTCTCTCTCTCCTCTTCTTGGCGTAACGTCCTCACTGGGACAAAGCCTGCTGCTCAGCTTAGTGTTAAATGAGCACTTCCACAGTTTTTAACTGAGAGCTTCCTCTGCCAATGACCATTTTTGCATGTGTATATCGTGTGGCAGGCACGAAGATACTCTATGCCCAAGGAAGTCAAGGAAATTTCCTTTACGAAAAGATCCTGGACCGACCGGGAATCGAACCCGTCACCCTCAGCATGGTCATGCTGAATACCCGTGCGTTTACCGCCTCGGCTATATGGGCCCTTTTTTCTACACCGTGCTTTTTAAATGGGCGCTGGGTACCCGGGTAACCTGTCGGTCACATAAGGGTTAAAAGGTACATCGAGCGTGTAAACGATCTGTCGAGCAACCAGTTCAGCTTCCAGTAGGGGAAGCCGACTGTAGTCTTAAACTTACCTCAACTACCGAGACACCACTCCAGCGTAAGAGGAGAGGGATTCGCTATTGTTCAGTAGTAACCCTCGACATAGAAAGCTTAAGGTTGAAGGATTCGTCATTGACATAATCGTCATCATTGAAAATTCGAAAGCAGTTTTCTCGTTCAGGGCTGAAATTTCTACAATGAAAATGCATTCACTGTATTACGGACGCAGAAAGGATTACAATGAATACATTTTCAATACCAACATTCAAGTTTTGAGCGAGAAAACTGCTTTAGAATTTTTGATGATGACGGTTATGACAATGATGAATCCTTTAACCTTAAGCATCAGTTGGACAATTATTGCTAGTGCGCTCCTATGTCTGGGGATATCGATCGAAAAGGTGAAGCTGACTGATACTTACTCGATCCACACCAGCGAAATTGAATGAGCACCAGAAAACTGGAATAGACTTCCTACAACACTGGTGATCACTGTCAACAACCGCAAGTCGGAGCAGCCGGCAGTGATTAGGACAAGCGATTGCATTTTCACCTCGAAGCACTCCATGAAACACTTGGGGATGATGATCTCCTATAGCTCATTTTGGTAGTAATGTCGATTATGTAAGCAAGCCTTCACAGCTATATTGTACCGGATGATGTCCAAACAGCTAGCTCTACGGTGTATGCCAGTAAGCACTAGCGAAAATGTTCGTTTTTGCAATGAAAAGTGTAGCACGAAGCGGTGTAGCACCGTCACAAAAAACGAAAATGACATTCGCGACTACGAAGGTAAAAGAGATTCCAACTCTTTCCTTTACCGGGACCGGGAATCGAACCCGTCACCCTCAGCATGGTCATGCTGAATACCCGTGCGTTTACCGCCTCGGCTATATAGGCCGAGAAGTGTGGATTATAGATAGTAGAGTAAACATAGTTCCGCGAAGATGAATCCGATGTTCGCGTATCCACGAGGACTCTACTACATGTCTACTATCTATAGTGCGGACCGTACCATGTCCAATTTGTGTCATCACCGGTAGTGATGGCTATCGGCATGCATCCTTATCGGAGAGGATACAGGATGCTCAGAAATGCACGGCATGATGAGTATACGTAGGCCTAACAGGTTGGTCTCAATGACCAATTGGCAGCGTGCGTGGAACGATTCCCCAAAAGGTAGGTGACCCCATGGACCCGCAGGTTGATTCAAAGTGTAGATAGTAGGATCAATAGGCGCTAGGGGAAATACCATTACACCAGAATAGAGGTAATTTCGGGTCATGGCGCTTTAGACAGTACACATCTTTCGGTCTGGTATGTTCGGGTTACCCGGTATGTACAGGTTTTTTTAATGGCACACATTTTCCAAATAGAGGAGGTCGTGCCACTGGAGCCGACCTACTGATGTGCAGATTTTGAAACACAGTGCAACACATGCTTGTCATAAGTGGTGGAGCCACAACTCCAAACAATCTTGTCTAGAGAATGTGAAGACACGTTTTTGGCTAGAACCCAGTTTTATCGGCTATCGCCCAAATAATTTCGGAACCACAGAGGATGCGGCGCGTTGACTCCAGGAATGACTAGGTCATTTGCAGCTAGAGGTGGTCTCAGGTTCTGAAGTCTACGGCTACGCATGTCATTTCGGTTCACAGTAGTTGAACTTAACCCTTCCATCGGACAGTTGCCGCGCGGAAAACTTCCTAGTATGTCGTTGGTGTGACGGTAGCCTGCTAGCATTGACCAGAACCAGTGGCATGGAAAGGTGTCCCCAAGAAGGTTCGGGGTTGACGGAGGCCCCATGTCGGCACTCCCTTGTTCTGTGTAAGCGTATACTGCCCCGATTCGCACAACAGTCCCATGCGAATAGGAAACCCAGCAAACATGGGACTGTTATGCGAATAGGGGTAGTATAGGGCCTTACCTACGGGAGATGGAATCATTGCCAGTATTGCCAGTACAGCGGGGATGCAGGTGTGGCGATGACTGCCCGCTTTCCGAGGACATACACGGTGTTCAATAAGTTCGGATACACCATATAACTTGAATTAATTTCACATCTGTAATTCAGATTTTCAAAGTAAATGTATTTATTGAAAGGTCATATAACACTGATCAAATGCAGCATATGGTTTTGAATAAAGTATTTTTCTACTTTTTTTTATAAGCCTTAGATGTATCTAAAGTTTGTTAGCTCCGGCACGCTGGAATAATTTTCGATGAGTTGCTCAAGCTACAGAAGTCTAAAACGTTGACTTTTGAGTTTACATCTCACTATACTAAATTAAAATAACTAAATTAATAGACAAAAGCTTTACACTGCTATTTCAGTGATGATATGGTGATAAATTTGCAAGTTTAGTCAAAATGTGCTTAAATCTATGAAAAAGGCATAAATACATTATATAAAGCCAATTTTGGTTAAAATTTGCCACCAAAGGGATATAATCAAGTTTTGGAAAAGATAATGATGGATTAAATTGAGATATAACGCAGCCTTGCTTTTTGACAAAACAAAAATCATTAAAACAGGTACAGCGGTAATTTTAGCAATTTTAAAGATCAAAATAAAATGAATCCGTACTTCACCTAATCTGAGTTTTATAGATTATTTCGTATGGCCATAGTTGCTACCACTAATGCTGAGGAAAACAACCTAATTTGATTTAACTTAACATCATTACTCAATAAAAACTAGACGAAATACCAATGACAGACGTGCGTGCCGGCTGAAAGGATCTTGAGACACATTTGCAATTATTACAAAAGGATGAAGGACAGTTTGTTTCAAAACATATACTGTATTTGATCAGTATTATGTGAGCTTTCAATTAATACATTCACTTTGCAAATCTGAATTACAGATGGGAAATAAATTCAATTTTATTGTGTATCCGAAATTATTGAACACCGTGTAGAGAGTAGTGAGGTCACATAGGAAGCTGGGTTAGAGCAATACCTTAGTGTCTGCCCAAAATATCGAGTCACGAAGTTCGTAGCTACAATACTGGACCTCAAGAGTGCGGACTGCACTAGCCCATCTCCGAAGCATTACATTTTGGTGGTCCTGGGGAGACGATGGGCTTGGCGACAATGGAAACAGATCACGATTTGGTCAGGAAAGTAGACACTGAAAAGGAGTCATTCGCGAGTAGAGTTCTCGTTTGTGAACATGCCGGGTAATCTATCTGTCAAACTCTATGCTTCTACGCGTTGACACTTACAGGGGATGGCCAATATGTTTGGGATAGGTAACTTTTTTTGTCGCACAAAAAAAATTCAACATGCTGTAAATTTTTATAGAGCGCATCAAAAAATCTCAAATTTTGACTGTTTGTCAACCTATTATATGTGCATCATTGTTACAAATTTGGGCTCGATTGATTAATTTTTCGCGAAGTTAGAACCGTTAGGGTAAAACATTATTTTTTAGACAACCAATTTTTGAACTGTCATATCTCGGAAACCAGTGAACCGAATTGAATGAATTTTGTTAACGTTTATCAACAATATATTGATACCTAATACGACGTTATAAAATGTAATATTTTCTCACGGCGAATAAAGTTATACCGGGTTGAAATTTTTACCCATATAGAGGAAAACAAGTCAAATTTACAATATCACACAAAAATTATTAACCCTTATGTGGCCGACAGGGTACCCGGGTACCCAGCGCCCATTTAAAAAGCACGGTGTAGAAAAGAGTAAAAAGTTTGTCGGACACATAACCGTTAAATGTGTTCTTCCTTCAATCTAAATAGACTCTAATATATCTGATTAGAGATAACTTGAGAACAGAAGTGGAAAATCTTTGGATATCAACACTAAAATTTGTTGACATTGATGCAAAAAAATACATTTTTTTTTGAAAAAATCCATGATCAACGTTTAAAAAGTACCTATGTTTTAATAGTTTGAGAAGCATTTACATATTGTTAGTATACGTTCAAAATTTCATTCAATTCGGTTCTCTGTTTTCCGAGATATGACAGCTCAAAAATGAGTTGTCTAAAAAATAGTGTTTTACCCGAACGGTTCTAACTTTGCGAAATATGAATCAATCAAGCCCAAATTTGTACCAATGATGCACACATAATAGGTTGACAAACAGTCAAAATTTGAGATTTTTTGATGCGCTCTATGAAAAGTTATAGCATGTTGAACTTTTTTGTGAGAGAAAAAAAAGTTGCCTATCCCAAACATTTTGGCCATCCCCTGTATATCCCTGCATTAAGCTTCCATAAGCGTCGATGCAACACTCGGGCTTGTATTCAACAGTCTTCGTTGGAAAAAAATATTTAAAAGAATGCCCTGTTCTATTCATGGCCCAGTTTAGAGGTTCTTACCTCATTCCGTGTATATCTAGTCACCTTTCTAAACAAAAAAAGCATAATTCTGGCATTCGATTCGAACAGGTCCTAAGTTTGCTGTGATTCCTATAGATTCGACAAATTCTAATCGAATGCCAAAAATATTGAACACTACAGTATGCTTTCTCCTTTTAACAAACCATTTATTTTCTTTCGTTCTTATTTCATTAGACACCATGCTGTAACAAGTTCTACATGTGCCGGTACTGTCACGATGAAAACGAGACTCACTTTTTCAACCGAAGAACGGTTACGGAATTGATTTGCACCGAATGCAACTGGCGGCAGCGAGTGCAAGCGCAATGCGAAATGTGTGGAGTGCGTTTTGGACGGGTGAGTTTTAAACATTTCTGATGACAAGTCTGGAGCGTCATTTGAAAAGGGCCCAAGAAGTCTTGTGTCTTTTTTCGAAAACACTCCATAGGGCCTAACAGCAGCCCACCCACGCAAATGAACACCGTTATCCGAAAGATCGATGTTTGCTCTATCTGATAACGGTCTTGGTTTGTGTGAAAAAGCTGATGGGGGCTCAGGAGCGACGTGTGAAGTCATTGTTTACCAATGTTTGTATGCCCTTTTCAAATGTTGCTCCAGGAGTGATAGTATATTTCATGAAAAAATCCATTTTCTTTGCAGTACACCTGTCTGGTATGTAACCTGTTCGATGACGAAGATCGAAACCAGTATCACTGTGAAGGTTGCGGTATTTGCCGAGTCGGAGGCCGGGGTCGATTTTTCCACTGTAAGGTGTGCAACATGTGTCTACCAATGCAGCTGCAGGTTGAAGGTCATAAGGTAAATATTTTTTTTTTATTAATCAGAAAAGTAGACCATTATGGTATATATATCTAAAAACAATATCTTTTATTTTCTAGTGTGTCGAGAACGTCTCCCGATCGAATTGTCCTGTTTGTTTAGACGATATCCACACATCGCGCATTCCCTGCCACATTCCGTTCTGTGGTCACTTGCTGCATCGAACGTGTTTCGAAGAATTGGTAAGTTTACAGTACATATTGCAGAAAAAACATGCGTTTATCATCATATCGGTTTTGTTCTAATTTTTTAATTGTAGCTTTCCTCCGGTCACTATGCTTGTCCAACATGTCAGACGTCGATGATGGACATGAACCAATTGTGGGAATATTTAGACGCAGAAGTAGCTGCAACACCAATGCCAAAGGAATATGAAAATTACATTGTAGATATCCTCTGCAAGGATTGTCATAAGGTAGGTGGAGATTTGGATGGTCAAACCGTTCAAACAAGATGCAAACATAAAGGGTGATTGTTCCTGAGGGTAAAAAAAAAACTGATATGGCTAGTAGACTGGGTTTAGTATCCAATATAACCGGGTAAAACGTGGGTGTTATTGTTTGTGTTGCGGCATTCTGTATTGTGCAATTACAACCGCAATGTGGAATACGGGGACGCAGTCAATCGCGCCCATATTTTGCAAAGATATTTTGAACCAGTCTCATGATGTTTCTTATATTTTTATGATTTTGCAAAATTGTTGTAAAGAACTGACAGTTCAAATGCCACTATAAGAAAGAGAGTCTATGCTTTTCTATTACTTTTTTTACATCATCACCCTACATGCTGTATCCCATTTGACATAACGTCATCATTTGGCATAAAAAACTTAAGTCATTTTATATTAGCCGCAGACGAAAGTCTCCATAACAATGATAACAAATTGAGCTGCCTCCTTTTCAAATTGGTAGCTTTTACCGTTGGTTTTATGCCAAAAATGCGTCATATCGAATGGATTATGTCAAATATCGTTATGTCAAATGGGATAGAGCCCTATCGTTTACTTCTTTAAGATTTTCAGACCGTTTATATGGCATAAAGTCGTTTGACGTTTTTATTTAGCATAGTTCTGGATGGAAGCTCCATGAAGCTGAGTATCATCAACTCATATAATTTGCGCTCAGTTTTGGCCCATAGTGCCTCGGTGTGTATACATCATTTTTGTTGCTCCCGAAAAAGTTTTTTTTTTCCTAGTGTTTCCGGTGTGCTGCTAACGCCCTGGGGAAGGAGAAGTCAACTAAGCCGCCGCCGCGGCCAGGCGATGGACACGGGTCATCCCAGATCGTGGTTCGGATGAACTACGGTTCGAAAAAGATCCGCAAACAACAGAAGGAGATTGCGGTAAAACCTCCGTTTGCCGATCAAGCGACAAAACGTCTTCGCCGGAATTCCTTCGGTGGAACGCCGTCATCCGCTGACCAGCTCAACATCCAGGTGCCACTAACCCAGCAGGGGAGTTCATCCGGAGCGTTATTAGCGTCGAACCAGTTCGCTTTGCTCTCTGACGACGATGATGAAGATGTCAACAATGGCGGTGATGATGGTAGTGCTACCACTACACAGTGGGCAAGAACGTGTAAAAGTGGTGGAAAAAAGTCGGGTCTCGCTTCCACTAAAATAAGGTGTCCGCCGATTTTCGTGTACGGCTCCAGTGTTCCCGCGCTAAATCGAATGATTGCCGCGACGTCGGTGACGAAAAATGATTACCACCTCCGGGTGAGCAATAACAACATCCAGATCAGTGTGAAATCCAAACCGCATTTTTCCGCTATGGTGAATACACTGGAAGCTTCGGGAATCCAGTTCTACACACATGGAACTAGTGATGAAATTCCGGTGAGAATTGTTCTCTCCGGGCTGCCGGTGTTTCCGGCGGAAGAAGTGACGCAAGAGCTCGCGTCAGTGCAAGTACATCCGACCAGTGTTCGCCAGCTGTCCACCTCGAAACACGGTGATTACGCGCTGTATTTGCTGCAGTTTCCGAATGGTGCCGTCAAACTGCAGGACCTTCAACAAATAAAGTCGTTGTTCAACGTCATTGTTTGGTGGAGGCACTATTGCAAGAAGAAGTCCGACGTCGTACAGTGCTTTCGATGCCAACAGTTCGGTCACGGAATGAGAAATTGCCACCTGGAGGCAAAGTGTGTGAAATGCGGTGAACGACACCAGACATCGGAGTGCATTCTACCAGCAAGAGGCGACACTGCTGTCAACGAGGACCGTTCGCAAATACGCTGTGCAAACTGCAGCCAAAACCATACTGCGAACTACAAGGGATGCCCTACTCGCCTAAAGCATCTGCAGGATTTGAAGACCAAGAGGAGAACGAGACCGAACCCGAGGAACAGCTCAGTGAAGGTTTCAACAGTGCCTGTACTTGCCCCCAGCCGGCCGGGTGATGACTTGAGCCATCTGCTGGGCTGCATCACGAAACCGAATCTTTCGTATTCTCAAGTCGTCCAGGGAAACCCTCAGCCCGGGTCGCCAAACAATTTGTTCACCGTTGAGGAGTTCATGTGCCTTGCTAGCGAACTCTTCGCCAGACTTTCGAATTGCCAATCGAAGGCAATGCAATTCCTCGCCCTTAGCGAGCTTATCATCAAGTATGTCTACAATGGCCAGTCTTAGTTCACTCAAGGTGGTGAATTGGAACTGCCGTTCCATCCGAAACAAGACTGAGGAATTTTTCCACTTCCTCGAGAACCACGAAATTGACATCGCTGTAATCACGGAAACCTGGCTGCAGCTCAACAATTCAATGTACCACGAAAACTATACTATTGTGAGAGCGGATCGAGACTCGCCGGATGCCACCCGTGGGGGAGGAGTGGCGATTATGGTGAAAAACGGAATATCCTACTCGAAGCTGGATACATCGACGCGGGCAATCGAAACTGTCGGCATTACTGTGGTGGCAGATCCAACACCAGTCAACATCATCGCTGTCTACTATCCCGGTTCGAATCATAGGGCAACGCTCTGTCAGTTCAGGCGCGATATTCGCCGATTGTGCAGCATCGACGAACCGTTCTTTCTGGTGGGTGACATGAACGCGCGGCACAGGATGTGGTACTGTACCAGATCCAACAAAGCAGGACGAATCCTGCACCAGGAGTATGAGTCCACGGATTTCTATATCCACGCTCCGGAGACTCCCACCCGCATCCCTACTGGGCGAGGGAGGCCTTCTACCCTGGACCTGGTGATCTCCAACAACCTGGTGCAGATGTCGAGACCGATAACACACGCCGAACTTTCGTCAGACCATCTGCCAGTAACCTTCATAATCGACGCTGAGTTTCCAGTAGCCCCGGCGGGAAAGACCATTCGCTGCTTCGACAAAGCGAACTGGAACACATTCGCTCGAAAAGTTGATCTGGAAGTCGACCTCACGGCAGATTGGATCAACGATCTGGACCAGCCAGAGAAAATCGACAATGCAATCGGCATAATCACCACGATCGTCAAGGCGGCTGAGGAGGTTGCTGTCCCTACGCGTAGGATCCTTCCCAAAAAGAAGGAAATCCCCGCCGAACTGAAGCTGCTAATTCGCTTGAGGAATGTTCGGCGCAGGCAGTATATTCGTAGACGGGACCCGCTGATTGGTGCGGTTGTACACCACCTGAACAACGTTATCAGCACTAAAAGCGCAGAGCACCGATTCAGGAACTTTGGTTCGATGGTGAAGAATCTGGACAATGGCAGCAACAAATTTTGGAAGCTAACGCGCAGCCTCCGAAACACGGTCAAGTATAGCCCCCCGCTGAACGTCAACGGTAATCTCGTAGTGAGTTCATCACAGAAAGCCGAAGCATTCGCAGCATCATTTGCTGCGGCTCATAACAACGAAGAGCCAGGCGATCCGGAAACTTCGGCGGCGGTGGACACTGCGATCGGCCAAATTCGTGCTGCAAGCCCTCCCGTTCCTATTACTGCCCTGGTAAAACCGAAAGAGGTCAAATCAATCATCCGCACGCTGAAAAATCGCAAATCTCCCGGACAGGATGGAATCCGGAACACCTGCCTCAAGCACCTACCGAGAAAAGGGTTGGTCGTTTTGACCAAAATATTCAACGCATGCCTGGCCCTAGCTTACTTTCCGACCGGATGGAAACACGCCAACGTGATTGCCATCCCGAAGGCGAACAAGGATATCACCAATCCAGGTAATTACCGACCGATAAGTCTCCTAAGCAGCCTAAGTAAAGTTCTGGAAAGGGTAATCCTCGCACGTTTAAACCGTCACCTGGAGACGGAAGAAGTCGTTCCAGCGGAGCAGTTCGGCTTCAAAGCGGGACACTCAACGGTGCACCAACTTGCTCGCATCACGCAAAAAGTGAATCACGGATTTCGAACGGGCAAATCGACTGGCATGGTTCTTCTCGACGTGGAAAAAGCCTACGACTCCGTCTGGCAAGACGCCATCGTATACAAGCTCTTCCGCTCGAATCTTCAACTCTACCTGGTCAAGATAGTACAATCGTTCCTTTCAAATCGGACTTTCACGGTTGCCGTGAATGGTGAAAATTCCAGCGTCCAAAACATCCCCTTTGGCGTGCCCCAAGGATCAGTCCTGAGTCCGATTCTCTACAACGTCCTCACTTCTGACGTACTGATGATAGACGGAGTACTGTACGCATTCTTTGCGGATGACACGGCTTTCCTGGTGTCGGACAAAGATCACAAATCGTCGTTACTCACCTCCAAGCGGCGATGAACAACCTCGGGGAATTCCAGCGGAAGTGGCGAATCAAACTGAATGCAGGAAAAACTCAGTCGATTTTCTTCACGAGGAGGCGTGCCGCTCGACACCTTCCCCGCAGGTCGATCACGGTCAATGGTCAGCCAACTACATGGGACGATGAAGTCAAGTATCTTGGAGTGCTGTTTGACAAGAAGCTGAAGTTTGACAAACACGTGAATTACGTCGCCGGAAAGGTTGATCGGTCTACCAAAGCGCTGTACTCCCTGCTGAATCGACGGTCGAAGCTGCACGTTAAAAACAAGCTACTGGTGGTCAAGTGCATCATCCGGCCAATGTTCACCTATGCATCGGCAGTTTGGGGCAACTGCGCCAAATCTCACCGCAAAAGGCTGCAAGTAAAACAGAACAAGCTGCTTAAGATGGTTCACAACCTGAACCCCAGGTACCCGACCGACGATCTCCACAAGTTGGCTGGTGTCGACACCATCGAAACAAGCATCAAACAGGCCACCAGATCCTTCAGGACCTCCTGTGAGATGTCAGCAAATCCGCTCATCGGAGCACTCATCCCTCAACATCTGTGATATTAGCTTTAAGACATTCTGAATTCTAGGGTTTTTTTTTACTCTTTTCCCTAAAAAAGCTTTACATAGCTAGTACTTTTATGTTGTATGTATTGATGTCTCCTATGATGAATTTGAATTGTTCTCAGTTGAAAGTTAAACCAAATCTCTGAAATGTAAATGTAAATATTAGATGTAGTACCGTTGAATTCTGGAAAAATAAATTAAATTGAAATTGAAATTGAAAAAAAAAAAAAAAAAAAAATATAATTTGCGCTCATACTACCATCGAAGCTCCCACATATTTTACATGTATTTAGTTTCTCGCTTCAAAAGGGATATTCATTATTAGTATCGTTGTCAAAATGATAATCTAAGAAAAGCCTCAACCACCCCTTAGATACTATTAACGCTAATGCATTGATAACTTTTTGTGTTTACATGATAATCTACGTTTTTCAAGGAGTCAACGGTGAAATTCCACGTAGTCGGATTAAAGTGCAGCCACTGTGGCGCATATAATACGTGTCGAACTAAAACAAAAAATGAAACGTCTGCTATATGCACAAGCAATAGTGAAGGTAAGCCGGCAATACACTATGGTTTAGAAGATGTATTTTAATTATATTAATTTTTGTTGAACCTTTCGCAGTCCCGTCAGTGAATGGAGAAAGCAGTGGTTCCGGTCTGGCGGTGGCAAGCAGTTCTTCCTCATCATCCTCTCTTTCGACCGTAACTACAACTGCCCCCAGTAGTTCCAACAGTAGTAGTAGTAGTAATAGTAATAGCAATAGCAATAGCGATGCCTCGTCTTCTTCGTCCTCTGGCGCTGCGGAAATAGCATCGACATCAGCGGCTCGCGTTTATACGCCACTATCCAGTCTAGCATCCGCTGTTGCTGCATTTAGTAATTCCGGTCCTCCGCGACCTCCACGCAGCAGTAATGCTAGCAAAACTAGTAATGGGAGCAACAACAACAGCAATAATCGAAAAGCATAAGACATAACCTGTCCAATCACTAGCATATCAGCTTATTTTTACCAAGATTCGCGAGTGGACGTAGCTCGGTGGTAGTCGTATGTTGTACTGTTCTGTACTAGACAATTTATTGTACTTGACCGATACCTTGATGGCATAGGCGAAACTACCGGGGGTGCCGGGGGTGCCAGGCACCCCCTAGAATTTTACTGCACTGCTGTGAGATATGGGGCGATGAATGATGAATGGATGAACTAATGAATATTTGTTTGTAGTGCACCCCCTGGTAAAAGTCCGTAGTTTCGCCAATGCTTGATGGTATCAAACATTAGGTGTTTTTATTCCAGCTAATGTATGAGTTTGCTGATATCTTTTATTTTATGAAATGATTAGGTAGATTTAGAGCGTTATTCAGTCGCAGAACAACACAAATTGATGAAACAGTGAACTTTTTTTTGTCAAGGAAGTGGGTGCAATCGATTTCGCAAAAATGTCTTGCAATGACAATTTTACCGCGTAAGCTAAAAATGAACCTATACCTATTGCAAGCTTTTGATACAAAAAACTGATCAAACCCTATTGTAGGAACAAGCTTTGTGCTTTCAAGGCAAGTTGTACATAGACAGTGTTTCAGTGTCTCATATTTTGAATGCTAATTTACTAGCATTGTATGTGTGACTATATATTTATACAACGATTTATGTGGGTGTTTTTATATTTATATTTTTGTACATTTTCATTAGAAAAAAATACAGATTTATTTTTACCCTTGGTCATTGCTTTTCAAGTTTTTTTAGCGTTTTGGAAGAGTTTAATTGTCGGTAACAATAGTTTTCGTGGAATGTGGATAGCCATATATACTGATTTTCGAATTATAATGCTTATCGTTCAATCATCTAGGGACAATGGAAATTCGCGATTTCGCGAAATTGGGCAATGGTCACGAAATTGATGAAATATCCCGCAAAATGACGCAAAATCTGAGACAATTGAGAAAATAACCCCAAAAATTGGTCAATTTCAAAGTTTTAAACATAAATTAGTCGATAACTTGTAAAAGTGCCAAGTAATTTACGATTTCAAATCTGGAAAAATAACAGTTTAATGCATTTTACATTTCTTTGCTAATTTTCATCCCATTTGTAACATTTTCTTTAAATTTAAGACTATGCCTCACAAATTCCAAGTAAATTATGCATTTCGCATGTATTTGCTTCAACGATATGGTCCAAAAGATGGTGCCGCGAAATGTTGACTCGAGAAATTTGATAAATTTTATCACGAATTTACATTGTCCCTAATCATTACATGTGGAACATATTTTTCCGTGTCGAGGAGGACAATGTTTCGACAATTTAGCATTACCCGAGTGGATCGCTTTTTGCTATCGAAAACTAGGATTTCTTCGTTTAGGTTTTGCAGCGGAACGCAGGAAAACATTTCTCTCATGAGCACAAATCTGAAGAACGCTGAAAATTTGATCCATTCGTCACCCGCTTGTATTGACCAATCGATCAACCTCCCAGAGCAAACAAGCACCCGGCTCCTTAGACGCGTGATCCCGAAGCGTGGCCTCACTATATCTTCACCTTAATCCAAAGTATTTTGATTGTTTGTGAATCGTTCCACTGTTACCAACAATAGTAGTTTTTTTTAAATGCAAAGAATTATCCATAAGTTATCTGAATGAATTTGTCCCGAGTTAGATCGATAATCAGTAGTAAACAGAATGGCGATCTGGTTTCAGTGAGAACCTCTTATAACCCAACGCTACCAACCATTATTTCCATAAAATGCATTAAACATTGTGTTCGATATCTATTACGTTCTTTTTAGGGTCAATCCCAATTATATGTGATAATGTATTTTTATGACGTGTAATATAATGAACGGAACCCTCCGGAATCCATGTAGATTATAGTGGTAGTAGAAAAAAAAATAATAGAATAGAAGATAAAATATTCTCACAGCCCACGCAAGGCCCCCAATCACACGAGTCTCGAAATAAGGAACTAAAACATTTTACATCACATCTGAAAACCGATCTTCGGAAAAAATAGCATCACAGCAAAAAAATAACCATCACACACCCGAAGGTATGCCACTTTTAAGAAATCAAACGTACAGTAATTAATTAACAGCTCCTTTATAACAGCAATCGATTCTAAATCAAGCGAAAACGTCTAATGTAGCGCAGACTTGCATAGTTAGGTACGGTAATTTTAAAAGTAGGAATGCTGCTTAGTTTTGCGAAGTAAACAACAACTGATTCCAATCTAAAAAAAAATGACACAACTCTTTATCACAGTGAAACGTATTCCAAAACTGAGCGATCGTGTAGATTCTTGATGGAATCGTTTGCAGATGATAGATTTGTAAGATAAACAAAAAAAAACTGACTGACCTACGGTCAGTTTCTGTGAGCTGCTGCAGTTAGTTTTAGGAATAGGAAAAGTAGTGAATTTATGTTGTAACATCATATCAAAAGAAAATCATTAGCAATGCTCCAATAAACGCGTTATGTGAATTATCCTGGTCGTGAGATATTTTTTTTCTAATATCACAAGTATTTTGTCTTATGTAGCAAAAAAAAAAAAACATTCCGTTTATCATTTTGAACCAAGTTTAAATTGGAATGAGTTACATAACCACGGCAGCTCACCCATACACCTTCCATAACAACACTAAGTAAGTATAAATACGTCTAAATTTAAGTCACACTAACATTCCTTCCTTCCCCGATGACCGTAAGGTCGTGACTGCCACCGTAAGCTATCGCTCTCTGATGCATACGTGAAGCGAGTTGGCATCTCTACAGCTGGTAAGCTACTGCACACAGATCTGTTACTTAGGTTGCAAAATTAAACCGACCAAAAAGATCCAAGCACTAAAGTAATTTACTGGACGTTCGTCAGTTAACCTTTCAGGACGCGTGCCATCAAGCAGCTGAAACTGCACCGCGCTCGCATTGTATGCGACGAGTGAGATTTTTTTTTAGCAATCCTAGTACTTTTTACAACGGTGTGCGTCTAGAAGGGTTAAATACAGATCGGACATTGTCCCGAGGATGGGTATCACCGCACCCGAAACCGGTCGATAGCAAAGGTAATTTTTAACCCTTTGACGATTGTAAGAACGATAAGTGTTATGTCTTGTCTCACGTTGCGTCTTGTGAATGTCGTGCACGTAGTTCTTTTGTTAGCAATATAAACCAATAAGTGTTCCAATAAAGTTGCAGAAGAACTGCACAAGGAATTTCTCATCATAAAATAATCATGGTTTCATTCAACTACACTTTCTTAATTTTATTTTATTTCAACTTCCATTCTACAAACTAACGGTAAACTCAAACCTGCTGTTAACATTGTTTTCATTTATACATAAAAAAGGTCGTTAATGTTTAATTGAGGTGTTGCAGGATGGCAGAATCCTATTTCGTTTAGTCTAGTTACATAAAATTGTTCTGCCATCTTTTGGAGGTTTTCCGATTTTTCCAAAGACACACACATCACATACAACGGAAGCTTTACGCAATTAACATGATTATATACTTCTAAAGTGAGAGTTTAAATGACCGTTGGACACATTGGCCATCGTCAAATAGTAGGATTTGGTTTTATTGCAAGTGTTTTGTATAACTGTTTTCGATTTTTTGTTGACAAATGCAAAAGCTGAAGTACAATACATTTACGACAGAATTCGTAGCATTGTTGCGGGTAGCTACACTTGGAAGCAATCATCGGTTTTTGTTAAGGACTATGGAATGGACGTCAAAAATGTAGACCTAAAGACGTTTTACTGCCTAAATCATTTCAAAAAGTTCAACATCATCTCCAATGTATACAAATTTTATAGATGCTGTTTTCAGTGAAGTTCATGAAACCGACTTTTTGAGATGTCTGCGATGATGCCAATTGGCTTCTTTAACGGTGTTGAGATAATTCGATATTCTGAATCTGCATGTCAAACTAAGCCGAAATCCAAATTTTCATGAATTTTGGAGTCCGGGAACCTATTTAAAAATCAATTTGAAGTTTGTATGGGAGCGATTTGTCGAATCACCCCTCGTCGCAGTTTGTACTGGGCGGAGCTGTCAAACAGTTGCCCAGCTGTCAAAAGGTGATTTCAAAAAATCTCTTTGAGATTGATTTTAGGTACCAAAACAGAGTTCTAAAAATCTGAAAAAAATCATAGTGACTCAGAAAAAGGAAAAAATCAACACATTTTTCAAAATTTAAAAACCCAATTTGAAGCGAATAATTATGTTCCAACACTCATTTGTCGGCCTACACTTATGACAGGTAGTGCTGGCTTCTTATCTTTGTTGTTTGTGCATTTTTGTTTTACTAGCGATGGAGTTCCTTAGTCTCATATTGAACGATGTCAAAGCCATATTATGATTACCAATCATAGCCAATTGGGATTTGTTTTCCGGTATTAATAAATATAAGTGATTTTCAACATATTTGATCTGCACTCTCTTTACTTCAATCGTTATTGAACATTCAAAACTCTAAAAGTCGTGAAAAGGGGGGGGGGGGGGGCATGTAAAACATAGAAAAGTATGAACAATAAAAAATATAACACGTGTGTCTGGATGTGGATGAAAAAAATAAGTTCAATATTACAGGCCTTTGTCGTCACTTTATTCTTCTTCTGTAAAAATGATAGCAATCTCTTAGGCTGCAATTCTGATGTATGCATCCTTGAAATTCTCAAGACGTTAATCAAAGAAATGCATAAATTTGCTGTTCGGAACCTTTTAACTGAGAAACAAATCAATGTATAAACAAAGTCTTATTTTTTGGATAACCAAACAGGGTAATACTAATTCACATTTGAATCATTGACTTGGCTTGAGAATCATAAGCTTTACCAGATATATATGGGCTCATGTAGACACATTTGTAAAGGTCATGTTGAGGGTGACGATTTCGATTCCCGATCGGTCCAGGAACTTTTCGTAAAGGGAATCTACGTGCCTGCCACACGAAATACACATCCAAAATGGTCATTGGCATTGGGCGTTCTCGAGTAATAACTGTGGAAGTGCTCCTAGAACACTAATGTGATTTGTTCCAGTTTGGACGTTATGCGAAAAATAAGAAGAAAAAGCTTTGACAGAAACAAACGAAGAACAGTTAGATATAGTGCAAGTGTTGCAAATTACGTTGACCATTTAAGTTACATACAACACATTCTTTCACAGCTCACTATACCAAATAAATCTTCCATGTTTCCTAATCCTTAAGGCCATGCAAATCTTTAAGGCAGTCGGGTTAAAGAGGTTGCAATGTTTATGCCAAAATTCCAAGGTCTTATGGACAATGAATTGTTGGTCCAAGAACGCAGACTTGCATTGAAGGTTTGGTCCCATTACCTTTTTGTGCACCAATAAAATGAAATACTTTCTTTCCAGATAGATCTAGATTCATTAAAACTTTGCAATGAATGTTATATCACATGTACGGCAAAAGCCATTGGTAGAGTTTCGTCTGCCCACATGATTTAAAACTACAGTCGAGATTCCTCATTCACAGTGCCACCCACTTTACTCCCACCTTAATTCCTCAATTGCCTTCCGTAAAGCGGATGGCACCGTGTATGAGAAGTCCAGTCTGTAACTGTGCGCACCTGATGGGGACCATATTTTCCTGTAAGTATTTTTTCGCAATGTTCATTATTTATGCTGTTTGTGTTGCTGCTGTGTCAACAGGTATGAACATACGAGCGTTGTGACACCGCTACCACCGGCTCTTTAAAGTTGTGCGGTGCTGTTCTTGAACACGTCCGATTCGCACGTTTTATTGCTCGTTAATGTACACACTCCCGGTCACTTGTTTGGGACCCCTCAAAAACAAAGTATTTTTTGTAGCACATATCTCCGCAACCACGATGAACCACGAGCTCGCTGCACTTTACGGCGAACCCAGCATCCAGAAGGTGGCCAAAGCCGGAAGGACACGGTGGGCAGGGCATGTTGCAAGAATGCCGGACAACAACCCTGCAAAGTTGGTGTTTGCTAACCATCCGGTTGGTACAAGAAGGCGTGGAGCGCAGAGAGCACGATGGGCGGACCAGGTGGAGCGTGATCTGGCGAGTGTTGGGCGTGACCGAGGTTGGAGAGCTGCAGCTGCAAATCGAGTATTATGGCGGCAAATTGTTGATTCAGTATTATCATGAATTTGATGTTAACTAAATAAATGAATGAATGAAAATGAATGAATGAATCTCCGCAAATATACTTTCAAAACTCAAGGTCTCATTTAAAAAACGGTAAGTCATACAAACTTTGAATATGATTGAGCCAAAATATAGTAGTGTGAATAGTTGATCTAAAGTGCCTTATTGAAATTTAAAGCATAGTCTCTGAAAATTGATTCGATAAAATTTAAGGATGACTGCCTTTTATCAAACATGAGCATGAGCATGAGCATGAACATGAGCATGATTGACCGCCCGCGGTTGCTCCTCTGTTATTGCAAGGACAGCTGCATTTACACAAAGAACCAACAGATAATGCTTGGGACTAGCCTTCTCCTCATTGTGTAAATGCTGGCATCCCAATACTTTTTTAAAAAGCAATACCAGCGCCGGCCGCGTCCGAATGCAGGTCAATTGGGTTGTTTAGATAATATTGCTATTTTCTGTAGCCTAATCGAAAGAGCTCATTTTTCTGAGTATAGACGAGAGCACCGATGAACACTGAGTTCACTGAGCCTGAACATTTTTGACAGCACAGCGGGGTCGACTCTCAACAACTTCTACTCAGAGATGCATCACCAAAATGCGCTGATAATTTTTTTCTTTGATTTCTTACATGAATTTCCATTTAAAGTGATGCATATGCATATAGTTAATGCACTAGCCAATATTTTTGCAACTTAATAGCGAAAATTAGATGCAATAAATTAAACAAATTTTCAGCTGGGTAGAAATTGTTGAGAGTCGACCCCGCTGTGGTGTCAAAATTTGCTGCCCGAGTGAACTTTCAGCGGGCGGTGCACTCGTCTATAAAATAGAGTTAATAAACTATAGAGGACGAATGTCGCTGGCGTCGCTGCCGAAACATCTCTTGCTGGCGGAGATAGGGCGGGCTATAAGTGTCAAAGCGAAAAAGTATGCAGTTTGACAGACAGATACCCGACATGTTTGCGAACGAGAACAAAGGGAACAGCAGCGACATTCGTCCTCTATAGTTTATTAACTCTATTGTCTATAACGTGATTTTATTGGATTTTAATACCTTTGTTTTGATGGTTAAATCAACAACACAAATTTAATTTTCGTGGATAGAATGACAGTTCAATCGATAAAGTGACAGTTCGACCCGAACAGAAAATTTTCCCCATACAAACTTTAAATGCATTTTAAAAATAGTTCCCGGACTCCAAAAATTATGAAATTTTGAATTTCGACTAGTTTACCCCTAAAGAATCCAATTGAGGATAGGGAAGGAAGTGATGACGTGATTCTCGCTTAGGCCAATAACCGAGGAATTCTCTGCGTTACTACGAGTAATCACTAGGAGTTTGGATACGGGAAGGGATGATTTGTTTTGGTAAACAAATTGCTACAATCACCAGACCGATTCTTGTTTTGCTACGAACGATGCACTCGTGAAAAATTCGTCCTCACATACGCGACATAGTGGTTTCGCAGCGCGGTGTCACGAACACTAATGCAAATCTACTGGTTGAAAATATGCCCATTTGATTTTGCTGGGAACAGCTGATCTTTGTTTACTATTTTCAACCAGTAACTCAAGTGGTGTTCGTGTAATGCAGCGTGTACGTACTCGCAACACAACTAAAAGCAGAAACCACTATGTCAGGGAATAATGTCCACCGCACAATCAATTCGAGAAAACAACCCCGCATCTACTGCTAGCTGGCGTCGTACGGCTGATCCCGGATACCACACTCACGCCCCGATCACTGTATTTTAACTACCGGATGGCTTCCAGACATTTCATTTTTTTTATATCAAAAATAGTTTGCGTAAAACAAGGTTCGCGAAAATAAGAAACGGAAGAAACACACACCAACACCCGTGAAATTACGAAACTGTACTCGAAGAAACAGAACACGCGAAATTACGAAACTCGGCTCGAAGAAATCGACGCGGACACCGTGGTCTACCTGCCACTGAATCGTACGGTAATCTTAATCTTCCTAAAAAAGAGATGCTTTACCGTTTTGATCGCTGCTTGTAAATCTGAAATAGAAAATAGTATTAAATGGTGATACGTTCACAATAGTTATATTTATTGTAAATTGTGTTATTTACACATAGGACAAATTTACCTGCATTCCTCTGAAACAAACAGTATATTAGCAGTGAAAAACAAATTACAAAAACAGAATAAAAAACAATTAATAAACAAAAAAACAGTAAAAAAAGTAAACCAAATCTTGATCCTGCATTTAAATTAACCAGACTGGAAAATAGCAAGATTAAAATTTGGTATAGTATGGCAGATCTTACGCCGTAACACACCATTCCAAGGTGATCTACCCACGTTACGGGTTACGGATGACTGCCTTTTATCAAACATAGCGAAAAAATCTAGAAAAAAGTTATTCAATAAATGAACTATTCATGTCATCGGCCATACGTTTAGGGCAACATATCAATATGATCTATGAAAGTCGAAAATTTTGGACCTGTTATGATCAACCAATAAAAGGCTTGGGAACAATGTATATAACGTCTATTTCTAACAAGAGCTAGTACAAGAATGAATCAAATATTTTTCACTTCTTTGATGTTTGGTCTACCAAGGCATACTTGATTGCAAAATTCTACACCTTGGTAGCTCCGCTCGTAAAATATGAAAAAGTGATTTGTTCATATTTCTTTTCTGGACTCATTTCAAAGATTGGGAGCATTCTGCTGAACATATGAAACATGGCTCGTTACACTATCGAAGAATCCTCTTCTCCCCCACATGGAGTAATACTCGCAGGAATCCCGGAAACATTATCTGGAGTAATTCAGTCTCAAGAAAAGTCCCGGGAGAAATCCTAGGAGGTATCACGGTAGGGTTCCCACAAAGAAATCTGGAAGAAATCTCTGGAAAAACCCCGGTAGAATCCCTGATAGGAATCCCGCGACGATTCCCGGGGACACCCTGGCGAATGATAGAATTCCGAATAAAAATCTTGAAGGAATACCGGGAGCAATCTATGAAAGAATCCTGGAGTAATCCCTGAAAGAAACCCAGGATAACCTGATACCTGAGAGGATACCTGAGAGAATCCTGAAAGAATCTCTAATAGAATCCGGGAAGGAATCCTAGGAGAAATCTAGGAAGGAATCCCGGGAGGCATTAAGGACGCAGATGTAAGAATCCAAAGATGGCCATTGTGACAATGGATACCTTGCAATAGATTCCAATTTCGAAAAACACTAATATCTATGTCTTGTTTGCTCGCTCACTTGGAAAGAACAATGAGTTACCTTACCAACCCGCTCCATTTGACGCATTTGTTCTCTCAAACGTGAGGCAAAATGTATGTGAATTTTACGGACTTTTACGGTTATGAAATAATTCCTGGAGTAGTCCCAAAAGGATCTCTCGAGAAATTATTTAAAAAATCTTTGAACGATTTCCCGAACGAATCTAGGAAGAAATCTTGGGCAAAATCCTTAAAAGAAATTCGGGAACAATGAATCCAGGAATCACTGGAAAAATCTCTGAAGGAATCCATAAAAGAAACCAGGAAAACTCCTAGAAAGAATCTCTAAATGAATATCTGAAAGAATACCGGAAGAAACCCAGGAAGAAATCCCTAAAGGAATCCCGGAAGATATCAATGAAGAAATCTCGGGAAAGAACCCTAAAAAAACCCCGAGAAATCTTTGAAGAAGGCCCTGAAACAACCTTAGGAGAATTCCCTGATGGAAACCCAAGAAGAACCTATGAAAGAATCTTCTTCTTCTTTCTTTTTGGGGTAACGTCCTCATTGGGACAGAGCCTGCTTCTCAGCTTATTAACTGTTATTAACTGAGAGCTTCCTCTGTCAATGATAATTTTGCATGCGTATATCGTGTGGCAGGCACGAAGATACTCTATGCCCAAGGAAGTCAAGGAAATTTCCTTTACGAAAAGATCCTGGACCGACCGGGAATCGAACCCGTCCCCCTCAGCATGGTCAGGCTGAACACGCGTGCGTTTACCGCCTCGGTTATATGGGCCCTTCATGAAAGAATCCTGCTCCGCGAATAATTCTTAACAGATGTTTATAACAGGGAATGAAATTATCAGCAAATTGAGACGAAAAACGGCGTTTTTCGAGCAACCGATTTTTTCTGTTTTTACTTTTCCTGTAAGAAATGTTTATCGCGTGTTGCTGTTTGTCCCCGATCAAAGATAGCCGAAAACTGGAAATCGCTCTTTTCATTTTCGCTATCCAACTTTATCGCCTGCAAAGTTATCGCGATAATTATCAGAAGGCAAATAACAAAAATTTGCCGCTAACGGGATTCGAACCTAGACCCTCGACAAAAATGTGTATGAGCGCGCACCATAACCACTCGACCACACAAGTTGCTCGAGAGAGGACAGAAATTTTATACATAAAAGCTACAGCCGGTGACGACGGGCTACGGAAAGGCGAACAAAGAGCAGAAAGCAAACCAGTCAACTTTTCATTGCTGATGATAATCGATTTTCGGCGCTGCGGAACGAGCGAAAACACATTCTCGAGAGAAACCCGGGTCTGAATTTATCGCACGTCTTTTGTCGCCGATAATGCGTGTGGGAGAGTTTTCTACTATCGCGATCGTGATCGATAATTTCATTCCCTGGTTTATAAGGAATCCGAAACATCTGATTCAAAATAATGACGAAAAGTTCAGAGTTTTCGAATTCCTTCGCATATCTTTACTTAACTAAAAAACCGCATAGTCCACTCTGACCGAACGCCGACCTATTCATGAGGTAATCCCAAAAGGAGTCCCTTTGAATATACGAGTAAAGAAATCTCTGGAGAGATTCCTGATAGAATCCTGGATGAACCCCTGAAGGATTTCCAGGAAAAAATCTTTAAAGGAATCTCTAACGGAAATTTCAGAGAAATCAATGAAAAATACCGCAAATAATCAATCCCGGGAGAAATTCCTGCGGAAATCTCGGAAAAAGTATTCCGAGACAAAACCTGAAGTAATCCCGGCAAAACTCCTAAAAGAATTGTAGAAAGAAATCCTGGAAAAATGGTTGACAGAATCTTGATAGAATCCATGAAAGAATCACAGGAGTTATCCCCGATGAAAACCCAAGAAAACTGATGGAATGGAATCTCGTGGAAATCTATGAAGGAATTCCGAAAGAAATCAATTCCTAGTGCCGAAAAATATCATAGAAAGAATCTCTCTCCAAAAGAATCCTGGGATAAATCGCTAACGGTGTTTCAGACAAAAAAAACTGAAGGAATCCCAGGAGAAATCCCTTAAAATTCCCGTAAGAATTCTCGGGGCAAAATCGTGAAATGAATACCAGGTAAAATATCGAAATGGATCCCTGATAGAATCCCGGAAGAAATCAGTGAATGAATTTCAGGGAGGAATCTCTGAAAGAAAATACGCGAGCAATTCCTGATGGAATCCCTGGAGGAATCCTTGAGGGAACCCCAGGTGACATTTGTTAAGAAATCCCGGGTGGAATACCTAAAAAAATTCTATAGAGGAAGGTCTGAAAAAAAAAACACGGGAGAAAGCCCTTTGGAAATACTAAAAGGATCGTCTGAAAGAATCGCGGGTGAAATTCCTGGAGGAATTCTTGAGGATGAATCCTTAATTCTGAGTCAGACACTGTAAGAATGTCTTAGAGAACACACTCATTCCTGAATTGCCTGTTCAGCACTTTTTTGACGAAAATAGAACAGCAGAACTATTTCGGTAGCTTCGGTAATCGATTTTACTGAGGCTCAGTACACCAACTGTCAAAACCGGGTGCAAAAGGTAAACAATGCAGTATAGCTGTATTCAGCTGTTCTATTTTCGTCAAAAATTTACCGAACATGGTATTCCAATGTTCCATGGTGTGAATGCTCTAGAATTGTTAGGAGAAACTTACTATAAATAGGATTCTGAGCGGATATGGATAATGTGGTGACCCCGCAAACGGGTTATGTAAAAAGGCTGAATTACAAAAGGCTGAAATAACAAAAGGCTGAAACACGAAAGGCTGAAATTACATAAGGCTGAATGCATGAAAAGGCTGAAATAACATAAGGCTGAAATGGCGATTCAAACGCACCGGCTAAAGGCTAACCTCAACCGTGTTAACAACGCAAACAAACAGATCACGCCACAGCTGAAAAGCAGGCTCGATCTCAGTCCGGGCGTTATTTAAAAAAAAGGAGGAAGTGCTATAACTAATATATGCATTATCGAATTTTCAGCCTTTTCAATTTCCAGCCTTTTGTAATTTCAGCCTTATGCTACATTTTCTTGATTTCAGCCTTTCGTATTCAGCCTTTTGTGCATTCAGCCTTTTGAAATTCAGCCTTATGTTACAATCCCCCGCAAACTTTTGGTCGAATTCATCAACAGCTAGTTTACTAGGTATGTAGCATTCTTTCTAGATTTTCCGCTAAGTTGGCAAAATTTTGTTTATAAATTTGGCTGATTCGTGTTCAAAGTTTTTTTTTTAATTAGGTATTATCTTTTGAATATAATCGACCGAATATTGGCGGCATTAAAACACCATTTCTCTGACATGAAGATCCCAAGCTTTTGGTCGGGACTGTATACGCGTGTCGTTTATTCACACTACACGACAGGCGCCGCCGTATGCTTTATACCAGGCATTGCAGATGGATGGTGTTACGGTATGTGAAGTAAAGTGAATAAAGTGGGTGGCTGATCAGAGGCCTGGCCGGCCATGGGTCTGGCTCCTCAGATTGCAACTATGAAGGTCAACACTAGTGTGCAAAGTTTTGGAACACGGATAGCTGATGATGCTAATACATACTTAAATTTTTTGAGTAAAAAAATATGATAAGAAACAGGATCACAAGGACCCTGGAGGCGTTTCGAATTTCAAACAAAATTTGTAATTTCGTCTTGATAAACTTTCATTCGAAATTTGTTGATGAGAGTGATTGATGTTTGAAATGAATTGAAACCATTAAGGAGCTGTCAAAGAATTATGTAACGTTTTTAGGGGGAGTGTGCGAAAATTTTCAGTTAGCTTGGCGTAATTTATGGACGTACGGTTGTTGTGGGGTTGTATTCAAACAATGTACATTTTTAGGGAGAAGAAAGAAGGCCAGTTATGCAAATATTTAGCAGTGGCATATGAGAACGACTTCTCTTAATAGGCGGAGGAGGGGTGTAAGGAGCATTTTTAATTCCAGTTTTTCAAAGTCGTCAGTTTCAAACAAGTCTCTCGAATTTTGCAACATAGATACACTGAAATATATTTTGTTGTGCAAATTACCGATTCCATAGTAAAATTACTAACCGTACCTATGATTCTCAACCGACAACAAAATCTGTTAAGTTCACTGAAATATGATTGAAGTAACAATGCATTGCAGTAAATTTGACTAAAAGCGTAGTCGTCTCAACAACAAAACATTGTCATTTTTTCCTGGACACGCATCTTACAACACGGTATGGTTAAAAATACACTGCCCAGCTGTTAAATTTAGATTATTTTTGGTAATGTTAATAGCACTGCTAGTTAAATTGACAGTGTTTTAGTGGAATTAACAGGAAATAGCTGTCGCTTGAGAATCATAGGTACGGTTAGTAATTTGACTATGAAATCGGTAGTTTGTACAACAAAATTTATTTCAGTGTATAAGAAGGGATACTATATAGACCACCTCACGGCGAAATTCTATCTCTTTCGCTCTTTCAGAGAGTTTGAAAACAACAGGACCAGTACCTGTCAAATTTGACAGGTGTTGGTCCTGTTGTTTTATAATTTCCCGTAGGAGCGAAAGAGAGCGATTTCTTGATGACGTCACCGTGCAATGGAGTATAAACAAGTTACCATAACAAGGAAACATTTGAGGTTTTTATGTTTCAGAATAATAGGATATCAGTTTTTAGCTGGCTGAAAACACTTATTTTTTAACAACTTTTTTAGATAACGATATACACACGGAGAAATCAAACTACCTAATTTTTGGGTCGATTTTACTCAAAGCTGAGTATATCGAATAAACTAGTTACCCAAAATTAGGTTATTTCCCTCTTTCCCCCACCGATGTTGTCAAAAACAAACAGAGATGCATCTACCCAATGGGGGTCCTTGAGCCCAATAAGCCAATTTTGATTAAATGTAGGTATACTCAAATTTGGGTTGAATGAGGGGGGAGTCTTGGGTTGAATTTACCTACTCTTAAGTATATTTTTTTGCTGGAGGTAAAGGCAATTAACCTAGTGTGAGTTTAATCGATTTACTCAAATTTGGCTTATTGGGCGGTACTATGGGATTGCGTCAAAAGAACTCAATTTTGGGTAGTTTGGCAGTTCCGTGCACATGTAGCTCTGCTGTGTTCTATCTTAATAAAAATTAATTTGAGATGGATTGCAAACGAACGCTAGGCATAGAAACTTCTAAAACAAATATTGTGGAAATTAAATAAATAAAGAATAATAAATATATCTCAAATGTTGATACTCTTCAGCAGTTTTTTTTCATGTGACATTAGACAGTAACCTAATTTATTTTTAATTAGCAAAGAAATCTTTTTAGATAAATTGTTAATTTTTCGCTCAACTTATGCACACTTTTGCTTTATATCTCGGGTTTCTTGTTTCACTTTTTTTCGTAAACTTGTGTAATGTGGGCAGAGACTAGTACACTACTGTTTGCGGTGGTGCGTGCATGCAAGCAACTACCTAGGTAGGTGGGCGGCATTTCCTCCGCCTTCATAGGTGGTCTATGGCATGTTTATGTTTACCTCTGCTTCGCTTGCTGTCAGCTCGACGGTGAGTCAATTCATTTCCGGTGTATTTCAGCGATTTCCACCTCGCAGGAGGATTTTTTGCGATTAGTGCGACCGGCGATGGCACGGGCAGATATCTGCTGAGAGCTGCGAACAACCGTGAGGTACACCGGGCGGTAGAGGGGCGCCAGGTCGCGGTATTCGTTGTCGCTAACGTTGCATCCGTCGTACACTTCCCCCAGCAGGAATTCCGGTCCTATATAAATTCCACCTTCCACGTGGTCAGTGGCAACGTCTGCAAATAAGATGAAGTAGATAGCAGTGATAGTGAAAGTGTAGAGCGGTATTTGGATTAGAATTTGTGGCGGTTTATCGAAACTATGTTTTCACTGGTTATATTAGCTCCAGGCAATGTATCATAGTCGAATATGTCAACTTACTATAGAAAGTATTTATTTAAAACTCATAATGAAAGAACGCGCCTCTGGAGCTGACCTACTTATAGCTGAAGCTTGTGCTCGGTATGATATTCTGTGTTTATTGCAGTACTCCTGGTTAATAATTCTGCAATATTGTAGCAAATCGTAATCGTACGTTGATGCTTTCTTTGAGGTTTTTCTGAAATGTTAAAACTGCTTCGTCCATTCTCATCCTACTCATGTTTGGCATTACTACTTGTAGCTAACAGAATGCCTACTGTTGATACTGTCTGAGGCTTGTGTTTAGTTTTATGAGTTTGTGGTTTTAAAGTAATACACATTGAAGGTAGCATGTGAGCCTAGACCACAAAGGACGAGAGTATTCGATAATTATAGAATAGGTATATCATTCCAGTAGGTAATCTCCTCATAAGGAAAACTAACATATCGGCACCAACATTTCAAAAGGGCGTAACTGCATTTACAACCAATGCCTTCTCACAAAGCTGTGGAGCGTATCCTATCCCTCTCGAGCAATCCACTAGCACAAATAGAAAGATAAAATCCTCCTCTTTCGATTAATGGATGTGAATTGCATGAGATGAATGAAATACGACCCACAGCTCTGTGAGAAGGCATTGGTTGCAAAAGCAGTTACGCCCTTTTGAAATGTTGGTGCCGATATGGGAAGAAACAAATAGGGGGCATCCATTTAGTTAGTCGTTGTTTTGAAATGCGTCAAGTGCTTCTTGCTATAATTACGACGAGTGTCTACAGGACAATATTCCACACATTTATGGTTATAATGCTACTGCTCGCTGCAACTTTATCCGTTAATCATGCTTTGGGTTTCCCCCGCAATGCAATGATGGTCAGCGATGTGCAACGTGCGTGTGTTTAACTTGTATTTATTCTTACCGTATCCTATGTGCGGTTGCAGATTGCTGTTCGGTATTCGGAATGGTACCGTTCCGATGGTGATGGGGAAATTAATGTGCAAATCATCGCCCGATTTCTCAAATTCCAGGCATGCCTATCAGGGGTGGAAAGCAAATGGGGAAGAATTAGAAGAGAGAGTGGCTTTGAGAGCATGTGGGTGTTGGTATGCGGGTTGTGGCTATCCCTAGTGCTATCATATGTGTTTAAGAATGGTTGAGATGTACAAAACTAACGCATTTGGTATTGTAGGGGCTTGATGTTTGCGGTTTGTATTTTCTGCTGTTGACGAGGCTGTTTGGGCAGTGAATGAATAAGGAGTGTATCGTAAACTAGTTGAAAACGTTTACAATAGCCTCAAAAATAGTTTAATACAACTTTTAAGTAATTTTATTTTTGGAGATACTGTATAAATCCTTGAAAAAAGAAATGGCTTTATGATTTCCTGAAAATGTTCGTTTAACTGGGTTTTTAACCTAGATTATTGAACACATGTTTTTAAAATTTTGCACACCTTCTAAAAAATTGAAATTGCGAAAAAAGTTCGATAATGTTCGAAAATTGTTAACTTTTTTGTGCAAAAATATTAATCTCCAGAATGCTTATGATATAGGAAAATTATTTTTTTCAAGAAAAATCTCCACTGCATTTTAGCGCAATTCTTGAAAATGAAAAAAGGCCATTTTTGAGGAACCCTTTTTTTCTATGCTCCTCCAAATCATGTTTACGCAAATAAAAAATACATAAAATGAAAAAATCGCATTTTTTTAAATAGGATATGTTTTTTTAATTTATAGACGAGTAAGTTAGAGCAAAAAATTGACTGTTATAACCTTTTAACATATTAAAAGCAGAACTTCAAAGTTTGACCACAAAATAGACGTTTTTTGGAGTGGACCATTTTGTAGATATTGGAGATTTTTCTATCGAAAATATAAATTTTGAAAGTCGATGTTGAATGATTTGTTATGTGTACATAACTGTTAACAAGCATCAATGTTTTCCAGATTTTTTATCGTACAAATTTTATTCGCTACAGATTATTGAAATGCTGAAAAATTCGCACGAAATTGCTTTTTGTGCAAAATTTTATTTTGTGAGGTGTATTCATTTAACCATATTTTGAATAATACTACACATTTTCCAAATTTTTTCAAGCTGTTCTAAACTTAACTATATTGTGAAGATTTCATAGAAGAACCGAAATAAAAAGACCAACCCAGCTTCGAGATAGAACATCCTGAACATTTTCAACTACTTTCCGATACACTCCTTAAGTACATATTTTGACCCTTGCATGGAGACGCGCGGTAGTTTGTTACTTCACTAGCGACCTACATTTCATTGTTGGATGTCTCATAAGGAAAGGGGCAGTCTATTGTTTACGTTAGGGTTTTTGGGGGAGGGAGTTTTGAGAAATCTTACGCGTCATACATACATGTTTTGGTTCTCATACAAAAAATCTTACAAGGATGGGAGGGGGTGTCAAAAAATTGCAAAATATTCCCTTACGTAAAAAATAGACAGCCCCAAAAGTGTTAAAAAAAAATATTCAAACCTTCAAACTATTTTTTTTCTAAACTTTCAGTGAGTAGTGGATGTGAATAAATATTTATGCGAATGGTGTATGAAAGACAATGTAATTTTATGTATGTGCGAAGTCTTTCTTGATTCAAAGAATTTGCCAGCAATTTTTGGTTTGTGTTGTTGATGTTGATCGTTTCGTTTCTGTAGGATAGGTCATTTTTCACGTAATGTCGTTCATGAATCATGTAGCAAGAAAATTCGCATACGCCACTCACCGTCAACATGTAATAGATTTGCACCAGGCGGCAAACGCCCATCAGTGTCGTAGGCACCGTCGGTATCCGCAGGCTGGCACAGGTATCCTGATGATCCCGGGATGGCACCAGTTCACCCTTGTATTCCAGCACCAAATGTTGGACCTCCTTTGTGACGCCCAGCACGCCACGTTCGACGAAAAACTCGCAAAACTGGAGCAACCGCACTTTTAGCTTGACGCTGTCCTCGCCCTGGTTGTCGATGATGGATTTGAGTTTGAGCGTTTCGCCACAACAGAACGCAGTCCGGTCCAGGGAGCAGCTGTAAGTACACGGAAGTATGATACTGAGTGTGTGATGTTACGCACTTGAATGTACATTTCTAGAAGTTTTTTAGTGTTATTTTTAAAAGGGCCAAATATTTACCATGTATGATAGGACCTTTAATTATGCAGTTCAGATTACAAACATGGCGGAGAACCTTTGAAGGAATTCTTAAAAATCTTCCAGGAGGAATTTGTAATTTTGTCGTTGAAGGAACTATTAAAATGCCAGGTTTTTGCATTTGGTCTACTCGGTACTTCTTTTTGTTGCAAGAGGATAACTTATATTTCAAGGGCGTAGCCAGCTTTTCGTTCTGTTGGGGGTGGTCAAGCACCCTAAAGAAAATTTGTACCTACTAACTTTTATAACTAAACGCAACACGATGAAATTAAATATAATTACACTATATTCTTAAAGCATTATTTATCCTTCAAAAGTCATGCTGTTGTATTTTATACAATACGTTAAAAAAGCTCGCCTGATCTACACAAGTCAACGTGGTGACCAAGTTCTGGAAGATTAAGGATTTTTATTTACTCGTGCATAATTTTGCTCTGATTTTTTTTGTTAATGTCTACAAAACATTCATAAGAAATTATAGCTGAACTCATTATGGAATTACGAACTCTCTTGAGGACTAATTTAGAATTTGCGTCCTGTATGCATCCTTTTTAAAGAATTTCGTGAGGAATTCCTCCGGCGAATAGTATTGGAAGATAATTTAACCTTCCAGGACGCGCGCCATCAAGCAATCGAAACTGCACCGCGCTCGCGCTGTATATGAAAAGCGAGGTTTTTTGGTAGTGTTGTACTTTTTACAACAGCGCGCGCGCTGGAGGGTTAAATAATTAAAAAAAAAATCATCGGGTAATCCTGGAGAAGTTCTTGAGTAGATTCTTGAAAAGATGATTGAAACTCATTAATGAATGTTTGAAGAGAAACTGTGAGGAATTCCGAAGAAAGCATTTGAGGAATTTCTGGAGCAATCCCTGGAAGACTTCCTGGATAAATCCCTGAAGAAAACACCTGGATGAATCCCTGGAGAAATTCCTAAAGGAATGCCTGGAGGAAGCCCTGTAGAATCCCTGGAGGAATTTCCGGAGGAATCCCTGGAAGAATTATTGAAAGTATACCTGAAGCAATACCTGTATAAATTATGGGAGGAATCCCTAGAGAAGTTTCTGATAAGAGATCTCATGTGGAAATCCTAGAAGAAATCTAGATAAATTTCTGGAGGATTCCTTGGAGGAATTCTTGGAAAAATCCCTGAAGGAATTCCTGGAGGAATCCCTGAAGCAATTTCTAGGAAAATCTCTAGAGAGAATCATGGAGGTATGCCTGGAAAAACTTTTGAACAAATTCCTGACGTAATTCCTGGAGGGATTCTTGGATGGAACCCAGCAGGAATTTCTGGAGAAATTTCTTGGATGAATTCTTGGAGCAATCCGTGGATGAATTCATGGAGAAATCTCCAAAGAAATTCTGGGAGGAAATTTCTGAAAAATTCCCTTGATAAATTCCACGAGGAACCTGGAAGAACCCATCGAGGAATTTCTTGAGGATTCCCTAGAGGAATCTCGTGGAATATCCCTGGAGAAATTCATGGAGAAATCCCTGGAGGAATCCTCTGGAGGAATTCTTGGAGGAATGTCTGGAGGAATCCCTGAAAAGTTCCTGAAAGTAGTATTCCTGGAGAATTTTCTGGAAGAATCTCTGAAGAAATCCCTAGCTGATTTCCTGGAGGAATTGTTGACATAATTTCTGAAGAATGTGCAGGAGCAATTCCTGGAGAATTTCTGGAAGAATACCTGAAGAAATACCTGGGGTATTTCCTGAAGGAATTCTTGGAAAAGTTCCTGGAGATATTCTTGAATAAAATCCTAGAGAAATGCCTGAAGGAATTCCTAGTGGTATTCCTGTGGGAATTGCTGGAGGAATATCTAGAGGAATTCTTGAAAGAATCTAGCGGATTTTTTGAAGAAATCCTCGAAGGAATTACTGAAGGAATCCCTGGGAAATTCGTGGAGAGAGAATCTCTGGAGGAATCCCTGAAAAAATCCTGAAGGTATTCCTGGAGAATTTCCTGGAAGAATTTCTGAAGAAATCCCAAGAGGATTTCCTGGAAGAAATTTGTGGAGCAATCTCTGTAGGAATCCCTTAAGCAATTCCTGATGGAATCTGAGGAGAAATGTCTGGAGGAATTCCTAAAAGAATTGCTGACATAATTTCTGAAGGATGTCCAGAAGCAATTCCTGGAGGAACTCCTGAAGAAATATCTGAGGTAATTCCTGGAGGAGTTCCTGGAGAAATTCCTGGATAAAATCCTGGATGAATGCCTGGAGGAATTCCTAGAGATATTCCTGTGGGAATTGCTGTAGGAATCCATGATATCAGGAGCAATCTCTAAAGGAATGAAAGTATTGCTGGATGAATTTCTGGAGGATTTCCTGAAGGTATTCCAGGAGAATTTTCTGGAAGAATTTCTGAAGAAATCCCTATAGGATTTCCTGGAAGAATCCTTGGAGGAGTTTCTGGAGGAATCCCTGGAAAAATCCCTGAAGAAATTTGTGGAACAATTTCTGGAGGAATCCCTAAAGCAATTCCTGATGGAATCTCAGGAGAAATGCCTGGAGGAATTCCTAGAAGAATTGCTGACATAATTTCTGAAGGATGTCCAGAAGCAATTCCTGGAGAAATTCTTGGAGGAACACCTGTAAAAATTTCTGAAGTAATTCCTGGAGGAGTTCTTGGAGAAATTCCTGGATAAAATCCTGGATGAATGCCTGGAGGAATTCCTAGAATTTCCTGTGGGAATTGCTGGAATTTCTAGAGTAATTCTGGGAGATTTCTATTTCTATTATTTTTTTATTTCCGAAAAAAAAACCTTGAGAAATTTTTTAAAGAAATTCCTGGAGGAATCCCTAGAAGAATTCTTGAAGAAATTGCAAATGGAATCCTTGGAGAAATCCTGAAGGAATTTCAAGAAGAATTCGTAGAGGAACTTCTTGTGGAATCCATGTAGCGGTTTCTTAAGGAATCCCTACAGGAGTTCCTGAACAAATCCCAGGAGGAATCTCGGAAGCAATTCCTAGAGGCATTCCTAAGGGAATGAACCCTAAACAGTCCCTGGAGAAAGTACTGGATTGATTCCTTGAGGAGTTCGTGAAAGAATTCCTGGGGGAATCCTTGGAGGAATTTTTAAAGTAATCGTTGGAGTTGTTCCTAAAAGAAACACAGATGAAATTCCCGGGAGAATCTCTGGAGGAAGTTTTGAAGGAAAACCTTGAGGAATTCCTGAAGAAATCCCATGAAGAATTTTTTTATGAATCCCAGGAAAGCTTTCTTAAAAAATTTCTGGAAGAATTTCTGTAGGAAAAAATATTCAAGGAATTCATGTCTGCAATAATTTTTGGACGAATTATTGTTGGAATCTTCAAATGGACTCCCAAAAGAATGTTTTCAAATACTTCGAATCGAGAGGCCCAGAATCAAAGGGGTGTAAGTGACCATTTTGTCGATTTTGAGCTGAGCATATCATAACATTCTTCAGATTTCAAGCTTTCAGGAACTTTTTTAAGATTGTTTCAACGTTGATTGGAAAAATTACAATAAATAAGAGAAAATTGGGTTTATTTTGAAGCCCCATACATTTTGTATGGGATGAAAAATTGGTCCAAAACTTTAAACCTCATTTACTCGAAAGTGGGTTTTTGTCACAATTATTACAGATTGAATTATTGGAGCAATGTCTAATGGAAGTCTTGAATATATGGAGAAATCCCTGAAGAAATGCCTGAAGAAATCTCTGAAGGAACACTTTTAGAAATACCTAAAAGAATGTATGTTGATATTTCTTTGGGAAGCCATGGAGAAATTCCTGGAGAAGTCCTCGATAAAAGCACTGGCACAATCACTGGAGGAACCTTAAAAGATATCATAGGAAAAAATCCTAGAGAAATGTCTGGTAAAACCCATAGAGGAATTCTTGAAAAATTCTCTGGAGCAAAAATTCCTGGCCACGCCCCCCCTCCTTTGCCCCCCCCCCCTTGGCTACGCCCATGTTATATTTACAATCACTTTTTCACTAGTGGTCGGATAGTACCTCTACATCGTTTCGCGATAACCCTAACGAGAATCAATACAGTTCACTCTGATCTTGTCGTGGATTTGAATATTCATGATTATCTGTTTACCAGGGCAATCCTTTTTTGCACGTTTCCATAGGTCCAGCTACCTACATGTTTGGTGGTGCACCTACGTCACAGAGCAGAAGCATTTTTTTTTATTGTTTTTCAACATCGTAGGTAGGTACTTGCTCGCTCAATGTTCCACGAATCGACATTGTTCAAAGGTTCAATTAATTGGAGTTTCTCGCAAAATTGCTTTTTAGCGGAACGTGTTTATTCATCACCTTACCTTTTGGTGGTGGCGTGGGATGTAAAATAATTGGGGAAGTGCATGAGCATGTTTTAAATTACATTCTCTATATATGTTTCCTCTACTTTGGAAGCAGTTTTTAATATAAAAAAAATGCATGTTTTTCAAAATTCAACCGCTTACCTCAACGTCACTGGTCCTTTGGCACAACACAGGCAACATCTCACTTTCTTATCCTGAGCCGTAATTGGTTTCTGTCAGTTGCGGGCCACAAATAATGGAAGAAATAAAAAAGTGTGGCATTCAAATAATCTATTCACATTTGTCGGCACGGTGCCACCAGAAGCAGAGTGCCATCCAGATACATATGTGTAGAGTAGTAGATACCTACCAGATATTGCTCGTCCATGCAGTCGATATGTGGTCCCACGATGGTGAAATACTTGATACCTTGCGGAGGCGAAGCATAGGGAATGTCGATTGTAACCTAGTCGTTGTGCATCCGACAGGCAGTAGTATAAAATAAAAAAGCATAAAAAAGGGAAGACGTCAGCGATCAGGGGAGACACATTACATCGCGAGTAGACGACGCTTATCTTTCGCTTCTCCCAGTTTATTCCCCATCCCAAACATTAAGGCTCGTTTAATCGTGTCTGACGTCTGATTTCCGTTCAATCGTTGTATCCAATCTTGCTTACTGAACCCTGCATCAAAGATTATTGAGTTTGTCAATGGCTGGGAAGAGAACAGCAAGGGATCCCATAAAAACAGGGGTTCCCAATTTTTGCTAGAATAATCTGTGTTTAATTTGTTGTTTGGAGTTCGTTATTTCGTAGTCTCACCGTTTTATTTTAGAAGAAGAAATATTCCAATTAACATTTTTTTAGTCAAATAGACTGGAAGAGGTTCTAAGAACCCGCATAAAAACAATTGTATACTATCACTGGTTGACTGGGTGGTGGATGATTTTTCGCACGAATCTAACCTAAAGTTATGCCATAACCACTGCAAAAAAAATTGGGAAGGCATTTGACATATTGCGGTGGGCGTAAAATGAACGGAGGGTTCATACAAAAACGTATTAGATGATATGAAACTACTCTAAAACTTCAAGAAGTTGGCGGATATTGCCATTTTGAAAAACGGAGCTTTTACGAAATAATTGGAACCTCGTACAGAAGTTCCTAAAAGATCTATTTTGAGCCTTTTAATGACCTTGAATGTTGCTTGAAGTTCTGTTGGGAGCTTAAACTGATCTTCAATGTTCCTAAATGTTTCTTTCAGCAGATTGGTGTTTTTGGATGTTTAACTGTATTATTCCTTTTCAATTAATTAGTAAATCAATAAACTTAGACATTTTGATGAATATTTCTTGATACACATACACACCATGTTTATAAGTTGGGAACCTGTGTCACGTCCAATCGTAGTTCGCGAAGGCACAATTTCCATTAACTCGTACCGGTAGTGACATAAAATGGATCCAGAAAACTGGCGCCACTCATGGGAGAACGAGTGAATTGGTATTTTAGTTTGCAGAACCGCACCAAAATTGATTGTGGGAATATATTATAAAAGGTGTGAACTTTGATAAATATCTAAAAAAAAACTTCGTTTTGGTTTTGCAGACGTTAACATTTCTCTAGTAAAACATAGATTTTTCTAAGTCTCAACGGTAAAATTTTGATTCATCATTGCTTTATGGATGTGACTTGTTATAAAATGAAGAATGTTTTTCCATTGTATAACCAAACAATCGGATGAAACAGGAAATGACGCAGCACGCACGTGCTGAACGCATTAATCCGATTTACCTTAACAAAGTAACGAATGTAACAGGCACGTGACTCGAAGCTGCAGGGCAGGTTGGTTTCCGGGATGTTGAAGCGGAAGGGGAACTGATGCTGACCGCGGATCAGCACTGGGACGGTGACGTCTAGCCCTTCGCCGGCCCGCTCGCCCCATATCACCGCCCGCTCGTCAATGTACAGCTGGTCGTCCTTCACCTATTTAGTGCGATGTCAGGAAAGGAAGAAGAAAAAAAGGTACAAAACGTGGACTCGGCAAACGTTGGAGAAAACCTACATGAAACATTATGCTGTGGAGATGATTTAGTTGTTAGTGTATGTTATGTTTGTATGGACGGAATGTACAGGGGGTGGCCAAAATGTTTGGGATAGGCAACTTTTTTTCTCTTACAAAAAAGTTCAACATGCTATTACTTTTCATGGAGTGCATCAAAAAATCTCAACTGTTTGTCAGCCTATTATATGTGCATCATTGGTGCAAATTTGGGCTCGATTGATTAATGTTTCGCAAAGTTAGAACCGTTCGGTTAAAACACTATTTTTAGACAACTCATTTTTGAGCTGTCATATCTCAGAAACCAGAGAACCGAATTGAATGAAATTTTGAACGTACACCAACAATATGTAAATGCTTCACAAATAATTAAAACATAGGTACTTTTTAAACGTTAAAAAAAGTTATCATGGATTGACACTTTTTGGATTTTTCTCGAAAAAAAATATTCTTTTTACATCAATGTCAATAAATTTTATTGTTGATTTCCAAAGATTTTCCACTTCTGTTCTCAAGTTATCTCTAATCAGATATATTAGAGCCTATTTAGATTGAAGGAAGAAAACATTTAGTAATTTTTGTGTGGTATTGTAAATTTGACTTATTTTCCTCTATATGGGTTAAAATTTCAACCCGGTATAACTTAATTCGCCGTGAGAAAATATAACATTTTATAACGTCGTATTAAGTATCAATATATTGTTGATGAACGTTAAAAAATTCATTCAATTCGGTTCCCTGGTTTTCGAGATATGACAGTTCAAAAATGAGTTATCTAAATAATAGTGTTTTACCCGAACGGTTCTTACTTCGCGAAAAATTAATCAATCGAGCCCAAATTTGTACCAATGATGCACATATAATAGGTTGACATACAGTCAAAATTTGAGATTTTTTGATGCACTCTATGAAAAGTTATAGCATGTTGATTTTTTTTGTGGTAGAAAAAAAGTTGCCTATCCCAAACAATTTCGACATCCCCTGAACCCTAGGGGCAGGACAGATCTATCGAGAGAAAATCTGTGCTCGAAATGTTGTTCAGAATTCCTCACAGTTCCTCACATTTCCTCCCATTTATACCAAAGTGTGATCTGGCACCAATGTCAAACTGCAAAGTGTTGCGTGTGCTGAATGAAAATTTCAGTTTTGGGGATGTCTTTCAACAAATTTCGTCGATCATCGACAGAAAGTGTTACTCAGAAATTCTCAGAGTTGCTCTCGTTTGCACAGTGTCTTGCCCCTAGCCTGAACCTGAATGAAGTTTTTAAAAAGGTACTAGTACAAAGATGTTCAAAGGGCATTCTGGGAATTAATTTATATAGTACATAAGGGTCCATAAAGCCGATGCGGTAAGAGCAAGTATGTAGCATGACCATGCTAAAGGTGACGAGTTAGATTCTCGGTCGGTTCAGGAACTTTTTGTGAAGAACATTTCTCTAACTTCCTCTAAGAATCTTCGTGCCTGCGATATACACATGCAAAATGTTCATTGGCGGTGAGCAAAGCTTTCAGTCAATAATTGTGGTGGAACACTAAGCTGAGAAACAGGCTTTGTCCCAGAGAAGACGCCATACCACGAGGAAGAAGAACCTAGTTTCAAGTCCATTCATTGGTTCTCTGTGCAACTTCGTTTGTTCTGGTCATTCACAGAGTAGCAACTACGATGTGCTTTGATTGGCCTAATTTCCATAGAAACTTCACAGGGAGTTCTCTTTAACATTTCGACACTGATTTTTCATTTGGGCCTAACTGATATTTTCGAGTTCTCTTCATAGATCCTCTCTTTGTGTTATCACAATATCACAGAATATGTATAGAGGTTTCCAAAGACATTTTGGTTGAAATGCGAAGAAGACGACTACATGTTGCTATAGAAACAAAAAGAATAATTATTTTGTTTGTTTTGATCAAGTTATTAGCGAAAAAGTGAGTCGGCGAAGAGAAATCGATCAAGTCAGTTAGGCCCTTACGAAACATCATTGTCGATTTATTCTGAATTTTCACGAAACATAAATGACGCTAGTAGGGTAATTTTCCAATTGTTGCACGGCTAAAAATTCGCCAATTATTGCACACCTCATAAGAATAACATGGAGTGTGCAACAATAGGCGAGTTTTTAGCTGTGCAACAATTGGCAAATTACCCTACTTCTTCTTTGTGACGCTTCGTTCTCACCGGGACTTGACCTGCCTTATCTTTAACTTAGTATTGTTTGAGAACTTCCACAGTTATGAATTGGAGGAGTTTCTTTGCCTACCATTTGTGTAGGACAATGATACACTATGCCCAGGGAAGTCGAGAAAAGCTCCCGACCAGAACGGGAATCGAACCCGCCGACTCCGGTTTGGCGATCCAAAGAAGGCTAATTGGACGCTAGTACTAAAGACGCTAAAAGTTAAGTAAAGAAAAGTTTTTCCAAGTAGTAAAACACTCTAAAAAGGGTTTATGAAATTTTACCAGAAGGTCTTCATGTAACTCTAGGAGGAATTCATCCGGAGGTGCTGCCAAAATTCCTATTTCCAGAAATAATTTTAAAATGTTGTGGGTAGGATAGCGCTTTCACTTTCTCTCTCAAGTTACACCATTGTCTATTTAAAGCTATGTAAATAAACTAGTATAGTATTGACAAAAGAGATAGAAAACAGATGGTACCCATGCAAGATATGAAAAAAAATAATGTCAGGGAATCCCTGTAAATGATAATTTTGATTCATTGTTTTCCAACACATCATTAGGATTATAGCTTCACAAATTTCTCATAGCACAATTGAAGTACCTAACAATCCAAAGTCCAATTAGTTTATTGGAGGTTCTAAAGATTGTAAAAAAAACTTAATGTTCTCTTTGGTGTTATGATGGTTATAAGGACCTCCTTCAATCGATTTGATTTAAAATGATACTCAGGAGGTCTAGGTGGGGGCTGGCTCACCAACACTTCCGGTCCGCTTTAGTGCTTTATGCATCATTGTGGCCAGGTGTTGTTCTAGTTTTTCCAACTGCATTGTAAAGCATGAGCGGTGATCCTTGGCATTCTTGTGTAAATTGGGGTACTCGGAATGTTGATCGATCACCGATTATTGCCGGCAGATGCAGTGGAAAGTTTGTCTTAATACGTATCAATCGTCTCTGACAAACGAGAAAAACTGACCTCACTGATTACCTGTCTCTGAGCCAAATTTGGTATAGAGTCTTCAGTCTCCGATTAATCGCTTCATGTTTGATGGAGGCTTTTAATCCAATGGGTTACATAGCCGCTATCCGAATGAAGAGAGTAATGTTCCGCGTAATATATCACAAATCAAAAGAGGTGCGGTATATTACGTGGAGCGGATATACTGAATTGGGTACCAGACCAAGTCCCTGCTGGGTGGCACGAAATAGGTGAGCCATAGACAATAGAATCGTCAATGTCGTAGGGCATAGTATGTGACTATTGTCGGAACCAAAAAACTTTTAATGCCCAACCAAATCATTAGCAATATCAATTTGCTTCAAACGCGTTCCAGTGATAGGGTTAAGATTAGGATCAATTATTACAATACAATTTCACGTTTCAATATGTGTTTAGTAGTTTTAGAGGTAACAGCCTAATAAGAAATTTCTGCAGGTTCATAACTTGCACTCAACGAGTTGAATGTTATATTGCCTCACAACTGTAAGCAACATTATTACTCATTAATAAAAGGTTGTATCATCAATATGGACATAGACTTGCTGAACGAAACATTTGACCAATTAACATCTTTCAGGTATAAAATAGGTAGTAGGACAAAACTTTTATTTTTAAAAGTAGTTATCTATGTTCATGATAGAAGAGTAGCGTAAAGTGATACCACCCGTTACAGATCCAGAAACGTTTCACACTGAAAGAAGGTTGGAATGACAGTGTGAACAGAAGATCCGAACTGCTAGGTGTAGGAAGAAGTATGTTTATTTCCCCTCCCCTTCCCCAACACTCTGTAGAATTTTGATACAACTTCACGTAACTGTTCACTCCCTAGCCAAGATCACAGGGTTTGACGGTATTTAAGTGAAGGAAGTTAATTATAATTCTTGTAATGAAAATATCACCTTTAACACTTTAATGCGCCTCCAGCGGTTCATTGCGAACCGGCTGCTACAGATGGAGTATAGCTGATTTATCAGAAATGCTCGATAAACAGGAGGAACCTGCTAGGGCTTAGTAGTTTCTATACTCAGAAAACAGTTGCAGTCGGTTGAGTCGGGAAGGGTTGCGAGAGTCGTTGTGAATCATAATGAAAACATTTGTGCTTTGTGACGAATCTTGGGATCTTTCTGGAGACAGCAGACTTGGAATATTGTTGTCTGGGCTTTTCACTATTTGGTTAATTTTAACAATCAATATGCAACAAATAGTAGTATCTCGTGTATTCAAATTGCTCATTCACAGTGCTGACATTGTATTTACTTGTGATTAATATTAATTTTAATTTTCAATATCAGTATTTTCATATGTGATAGTCGTTTTGTGAGTAAACCCTAATATGTTTTGAATGTCTAATGCTTAATAATGTTTTCTTGCCATATCAATTTAAAATAACTAAGAAACCGAAACCAATAGTGTGAAAGTGCAGCATTTAATAGTGCTTGCTTATAGATTCGAAGCTAACGGGTGATCAAGACTCAAGACTTAAGACGCATACTTGACGAAATCGACAAAAACTGACTACTTCGTCCTATATATATGACACATTCTACCGTGACGTTACAACATTTTGATGCATTCGTAGTCAGATTTTCCTCTATAACTCATGAAAACGAGCGTAAACCGCAAAATATTTTTTCATATTTGGATTCCTTGTAAAATTTCTGATATATTTGACCTATTGAACATTTAGTTTTCATTAGAAAAACGTGTTCAAAATGCGTATTTGTAGCGTGACGTTACAACGCGCTAGAATCCGACCCTCTCTAACGCTCTACCAACATCTTAAAAAATCTGCTCGGATTTTTATGACATTCTGAATTTTTTTCCCACCATTGAAATTTATTGGTTTGTCCTTCAATTAAATGGAATAAAATATTTAAATTTCGGATTTGTTTTTGAATAATCGACTTTTACATTTCGTGACGTTACAACGCCCGTTCAGTTTCAAACAGGGTCCTGCTCGCGTTGTAACGTCACGAAAATGCACATCATGTCAGAATCAGAATAATCAGCCAAATTTACCCGAATTTGTGAATATATCATTGCATTTTCATCACTGCTTCAAGGGGAACTTTATTCTATTGAAAATTCATTTTCTGATAAATGGCTCGGAGGGCTAAGTTATTGCTATCAGTAGTATGAATATTCCTTCATGAAGGTTAATGACACCGGCACCCATCTTCGGTTTAGTATCACCCATATTCTTCCTGTTTGGAACAAAGACGAGCGCGCTGAGATCCATTATTTTGCACCACCAGATATTAAAAATTTTTCAGCATATAACTCATCACGCCGTCGAGATAAGGCACATTCTACCGCGACGTTAAAACGTTTCTACGCATTCGTAGTCAGATTTTTCACTATAATTCAAAAAAACGACTGTAAACCTCAAAATATTTTATCATATTCAGATTCCTTGTAAAATTTCAGATATGTTTGACCTATTTAAAATTTAGTTTTCATTAGAAAAACTTGTTTAAAATGCGTATTTGTAGCGTGACGCGCTAGAATTCGACCTCCTCTACCGCGCAACCAACATTTTGAAAAATTTGCTCGGATTTTTATTTCAAACTGAAAATTTCTCCCACCATTGAAATTTATTGGTTTGTTCTTCAATGCAGTGAAATAAAACATATACATTTCGGATTCGTTTTTGAATAATTGACTTTTACATTTCGTGATGTTTCAACGCCCGTTCAGTTTCAAACAGGGTTCTGCTCGCGTTGTAACGTCACGAAAATGCACATCATTTTTGAATCAGAATAATCAGACAAAATTGCCCGAATTTGTGAATATATTATTGCATTATTTTTACTGCTCCAAGAGCAACTTTATTTTATTGGAAATACGTTTTGTGATAAATGGCTCGGAGGGCCAAGTTATTGCTATCAGCAGTATGAAAACTCCTTCATGAAGGTTAATGGTACCCATCTTCGGCCTAGTACCACCCATATTAATCTAATATTGTCCCAAAGACTAAACCGTTGATATTCCCTGGGCTTGGATTATATCTTCCAGGAAGCTTTGATTTCAGGCATGTGGTCGATGTGCTTTGCAGTAATGATTGGAATAGCTGAATGTATAATCAATGGCAAACAATTCTGTAAAAATCAGATCTTCAAGTCATCGTCATCTGATATAGTTATACTGATCATGACGCTGCATAGTATATCGAACATTTGTCGAAGTCATTTATGTGCCGGGAAAATATAATTCCAAGTTGGTGAGAATATTACAAACTGAGGGAGGGTAATAGGCCCAGTCAGACCCCTGAATGGGCAATGTGGGTTAGTTTATGGGAATGCCATTGAAGGTTTGTAATATTCTCCGAGGCTTTCGAAATCCAACAGGGCGCGTCCCCGGGTTGCGGATAGGGGGAAAAGGGAGATTTTTCACATTTGTACTGTAATCAGCCAATGTGGTATTATCTCCTATGGTGTTGTAGTGCGAATGAATGATCTCATTCTATGGGAATTCGAACCTTGTAATGTATTGTTTATCAACTTCAATTTTCTAAGCTTGATAAGGTTTTGAAGACAAACATGAGATGAGAGAATTGCCTAATAGGAAAGTCACATCAGCAAAGCTTTAACATATGCAAATGCTATCCATGGGGTCATGTCTAGCATTTAATATGTATGGCAATGACTGATTCTTACCTAGCAGGGGTACTACAAGACCACGCGGACAATTCGATTAAAGGCTTAATTGGGGATAATATATTTTCCAGAACTGAAGGGACATTTTTTCCGGGGTGACTGGCGAGTCGGAGAGCGTAGAAGTTTCCGTTTGTTATAATTGACAAAATAAACAATCGGGCGCTTTTTTTCCATGACTTGCTTGGTATTTTGTGGATTATTGTTTTTTGGTTTTGTAAGGTATGTGATTCACTATTGAGCCTTAAAATTATTTTGCATCTGAATAGCATTGATATCGTCAAGTCTGCACCAACACCCTAATCCCACACCAAAATACCCTTTTCCTATCCCATGGCGTTTATGTGGTCAGCAAAGACTATTCAGCCATTAACCCTCCTTATCATCGGCTTTGGACTGACTTGCGCTCTCATTGCCCCACCAAATGCTGCAAAATGAAAATGAAAATAAAATGAAAGACTAAACCGTTGATATTCATTACTTCGCACCGCCAGATATTAAGATTTTGCAGTATAAAGCTTATCACGCCGTCGAATTAAACATTTGTTCAATAATTTATCCCTTTCGGGACGGAGCGCAAAAAAGTGAAATCTCCATACAAATTGCTCAACTTTGGCTCTCCACAACTTTTAGAATTTCCAAAAAAGCAACAATTATTTCTACTCATTTGAAAGAACTACTCTTTATCTTTCGATTTCTTGCTTTGACTACCTAGGTAAATCGGAAACTTAAATATGCGACAGATAAAACTTTTTCATGTTTTATGGTTTTTGCCCACTTTTTGTTTACCTTGTTGTGGTATAATTCACAGGCAACGTAAACAAAGGTTTGTTTGCACACATACAAGTATAAGCTATAGCTGAATTATTGAAACAGTTTACATCATATAAAACAAAGTCTAAAAAGATGAAAAAATATGCAAAACTGTACCCGCTGAACAGCACGATTGTGCTGGTTCGTCACGAAAGGGTTATGCAATGTCATTGATTCAATTGAAAAAGCTTTAAGATGTGCGAGCAGTTATTGAACCAAAGACATACCTGAGGATTTGCATACCACTTAGGGGCATCAATTTCTGTGATTCCAGAGACAAATAGATCTAATTCTGACAAAAAAATCCATCCTATATATGTCAGAGTCATAATTACTTAGAGAGTTAGTGTCTTTGGCAAAGTTGTTTGATAAGTCAAAAACTTACAGCTGATTTACTATTGGATGTGAGATTCAGACACACTCGGCGGCGCTTATTAAAAGTTTACAATAGTTTAGAAATAAAAAAAAAATCAACAAATTTTGATTAGTTTTTTGGCAAAATCTTTGGACACTTTATAACAAGTTACAACATGTTAAATATTATTTGAATAAATATAAAGTGCATTATTTTTCAAAATTTCAACTAGGGAAAATTACGTATTTTCGGCAGTTTTGATCTCTTCGTCATGGAAGGTTTTTTCGGAGACGAACCAGCCTCGGGCTGAAAATCTCGATAATAAAGACAAAAAAAAAAAAAAAGGTTTTTTGAAACCTATTGAACTCAGAGTTAGCCTCAAATCCTTCCCAACCAAGCTGAGCTGTATGCCCAAATTTTAGGCAATTTGGCCCACAAAAACCCCCCATGACGAAGAGAACAAACCTGCCGATAATACCCTTGGTCACCCTATGTACCACTAGTCAGTTAGAAACTTGAACCAAACGGCTTTTAAACTGAAAATTCTTGACAAAACATTCTAAAAGTCTAAAGTCTAAGTAATTAGAGTCCCGAGATATATGAGTTTCAATTTCGTAGGTGTTACGTCTGTTTGTCGGTGGTTCTTGTTATATCAAAAATAGATGTAACACTGACGTAATATCCATTCCATACATTTCAAGATCCTAACTATTTAGACAGTTTGTGTCATCGACAAAATTGTTTTGCTGGTCAAGAACTTTCAATTGATGGGCCGTATGATTTCAAATCCTTCCACCAGGAGGCGCTAGAGGGCATACACACTCAGTCGAGCACTTGACACTGAAGAAGTCTGTAAGTCACAGACGAAATAGGCCTATCTGTCCGAAGATAAGCACAGTAGTAGAATTAAAAGGAATTTGCTCGTCCTTTCTAGTTTTTCTTTAAAAGAGTTATTCATTTTTTATTTTCTTTTGCAAAAGTGAAGTATTAGTGAAGTGTTTTTAAATTAAACTAGAGTCTGAAAAAACATTCAACAAGCCGTAACTTTTTATAAAATATATCAAAAATTCTCAAATTTTGACTGATAGTTCCTCATCTTGTTATCTGTAATTTTTACAATTTTGGACTTGATTGGTTGACTCTACACAAAGATGGAGCGCTTTAAGCAGAATCATATTTTTGACTGTGTTCTATTAACTCTTATATCTAAGGAATAAGTGAATCAAATTAAATTAAATTTTGAGAGTTAAGAATTATATATTGATCTTTCATTTCAATTTGATTTGAATACAATATGTCCAAAGTGAAAAAAGTTCCAGCTTGTAGAATACTTTTCAAGAAATTCTATTCCCTTGCCTGCTTTTGCAAAATGGAAACTAACGTCTTCTAGTGGCAAAATCTCGCATCTATTGGTAAATCAACTGCAAGTCCTTTACTTACCAAACAACTTTGCCGAAGAAATCGTATTTCTATGTAAAAGGGATCCTGAGATGTATGAAATTTTAAATTTGTAAGTTCTCTAGCGCCGCCTGTTGGTGGAACTTTAAATCAAACTATCCATCAACTGTAAGTCTTTGACCAACTTTGTAATTTCGTCAGTGTTTCGTCCGTTGGCCACTCATATCACAGAAATTTTCGGTTTGAGTGGTATTAGATTACGATTAAAAAATTTTACAATATCGCAGTACAATTACATCGTAGATTTTGGCCTAACACCATCTCCACCGTTCTTAAAAAATCTACGTAGTTTATTGACCGGCAATGGTACGCAATTTATAAACGATATCTCGAAAAAGAGCTCATACACAACAAGAACGAAACTGTTTTGAATATAGAACTACGTTTGTCCAATTCAGAAGTCGTCCAATCCAGAAAGATTTGGTCTTTTCCACAGAACTTTTTTTTCGTGACGTTACAACGCAAACTTCAACCAGGTGAAACTCAGGCTTCCGTGAACCGATTTTCTTTTTTTTAGTCTCATTTGAAAGATCTTTTCGAGTACAAAGAGCATACAAAATATCATATTTGTAACGTTTTCCGTATTTGAATAAAATTTAAAAATGTTGATTTTTCGTGACGTTACAACGCAATAAAAACCCATACTATGATCAGCCATATTTCAGAGTTGTAAAGTCTTCCGATTAAAAATCTTGTTATGCTAAAAAATCTACATACATTTATCTACAAATAATGGAAGACTTTTGAAAAATCAGTGTGTTGGTGTTTAAAATACGATAGTTTGGATGAAAAGTGTGCCTAAAAGACTTAAAATCACGATTTAAATGTTAATCTTAATCGTCGTTCAATTTATATTTATTGTCATACTAATATCAAGTCGAATAGATTTTTGGATGACAGAAGTAATGTAGAATGTGATAAAATTGTCAAACACTCCATAACTCAACTTTGAAAAATTGGTATTGATGATACGGGGCCCGTAGAATGTGTCATATATGTGTATACTAATATAAGTGGGCCGCGGAGCTGTGCGGCCCAGTATTTCCTTTTATTTTATTTTTTTAAATTCCAGAAAACGCCATAGTTCTGAAGATACACCCACGAAGTTCCCAAACACAAACGGAAGCACAATCCGGAGCAATCAAGATAAGTAAAAACTTTTATAAACAGGCACGCAACTCTTTCTACTACTAGGCAAATAGAATATTTATGTGTTTGCTTATTCATCACATTCGTGGCGGTGCGGAACATTTTATAATATAGGTACCGTACTTAACATTTCTTCAATTCACCTTTAAATAACTGATCTTTAAATTTTGTATAAAAACTTGCATCTCAATTATTTTCATCATATTAGTTTTCTTTTATTTCAGAATTTTTAAAGCATTATGGTAGAAAGAGTTGGTGTCATGATTCATGCAAAACTTGAAACTGAAAACTCCTTATTTCCCCCTATGGGTTATAGGGAGGAGCGGGACATTCGAGCCTACTCATCAGTGGAAAGGACTTGCTATGCTAATCGGTTTAGCATAGGGCAGATACAAGTCTACTGGTAGACGTATCGCCCAGCGATTCAACGCAGATTGGCCACGGCCCGGGGGTGCGTTGATTATAACAGAATAACAGAAAATGATACTCAGGAGGTCTATCTCAGGAAGCTGTAGTGTATTGTACATTGGATAGATGATTCAGCTTCCTATCTATCTTTTTTTTTTGCGAACGTGCCCTCGCTGTTGTTATCATATTTTGTACGGGCTGTTGGCAACTTCTCGGCCATTTAGCATGCATTGTGCCGCTGATGGCAGTTATTAGCATTCCCAAACATGACAAAGCCATCCCGCTCGGCTCAGCGAAAAGCGTGTTAAGAAGGGTGAAATGTGGAAAGTTGGTGTCGTCTTGCTCAGTGGTGCTATGGGAGTGATGGTGGTGATATTGTTGTACGATTTGTAGTAGTTTGCAAGAAGGTGGGTGGCTGCAAACATAATTCTGGCTGCCTACTGCAGATGTGGGGCATATAATTACCGTTCTCTTATCTCCGGATACAAACACCTTCCACTCGACGTGAGCTTTTCCTCGAAGAAGCAGACGGATAGCTGAAATGAGAGTCGGGACGGAAAACGGGGTTAAGTGGCGAAAGAGGGTGGGAAATTTTCTTAGAATAACAGCTGTCGAGTTAGGGAAGGTGCTATATGCTATATGGATGAGGGGTAGTCAGATGCAGAGGGCTCGTAAAAAAACAAATTCAGGCTTTCGGAGGTACGTTGTTATTTATTTGATTGGACTTGAATCACATTATGCTTTTTTTATATATTTCATTAAAAGCTGGATAATTCTCTGAAGAAGAAAATCGCTGATTTCTAACAATTTATTCAGAAAAAATATTATCAATGACTTTTTAATGGTTTTAGACCAAATTGACGAAAGAGTTAGAGAAAACACATGGAGGCGCATGGTAGTTCAGTTTTCCATACTATATATGTAATACCTTTTATTTGAAGCTGGGTGAAGCACAGTTATTAAGAACAAACGTATTGAAATCTCACTTCAACACAGTACCAGAATTGCAGATACACAAATCTCAAGAAGTAAATTTCTAACGATAATGTAATTGTTATTTTATTCCTGATCACAGATAATAATCGATTTTCGATTTGCTATAATTTTGTTGTTGGATTTTGCTCGGGTAGTTTATCGTGAGATTTTTGCGCTCAAAATCGTGAGTTGGTGCCAATGTCAGTCATCATGTGATTCTAATGAAATTGTCTTTAAGACTCTATTAAATTCCCATTAGTAGCAAACGATTTAAGGTCAAAACTCCTTAGACGGTATCCCCCACCTTACCCCTATTGCAATTCTGTGGTTGTTTTACATCCTATGTTCTTTTATGTGTAATTTGGACAAACAATAAGGTTACTGTGTTCCAAAAATCAACGAAATTGGTTGCAAGATAATTGAGAAAACACGGTGGTCATGTTGGCTATTCTGTGTGTATATCAAATTTTCACTGAAAGCTCATCAACTAGTTGTGTATCAGTGGTCCAAATTTGGAAAATATCGGGCTATTCTCCATGAAGTTATAAAGATTCTTGATAAAGGTAAAATTATCCGATAGCCAACTTTGAGCTATTATATAGCTCTGAATTCAATGAACCGAATGCAATGAAATTTTGACCATTTGACACGGAAAAAATTATAACGATTAGATTATTTTTTCTAATAAAACACCAAATTGTCCAAAACTTCAACATCGTTTCAAAATTCAAGATGTAAATTATAGTTCATTCAATTTCCATCTAAAATTAAAAAAAAAATGTGCTCTGAAGGAAAGTAACAACATAGCCGCCAATAACTTGAAAAGGTAATGGGATGCATATTAAAAATAGATTAATTTACTGAAAAATCGTGAAATAAATAAAATCATTATAACTTTTTCTCTTGTTAAAAATGTCAAGTTAAGTCAAACGTTTTTCAGAATTTATTATAATGCTCAAAGTTTCATTGCATTCGATTCATTGAATTCAGAGATACAACAGCTCAAAGTTGGCTTTTGATAGTTTTACCTTTTTCAAGAATCTGTATAACTTCATGGAGAATAGCCCGATCTTTTCCAAATTTGGACCACTGATACACAACTAGTTGATGAGCTTTCAGTGAAAATTTTATATACACACAGAATATTTGATGCACTTTTCGAAAAATTACAGCTAGTTGAAGATTTTTTGAAAAGTGAAAATGTTGCCTGTCCCGATCATTATGTCTATCCCCTATACGTAGATCAATTTTGATTCAAGTAGAGATTTTGTCTTCTGTTCTGGTGAACTTTTGCATATAAAAAGAAGATAATTTGTAAAGAGTGCAGCTTTTGACCATGTTGCCTCCTTCTTCATAAGCTATAATAATTGTAGACGTGATTGATTAACGGTCCCTTACCGCTAGATTACTGCCTCCATCGATTTTAACTTTTAATTGGATTTAATGAAGGAAGGAGGAAACATTGAACAGATGGTGAGAAGAATACAATGAAAGCTTTTGCGCCAGCAGTGCTGCTGCTCGGTATTTTCAGGCATTAGAATTTACAAATTACTGTTCGTAAAAGAAATATTTGGCTGGAACCTCCTACCGCTTATAAACAGCGCATCATGTCCTAGAGCCTGTTTCTTCCGGTGAAATTTAATTTAATTTTTAGATGTATACCCTATCTGACGTTCGGTCCTTAGGAGAGAAAAGGGAATGGAAAATCAAGAAACTGGATAATGATCACTCAGACAGCTACTTCGATTACTCGCTGCCAGTGCCGAATACTTACATTTAAGTTTGAAATTCTCGGTTGTGTGCATTATCACTTTCCCGGAGAGTACTTCACCGGCGTAGTAGTACTCCTTGTCAAGCCGAATATCCAGCTCCTTTATGTAATCCATCGTGTTTCAGCCCTCCGCCGTGATGTCACTACGGGGCACACTCTCGTTCACTTTAAGCGGGCTGCCAATTCAACGTTTCACTCACTGATATGTGCTTTTCGTCCTTTGTGTCTTTATTTATATGGATTTTCACTTCAATGTTATAGAGTTTGGATACCACGGATGCGGCTACCGGTACAGCACCCCATAGGGTTAGTATACATTTAATGTTCAGCTATTTTTGGCGAGAAATTTGTCATTCGCTGTGAATTCACCACAGTAGAAGTCCGATTCGAACTTCTTAAGCACGTACGGGAGCAACTACATTGTTGTAAAGATTTGGGAGGGTGAAGAGTTGCCTATCAGCTGGTTAGATGGCCTCATATGCCCAATCTACAAGTAAGGGCACAGACTAGAGTGTGTAAATAACAGAGAGATTACCCTTTTAAATTCAGCGTTTAAGATACTGTCGCGTATCCTGTTCAACAGATTGAGACCTCTTGAGGAGTCCTTCGTCGGCGAATACCAGGCTGGTTTTCGTGAGGGCCGATCTACGACGGATCTTTCGGGAATATAACTGGCAGACTCACCATCTGTTCATTGATTTTAAAGCAGTCTACGAGTCAGTGAAAAGAAATGGGCTTTGGCAGATAATGTCAGAACATGGATTTTCGGCGAAACTAATTAGGCTGATGCACCCTACGCTGATGCATCAAAATCAACTATTCGGATCGCAGAGGAAGTGTCTACCTCTTTTGTGACCTTGGGTGGATTGAAGCAGGGTGATGCTGCGAGCGATATTGATCTCATCGGCATCGATCGTGGGGCAGTGGAGGAAGCTTATGCTCCTCCCGAAGAGACAGACAGCGAGTATAGGCTTGACAATCAACTCTACCAAGCAAAGTACACGATAGCGCATAGAGACAGATGCAGGCCTAGTGGTATTAGTGCTGAGGTAGTGATTGATTGGGATGTGTTTGAAGTTCTTAGAGAATTTGTTAATCTTGGAATACTAGTAACGTGTGACAATGACGTTTCCCGTGAAGTAAAAAGGAGTATTTTAGCTGCGAATAGGGCCTTTTACGGATTGCTTAACCAGCTTATATAAGACGCTCTATATAAGACGTTGATTCTACCGGGTGCTCTCAAGGGTCACGAGGCATGGACGTTAAATGAGGTAGAGACCGAAAAGCTTCCGAAGTCTTTGAGCGCAAAGTGCTGCGAACAATTTCCGGCGAGAAACAAGAAAACGGAGTGTGGCACAGACGCATGAAGCACGAGTTATACCAAGTGTACAAAGATGCAAATAGTGTGAAACGTATAAAATACGGCAGACTTTTGTGGGGTTGTCAAGTAGTGCGAATGTCGGAAGAAAGAATAGCGAAAAGAATACTCAACAGGTAGAGGTCAGCGACTTCGTGGGCGGCCACGAACGGCGCTGGCTACACGGGGTTGAAGAAACTCTGCGATCCCTACACATTCGGGGAAATTGGAGGCACATATTTGCCTAAGACCGACGAAAATGGTGTTCTACTATACGCTCGACGTTGGAGTAAAGTTACTTTCTAGCCAACAAGGTAGTGCATTTTGTCAATCAATGTTAACTCAAGTTCAGAATATTAAATCTTTCAAGGATTGGTTATTTAGTTATCAACTTTGTGTGCCACACTGGTTAATGATGTGGTATGTAAAACTAAGAATATTTGAATATTTAGGCATCAAAGTATTTATACATATCGTTCTAGAAATATTAGGAAAATAAGTGTGCTGTTTTTTTTTTCAACAAAGTTAGATTTATGAACACGACCGGTTGAAGTATTGTTCGGTAAAGTATCCATTCTCATATTACTGTTACCCGAATTGTCAAAAAATGAACGTCATTGAATATGGGAACCGCACGCCGCGGTTGTTAAGGTAAATTTTGTTTTGTCTTTGCCATTTCGTGGCCTTGTTGTTCACGATTCACACTTAGCGAAATTTCGTCAGCTTCCATGGATGGTTTGATTGAGTTCAAAATGTGGGGTTTGCCTGAGTGGGAACGTTTGCTGATTTATGACTTGATGATGACACCACTCCAGCAGCTTCTGGAATTCCTTCCAACTGGAATTCCTTCAGGAATTATTTCTACACGTCCTTCACAAGCTTGTCTCAGAACTCCTTCAGAAATTTATTCTGGGATTTCCAGGGAGTTTCTTATGAGACCCTTCTGATTGGTGAATTATTTAAAATTTCTTAACATTTTCCCTCTAGGACTCTAGGACTTCTTCTGAGATTCATAAACAGGTTTAATCAGGGATTCCTCCAGGATGTCCCACAGGGATTCCTACACAAATTTCTTCCGGAATGTCCATCCGGGATTATTTTAGGAGTTTCACTAGAAACTCCATCCGGGATCCTTCACAAGTTTCTTCTTGGATTGTTTCAATAATTCATTTCGGGATTTCTCCAGGATCTCCTTGCACAATTTCTGCAAGGATTCATTCCAAAATTCCATTGGGATTCCTTCAGGAATTCTATGGGTGATTCCCTCAAGGAATCTGTCCGGAATCCTCCAAAAACTTCTGTTGTTCCAAGAACTACTTTTGTGAATTCTTTGGCTATTCCTCCGAGGTTTCTCTTGGAACTTCTTCCGGGATTCTCTCGCGAACTCCTTCCGGGGTCTGAGACTGCTCCGGAAGCTTCCTTAAGGATTGTTTCTGGCACTGATTTCGGGATTTATTCATGAATTCTCTCCTGGGTTCCTCCAGGAACTCCTTCTGGTATTTCTCTGGGAGCTTCTATTGGGAATCTTCCAAAAGCTTTACCCGGTGTTTCTCAAAGAACTTCTTCCGGGATTCCTCCATGAACTTCTTCTATGAGTCCTCGAGGAGAATTTACGGGATTCTTTTAGGAACTTCTTTTAGGTTTCCTCCAGGAATTCCTCCCGAGGTTCTGTGTGAAATAGCTTCTCGATTATTTTTTTTCAAGAACTTAATCCTGGATTTCTCTCGGAACTCTTTTCTAGGTTCCTCCTGAAGTTTCTACCAAAATTTCTCCGCAAGTTCATTTTATAATTCTCCCAGATGTTCCTGGGATGAAAATCTTCCAGAAGTTGATTACGAATTCCTCTAGACATTTTTTGGTATTATTCCTTATGGAATTACTCACGGAGTCTCTTTCGAAGTTCCTACAGGAGCTCCTTTGAGTAATTCCTTCAGTAATTCCATCAGCTTTGCAAGAAACTCTCCCATGAGTTCCTTCTGGGTTTCCTCTAATACCTTCTTCCGGGATTCCATTTTTGGTCTAGAATTTCTCCTGGTATTCTAAGAACAGTTAGGGCTTCTTCCGCGATTTTATTCAGCGGTTTTTCCAGGATGTCTGCTAGATTCACGATTTCTTTCCAAGAGGTTTCCTAGGATCACTTCTGGAATTTCTCACTTTTTCTTATCGTATTTTCTATCAGGATTTCTCGTGGGAAATATGAAGAGAATTTTCTCGTTCGTCTCAAAAAAAAAAACCGATAGTAAATTCGGTAGAAACTTTCCAGGGAGAATTCGGAAACTCATCCGAAAGTAACTCCGTGGGTAATCTCACAAGGAATTATGGGCAAAATCATTCGAGGCATTCTAGGGGATTCAAGAGAGGGGATATTGGAGAAATCCTGGGAGGAATCGGATCTCTACTCATTTCTTTAGAAATTCTTCCAAGAACTACTGGAAGTCAATCCGGGTACAATTCAGAAAGGTAGAAATCCTAGAAAAACTTTGGAAAGGTGAATACCAGGAGAATTTCCGGTTGAAATTTCGAGAAGAACTCCAAAATAAATTCCAAATATTCCTGTAGCGTTTCCGATAGAAGTTTTAGGAGGAAGATCGCGAGAATCGTGAGAAAACCCGGGCGGAACCCCGGAGAATCTGCAATTGAAATCCTGGAACGACGTCTGGAAAATTCCAAAACAACCTCTGGCGACGATTCCGGAATTGTTGAATTTTCGAGAAATTTCGCGATATTTGTCAAATACAGAGATATTTGATAGAATCTAGATTATGATGATGAACCTGGGCTTGTTAGAGGAATATCTGTAAGTAAAAACAAAATCGTGTTAAGTAATATTCCTTTGAATTCCACTAAGAATTTGCATCCTTTGACAGATACGTTTTTCACCTCAAGTGTAAAACCCTCTTCAGTGTCTTGTACTTGACAGTGGACTTGAAGTCGACCGTACAGTTCAGGTCGAAAAATACGTATCTGTTAAAGGATGCAAATTCTTAATGGAATTCAAAGGAATAGTACTTAACACGATTTTGTTTTTACTTAGAATCTAAATTGTTTTTCTTGGAAAAGTTTTAAAGAAGTTCAGGATGAATTTCCAACAACTAGGTCCACCAGCTCAAAACTGAAATTTGTCGCACCTTCCTTACACTAACTGTGCTTTCCATAGCTTCCTCATGGAGTTGAAGAAAATCATACATCTAATAGCAATATTATGTTTTTTTAAATTAAAAATTCCAATATAATATCTACTGTTAGCTAGCGAAATTGGTGCAAAGTGTTATATCGACAGCATCTGTATACTTACAACAGACCAGCAGATTACATTAGCCATTGGTTGTCTTCATTAAGTATTTTCCCCTTTCCACCGCCGTCCTTGTACTAGGTATTCGCTATGTGAAGAACCATGTCAAAGGCAAATGTCAATTTGGGCTCTTCATCCGGAAATGGTGTGCCAGCAGAGCCATTAAAACTTCCATCCTCTCTGGGGATACGAATTAAGTCCGCTTACCCGTTCTGCACACGTGTACAGAAAAGTGCCATCATCGCATTCTGCAACCGACCTTTCATTGTCCACCGCAATAATACCAATTGGCAGGGTTAAAACAAGAATATTTAGTTACTAAATCAGAAAAAAATACAAAAAAATGAAATTTACACTAATTACGACTAATTAATTCATAAAGAGCTTGAATCTAGCAATGTTTTTTTTATAAAATATAAAAAATTTGAATCTCAATTTTATTGTAAAAGACCATCTTTATTAGAGTGAGGAATAAGGAAAGTTTTTTTCTCCGAAATTCGAATCAACAGAATACATTTTAGGCATGTTTTTCTTTTAATTTTGTTAACCTGCGAATTTGTTATAGTTTGAAGCAAGTAGATGTTTATTTAAATAATATTGGTTATGTGAGTATAATACTTTTCAACCAACATAATAAGAATAAAAGCATCACGGCAGCCAGTCCTTCTACAATGAATCCGGTCCTGCCAAACCAGAAATCATCAATCCGGAAGCGCTTGTTGGCCGTCCTTGCCGTTGGCTGTAATTTGGAGAAACTTTTCACCACCCCGCGAGTGAGAGGAGACTTCAACTATCCTATTATGGGATTAGCCAGCGGGATTATCAATGTAGATGGATTGTGGCGACCGACGACTCGACTCGCTTCACCCGTCGACACGGGCTGAATTTGTGTGCTTCCAGAGCAGGCAGATAGACAACGAAATCAGGACGTAGGATCGAATGGGAACGGTTGGGTTGTTGGATCGAGGGGGAGAGTGAGATTGTGGAAACGGAAGCATGGGAAGCTTAATTCAATTATGGAAGCTATTAAAACAGATTCTGGTTATAGCCTGACAGTTGCCTCCTGTTCATTGATTTACAGTGTGTTTGGGGATTAGCAAGATAGGGAAGTGTGTGATTGACATAAAAATAGGTTTGAATGAATAAAAAAATGTGCAAAGTAGCAGGAGAATTTGTCAAAAAGCTTTGCTCAATCACAATACAGTTTCAATCTATTCATAAGAGTTTGCATAGGATGCGTCCATTTTATTAAGTCTTCCAAGCTGAACGCCACCTAAGCAACAATAATGGCTAAATAACAGCTTTTTCAGCTAAATTATTTAAAATCAATCTTAAGAGCGGTTTATTCAGCCGTTGTAAAGCAATAATGTTTGTTTGGTAGTTTAACTTGTACAGGTATACCTCGATTTAGTGGACCCTCGATTATATAGCCCTCGATTTTATGTACATTTTACCTCGATTTTATGTACAATTTTTTTAAAGGTATTTTTTTTAATATTCAATCAGTTTAAAACTTACAGATTGTATCATGATTGCTTATAATGCAGGGGTTTTCAGCCTTTTATCACGCGGAGCACTTTAAATAAAAGTATATAGAAATAGAATCTCATACTTTCTTTTCTGACTTTCCCTGGCTTTTCAGCAAGGGTCCATGAATGAATTATCGAAAAATCTGTGGAAGTTTTTCCGAAGTATTGGGGAAATTTGTAGAGAATTCTCTGAAGGAAAATCTGGAGATATTTTTGAAGAAATTATTAGTTGAAATTATAACAATAGTCATGGGAGATTTTCTGAAGGAACCCCCAGGGTAGAGATTCCTGTAGAATCTCTGCAAAAAAAATCCCAAATGAATCTCACATTTTTTAAAAAGTCCCTGGCGGTATTTCTAGACAAATCCCAGGAAGTTTTTCTGACAGAAATTCAAATAAAAAAAATCCCTGGAGAAATTTCTAAAGCAAACCCCGGAGAATGTTTTAAAATAAATCCTTAAGGGATCGTTTGAGAGAATGCTGAAAGGAATTTCCGAAAAAATTTTCGGAAAAAAAGCAAAAATAATCTCGATAAAAAGGTAAATTTCTGAAGGATTTTCTGAAGAAATCCCTGGAGGAATTCCTATAAAAAAAAACCTTGCACGACTCATTCTGAAACTTCTGGAGAAATCACTAGTCAATGGAATTTCTGTAGAAATTGGAAGTTGCTGTGGGAATTTTTGGTGAAACCCTTGGAAAAATTTCCAAAGTAACTCCAGTTCCTAATTTGAAAGGAACTTTCGAAACATTTTCTGAAAAATAGTTTCTGAAGGCATCGCTGAGAGTTTTATGAAAGGAATCTCTGGGGAAATTTCTGAACAAATATCTAAAGATATTTCTGACGAAATCTCTGAAAGCATTTTTATTAGTATCTCTAGAGGAATTTCTACTCAAATTCATGAATATTTTTTTAGAAAAAAAAATGGAGGAATTTCAGAAGTAAATCATGAAACATGCTTTGAAAGAATTCTTTGTGAAATTTATAGAATAGCAGGAATTTCTAAACAAATCTCTGAAGAAATTTTCCAAATGAATCCGTGAAGGATTTTTTGGCTGAATACTCGGACGAGTTTCCGCAAACAAAAATAGAAAGATGTTTTACAAGAATTTCTGAAGAAATTTATGGAAAATTTTCTAAAGAAATCTCCAAAAGATTCTCCGACCGAATGCCTAGAGAAATTTATGGATGAATAACTAGAGGAATTTCTGAAGTAATCCCTGGACAAATTTTCAAACAATCTCTGATCATGTAGCCATTCTTGTCAAATTCCGTAAATAATTCTTTGTGATTCTTCTGGAGGAACACATGGAAGATTTTCTGAAATATACTGGAACATGATGACTTGAGGTGGGAAATTTTATTCGGAGGCCGTCGTAATAGAGTTGAAAATTCTGGGTTCACTTAATATTACTTAACACCTCAGAATTGCAACAAAGGGCGACCGAGTAGATAGCGGCACAAGCCTACATTATTCATACAGAAAGAACGTTCGGCAAATACAGCACAACCAGTAACCACGTTCTATCAAGTGCTCGTTACGAATCTCTAAATTTCCGCAGGAACCCCTTGAGGAATTTCAGATGAAATCCCTGGAGGGATTTATGAAGCATTTCGTAAAGAAATTCCAGGGTAAATAAATCCTCAGAGACATTCTCAAAGGAATCCCTGAATGAATTTCTGATTTTTTTTCAATTTTTTGGGACATTTACCCAAATAGCGTTCTTGTGTATGTACATTGCTCAAAATATTGGCTTTTCAATCAACCATACATAGTTTTGGAGACAAAAGATTTCGATCGTAACAAAATAGCGAGATAGTGGTTTATTCGTTATTTAGCGAGAATTACTAAAATTTGCCAAAAACTCCGAGCCTTTTATCGAAAACCATGCAGTTTTGATATGTTTTGGTACATTTTGGTATAAAATTTAAATAAAAAAAAAATAAAAAAAAAATGCTTCGATTTTATGTAAAATTCGATTTTATAGACATTTTAAAAACTGAAATGTCCACCAAATCGAGGTATACCTATATTGTCTCTGGAGCGGACCTGGTATGATGGTTATAGCCCGTGACTATCACGCCAAGGACCCGGAATTGAATCCCACTCCCGACAAACCCACAAATATTAGAATAATTATTTTAAGATTTCTTCCGACAAATATTTTGAAGAGTTACCAGTAATGCAGTGCGTTACATTAGAATTCAAAAATGTCCTTGTCACAATTTCTTTCCTGAATTTTGCCCAGCAATTCCTTTCGATGTTATTGTATCATTGTAATTGCCTCACAATATACAAATTCATGCAATGGCAGGCAAAGAAAGCCCTTCAATTAATAACTGTGGAAGTGCTCTAAGAACACTAAGTTGAAGCAAGGCAGGCCAAGTCCCAGTGGGGACGTAGAGTCATAAAGAAGAAGAAGAAGAAGCAGAAGAAGGGTATGTGTGCCATCAGTAACCTCATGCTCCCATTTTCATCCTATTCGAAAACAAGCGATTGCGGCACCGATTGACTCCGTTCTTTTGTATTCATGGGTGCTCACTTCTAACAAAAAAATACAAAAATAAGATACAAAACAAACAGCGCTTCAATCCTTTGTTTTTCATGGGATGAAAATGGGAGCCACATGCTTAATAAGGGAACCAATTCCCTAGGCGAACACAATGATTGCCTTATAATTGATCTTCTTCCAAAACCAAATTTAATCTCTCTGTCGGAACGATTTCAGGGACATACTACAAATATTATACATAGATAGTAGTTTTTATACGAAATCATCATTGTTTCATAGATTCTGTAATTATATTGTTGTTCTAGGTTCTGAAAAGTAGTGCGAACTTTTGCGCCACTGTCGATGTTCTTTTCTGAATTAAACACAAGTAGTTTTTTGTTTATTAGAGTTCGACTCTCGCAATACTATGGAATAACGATTCTCAGACATCAAGAGGTTATGATGGTCCTGTCACTACAAATTCTTTTTATAAAAGGATTCAAAATTATATCAAAACAGCTAGGAACACATTTTTCATAACTCTACCACAACATAACGAAATCGTTCCAATTTTTATTGACGAGCAACTGATCAGATAATAAGTCGAACCCATACAAGTTTACTTGGGTTCCTAACTTGTGCATAGAGAAAGACGCACTGTGAACTTTTGACCCGCATTACTCTATTAATAAAATTGTAGAAGTGTAAAAACAATGTTCAAAAAGATACAAATAATTTTAGCAGAAATTTACGGAATTTTTACCTTTAAAAATCTGCATTAATAGACGTACTCAAGGGCAAAATACAGCGTCTATAATCAAAGCGGTTAACGCACAGCACGCTGTGGGTGAAGGATTCGATTCAGTCCAGGAACTTTTCATAATGGATATTTCAGTTCGTTAACTTGGGCATACGTAGAGTATCCTCGTGACTGCTTGCTTGTTGAGCTGAGAAGCAGGCTGTATTTTAGTTGAGAACCTTCGAAAAATGCCAATTGATATTCACCATGAATATCATTGACATTTTTCGAAGTTGGTCCGTTATCTTAAATATTCGAAAAATGTTTTCCTCACAAGTTTTTCATATACTATATTCTCAGGTTAAGCTTCTAAAATGAGCTGGATGTGGTTGAATTTAGACATGTCGAAATGATATTTTCAGCGCTGGTTGAGACGTTATGACATGAAGAAAAAGATGAATAAGACTGACTCCAGGGCAGAGAAAAGTCAATTCAATTCAACTTCAACTTTGGAGGATATCTAAGCCTTTATTGAATATAAATTGATTTCTTGATTCCTTCATCGATCGGTGATATTAGTTTTATTTCATCTAGCTGATAACTATATGATTCGATTCTTATTGTTATCCGCATATTTTCTATCTTCATAGAACAAACGAAGCATCGTGGAGTCAATTAAACGAATATTATTGAAGAACTGAGAGATTCCATATGCGAGATAAATAAGGCTTTCTGTTTTCGCTATAGATTACTGTATAGTATAGTATAATATGTATTGGAGGCCCAAATAGACAATGCGAGTGACGTGCAATTTTTCATCAAGACCATGTTGAAAGTAACAGGTTCGCTTCCCGGCTGGTCCAACGAACATCCTTGGACGTAGCATCTTCGTACCTACACCACATGGATGCACAAAGGTTAATTGGCAAATAATGCTCTCCGTTGTTAACTGTGAAAGTGCTCATAGAATACTGAGTAGCTGGTTGGGACGTAACGCCAGGATGAAGAAGAAAAAGGTACTGTATTGATGGATTGAAGTCAGCTATCAATTGATTATTCAATTGGGTACAGTTTTGTTTACAATAAACGTTCGAGAGCCTGTGGAAGTGACAATCGAAATAGGAGCTCGGATTTCAATCACAATATTGTAATCTTTTCACCTTTTGAGTGCATGGTCGTCGGATCCCGTCGCATCACATCGAACGACGAGTTGCATTCTATCAGCTCTCTCCGGAATCAGCCAGATAGTGAGGTGCATCCGAGAGGTGAAGATTACGTGACTTGAATTGATGATATCTACTATTAGGTTAGTTTGTTCGTTTTTTTATCTCTTTCACTGATTCCTACTTATAGATATATCAGCATGTAGAAACTTGCTGTATAAGGGATTGTAAAAAACGGCACATCATTGTTTGTAAATAGAGAAAATATAAATAGAGCTGTTGTGTAGAAATAACAGGGAGCTTGTGGTCTGTTAATTAATATTCTTTTGAAAACAGGTAATATCCACTTCCAGGAGAAACGAATTAGGAGTCAAGATTTTCCAGTAACGATTGATTATGTTTGCATTGGATATGGCATATGTATGGTATGTATCAGTAATCATCAGTAATCTCACGCTCCCATATTCATGCTATTCGAAAACAAACGATTACGGCACCGGTTGATTCCGTTCTTTTTGTTTTCATGCGTACTCACGTCTAACAAAAAATACAAAAATATGAAACAAAACAAACAACGCTTCAATGCTTTGTTTTTCGTAGGACGAAAATGGGAGCCATATGCTTGATAAGGGAATCAATATCTGTTTGATCGTTCAGCGATAAGGGGACAACGGAGTTATTTGGGAAAAGTTTCCCAGTTTGAAATGGAGACGCATGATAGCTTACAATTTTATAAGAATCATCTAAATCACTTGTGTCGAACGATCTCGAACAACACAGCGATGTTCAAACTGTGCGAATTTCAAGTCCTTGTCCAATATACCTATCATTATTCGTAGCATCCTTTGCCGTTTGCATAAGCAAATGTTCTACAGGCAGCTTAAAAGAACATTCCAAGCGCTGCGCTGCTGGACAAACTGCCTAGGTTAAACTGTTTGAATCAGAACAGGGTCTACTAGTTCCGTTGGGGCTTTTCCGCTTTGACCATGTTGTTCGTGTCCTTCATCTTTGAATGTTCCACTTCCGCGCTGCGGCTCGTAAAGAGTTTCTTCACATTTACGGCACATCACGTTTCAACAACTTTCTACATTTCGTTTTTTCCCTCCCCGTAACGGTCGTTAGTAAGCATCCGTGTCATAAAATACTTATATGCACTGCACACGGAGTGGTGGTGGTCCAAAGAAGCCGTCAACTCAACGAGCGCCGGAAGGAAGTGGGATAGCATAACAATTGGGGGGCGAGTCTGCTTCTTCATCATATACATCTATTGAGACGGGAGGATGGTCTTAGAACTATAGGTAGTTGAAGATGGAGTGCTTCATCGCGGCGGTTGATGCTCCATGGGAAAGTGTGCTCTTATGGGTGAAAGGGTAAAGAACATCGAGCGGAAACAATGGATGATAATGGATTCGAAAGACTCTCGAGAAAGAATTTACGGATTAAAAGCGAAGTTATTGTTCCGAAACCGGGAGATGATGTCTTTATTTTCGTGAATGAAGCGAATTAGTGAACGATTTCAGCCATGTCGATATACCGTAAAACTCATTTATTGATACAATTCTGGGTAAGCTCCGTCTCTCGTATTTTACGAACTGTGCATCATGATTATGCCATCATTCTTTGGAAATGTTTACGGTTTGTTCGGCGGGTCGCTGCGTTTTATTGACCGTTTTATCTTTTGCGTTATGTGAGTAGATTTTTGGGACACACAGGACGATACAATGGGTGCCAGAGAAAAATATTTTTTCACGTGTTCGAAAATTGTGTTAACTTTCAATTATGCGCTATATTGCCTGTGTGCGATATATTGCTTTTGGCTCTTGCCCTTCGTCGGTGGCAAACATGTGTGCCATTAATAGGCACTTGGTAGTTAATCTAAAAGCTCTTGAACGGAAGAGGCGCTTAAAGTATTCCGAAATGATCTGCAAGTATATAAAATACCACCCCATCTAGATGGTGATAAAGCAAAAAAAACTCAGATAGCTTTTCACGCCAAATGCACGCAGCTCTCTTATCTGTTCTTTTCCATTTTACGAAAGTGCAGCTTCAGCGTTTTTTTTTTGGCGAGCCCGGTCTCATGAACGTCCCATTTCCGAAACGTAACTTGCTACATTTGGTTTATGTTTGCATTTCGTTTTCTCTTTGACGAACGCACGAAACGAGATATAACGATACTGGGTGGGGATAATGAAATAACCGAAAAATTTTTGATACAGTATTGAAGCATTGGTGTGAATGTTTCGGATTGATAAGAGCGAAATTGGGGTTTGATTTGAAAGTGCGTTTTATTGGAAGCGTGGACAAATTGAGTGATTGAAAAAGAAGTGATTCTTTTACATTGTCTATTTATTGCCAACCAATTTCGGAGATAGCTGGAATAATATTTTAGTCGTTAACTTGTTTGAATTACAACAACTATACCAATGCACTCCGTTTGATACAGACGCAACACATTGCCAGTTCTTGAAACTGGCAATAACATATTGCCCGCGGGGGTCCTCTTGCCGGAACCGTACTTAATTGAATTTCTAATAACGTGATTTATTGTTTTGTTTACCAGACAGGCTAAATTGCTTGGCGAAACTTTTTTAACCTTCTTCTTTTCTCCTTTTGTGAACTTTAGGTTAGCATGAATAGGGACCATATAGCCGGAATGGTACATGAGCGGGTGTTCAGTAAGGCATCGTTGGAAATGTCTGGGTTCGATTCCCGGGCAGTCCATAGGGAGTATTCAATTAATAACTTTCAATTCAAAGCTTTCAATTAATAACTGTGGATGTGCTCACCCAGACAACCAGAAGTCGCATAAGGATGCACGCAGTACATCGTATAAAGTGCTGTTTTGTGTTACTCTCGCATATAAGTACGGCGGAGGGACATTAGCCTGGTACACGGTTTATATGGGAAAATACAAAAAATGGAAAAACTCAAGTTCCTGTATACTTTTTGAGTTCCACTTTGGTCCCATATCAACTGTGCAAAATTTCAGATCGATCGGAAAAACTATATTTTAGCGCCCGCCATTCTTAGTTTTTCATACGATTTACTACGGGGAAACTTTACTTCTGCAAAGAAAAATCGCTAGGAGTCACCCCTAGATCCCTAAAAATCAGTCGACGAATGATTTCTGTAGAAAACTCCATTAGGAATCAGACCTCTGAAGACATAAAATCGATGCGACGTTCCTGGAAAAAGTTATTAGGCCTCACCCGATCGATGAAATAACGAGATTTTATTATTCATTGTTATTCATTACATGTTAAACAGCGTTTGCATGCCATTCGGTTTTCAGTCAATAACTTTTTTACATGCCTCACATCGCTTTGCGGTCTTCGGAGGGTTGGTTCCTTGTAAAATTTCCAACATAAATCATTCATCGATTTATTTTTAGGGGTTGAGGGGCAACCTGTGGCGATTTTTCTTTGAAAAAGTGATTTTCCCCATACTAAATCGTATGAAAACTTAAAATGGCTGGCGCTAAAATGTAGTTTCTCCGATCGATCTGAAATTTTGCACAGTTGATATGGGCCCAAAATGGAACTCAAAAAGTGTACAGGAGTAAAATGTTTTTTTGTGTCCCACGCTAAGGGACATGCTCTTAGAGAGCGAGGAAGTAAAACACGTGTGGCTAATGAACCGATCAGTATAGGAATGAGTTTATTAACAGTGATTGAAATGATTATAAATTATAATAATTAGCAAGACTACCATGATGTGTACGTCTAACACTCCTCACAGATGGCATTTGAGCATGAGCATGAGCATGATTGACCGCCCGCGGTTGCTCCTCTGTTATTGCAAGGACAACTGCATTTACACAAAGAACCAACTGATGATGCTTGGGATTAGCTTTCTCTTCATTGTGTAAATGCTGGAATCCCAATACTTTTCAATAAGCAATACCAGCGCCGGCCGCGTCCGAATGCAGGTCAATTGAGGATAGGGAAGGAAGTGATGACGTGATTCTCGCTTAGGCCAATAACCGAGGAATTCTCTGCGTTACTACGAGAAATCACTAGGAGTTTGGACAGGGGAAATGGAGATGTGTTGAGGATTTTGTCGTGGTAAACGAGTGTAATGTTTTGAATCGCGATTAATAATGCGCTCGCGAAGAAATACCCTTCTAAACCTTGGACGACGAACGCGATCTTTTGTGCCTCAAAACTCACCCTACATAAGTTATTCATTCGCAACTAAGGAGAACACAATGCTAAACACCGACGCATCTGTAGTTTGCGTTTCCGCGCGAGACAAAGCTGAACGCGATCAATTCACAATTATTAACCAAATAACACGTGATAAATAAATCAGAAAGATCCTACCGCATGGTTCGCCGTCTATCTTTTACCGACCCTCTCTTTTTCCAGAAATTCATGCAACCTTTATTTGAGTCAAAACATTTATTCATTTGGACTAAAATATTACAAATGTCGACACCGAAGATGACGAACCATTCAAATTTTTTTGTGTTCATGCAAAAAATTAAAGGAAATTATTTATTATCAACTAAATGTGCATTTGGAACTAGCGCCGACACATGACGTGACGAACTTTTCAATATTTGTTAGATAAATACACAAAAACCAGAGCTGCAGCATCTTCCACTAACTGGCCTCGAAATTACACTGAACTGCTACAACAACACACGGGTACGACGATGTGCACATTCAAATTGTCGACGACAACGCGCCCGATCCGAATGAAAAAAGCGGCACTTCCTTTGCCTCCAAAAACACACTAAACCGCCTCGTACGAAGATGAGTACGCACACAGGACGACGACGCGATGCAACGACGAACCAAGGCGGGCTGAAATGTAATCCGCTGCTGACATCACACGACCGACTCGCACAAAAACTAGTTTTTTTTTTCTCTAAAAGCACGCACACAGAACGACGACTCGATGCAACGACGAACCAAGACGGACTCTCATGCAACCTTTACTATTGAGTCAAAACATTTATTCATTTTGACTAAAATATTACAAATGTCGACACCGAAGATGACAAACCATTCAAATTTTTGTGTAAATGCAAAAAATGAAAGAAACATATTTATTATCAACTGATTGTGCATTGGGTACTAACGCCGACACATGACGTGACGAACTTTTCAATATTTGTTAGATAAATACACAAAAACCAGAGCAGAATTGTATAAATCCTTTAGCATTAATTATTATTATTATTATTATGATAAAATGGAAAGAGCTCACCAATAAACATCCTTCGAAGTGTCCAGTGCGTATGTGCTACAGCATCTTCCACTAACTGGCCTCTTCTCCGAAATCACACTGAACCGCTACAACTACACACGGGTACGACGATGTGGACATTCAAATTGACGACGACGACGACGCAGCCGGTCCGAATAAAAAAGCGGCTTTTTCACTTTGCCTCAAAAATCACACTAAACCGCCCCGTACGAAGATGAGCACAGCCAAATCTGCGACGACGACGACGCGGCAGGCCCAAATGAAAAAAATGGCCTCTTCACTTTGCCTCCAAAATCACGAAGATGAGCACAGTCAAATAGACGACGACGACGGACGATCCGAATGAAAACGCGGCCTGTACACTTTGCCACCAAAAACTCACTAAATCTCCCCGTACGAAGATGAGCAGTCAAATAGACGACGACGACGACGACCGAATGAAAACGCGGCCTGTACACTTTGCCACCAAAAACTCACTAAATCGCCCCGTACGAAGATGAGCAGTCACATAGACGACGACGACGACCGAATGAAAACGCGGCCTGTACACTTTGCCACCAAAAACTCACTAAATCTCCCCGTACGAAGATGAGCAGTCACATAGACGACGACGACGACCGAATGAAAACGCGGCCTGTACACTTTGCCACAAAAAACTCACTAAATCGCCCCGTACGAAGATGAGCAGGCAAATAGACGACGACGACGACCGAATGAAAACGCGGCCTGTACACTTTGCCACCAAAAACTCACTAAATCTCCCCGTACGAAGATGAGCAGTCACATAGACGACGACGACGACGACCGAATGAAAACGCGGCCTGTACACTTTGCCACCAAAAACTCACTAAATCTCCCCGTACGAAGATGAGCAGTCAAATAGACGACGACGACGACGACGACCGAATGAAAACGCGGCCTGTACACTTTGCCACCAAAAACTCACTAAATCTCCCCGTACGAAGATGAGCAGTCACATAGACGACGACGACGACGACCGAATGAAAACGCGGCCTGTACACTTTGCCACAAAAAACTCACTCACACTCCTCACAGATGGCATTTATTGATTATCTGAGTCGGCTAACTGTTCAGCAGTTTAGAAATTACGTTTTTCTTTTTCAAATCTTCAGCATACACATACTTGGTGTCAATATGCTTTGACCTTCTCTTGATCTTTTCGCCATCCAGTTGATGAATACAACTCTGGTTGTTTTCCAATAATTTGATAGTTCCGAAAGGTTCGCCTAAATCGGTTTCCTCAACCACAGCAACTCTTGACAGGATTTCGCCAACGCTACAAATTCCGCTTCAGTCGATGACAAGATGACACAGTTTTGCTAGCGAGCTCCCCACGATACTAGACCTCCGCCAAGGAATATCAAGCAAGCATCCGGAGTTGGATTTTCGATCGTTGTAATCTCCTACCCATCCAGCATCCACATAACATTTCAGAGCATCGGTTATTCCTCCAAGATGCAGCTTCAGATCTATCGTGGCATTCAGGTATCGCACGACTCATTTCGCTTCATTTCAATCGGAACAGGTCGGGCTGCTGACTTTTCTTACCCGAGGCGATATCCGGTCTTGTCATCACGGAAATGTAAAGCAATCCGTCGATCAGACTTTGGTAAAATCGACACCTGTTAATTTATTGGCCTTCTCCTTGGTTTGCTGAACATATACGGGATCCATTTAGATAGATGACGGTTCCGCTTCACGCAATCCAAATCTTGCAAATATTTTTGTGTAAGGTTTCCCAGCAACGACAGTTTGAATTTCTTCTTCAACACGGACATAATCTTTTGGAATACTGCTTCATTCTTACAGGATATCACCATGTAATCTAAATGCACATCAATGAAATTGGTTGCTCCGTTGCGCTCCCTCTTGTACAAACACGGATCCGGTTGACAGGGCAGGAAGTCCATCTTTCGCGTCTCATTGTCCAATGTCTTGTTTCACACTCTTTCTGCTTGATTGAGTGCGTAAATACTTTTGTTCAGCCGACAAACGTGATTTGGATCTACCTTCAATCCAGTGGGTGGCTTCATGTATCATTTGCTGGCTTCATATATTCATTTGTTGCATGCCTTCATTTGCTTCCCACATTGTAGTTGCGATGTTCGTCCATCAAATGCACAGCAACTGTACTTACTTCTTGGTAATGCAGAGTGGGCATACCTTTGTTGACACGCTTCGATCTCCGACTTGATCCAACCGGTTTTTATTCATCGGAATTACTTACTTGCAGATTTTCACTGAAGTACCTGAATCCGCTCAGCGACTTGGTTTCCATCGAGCCACACACGTCAGTATGTGTCAGGCTCGGTACTTCCGAAGTCTTCTTCTCTCTCTCACCTTGAACATTCGCTTCTTTTTCATTTGCAAGGAATACACTTTGACCCATATTTGGCTTGATAGTATCGAAGAATCTCCGGTCGCAGCAAACACGCGAAGAGGCTTCGGAATTCACAATCCACTCTTTCTTCTGATCTCCAGAACGAAAGCATACGGTTTTTCGATTCTTCCTTCCGAATTTCGAGTCTTGATTGGCACAGCATTCCTTCTTCTTGTGTCCTCGTTTTTCGCATTTGTGGCACGTCCATTTCTTCATGGCGTTGAACTAGCAATGCCGTCCGCACATGCTCGTAGGACATCGGTAAACTTCGCAATAAAATCGCTACTTGGACGTCCTCTCCTAAATCCTTCCCGGCACTTTGAAGCTTTGAGAACAGTTTCTCCAGGTCGTAGATGTGAGCTGCAATGTCGCCACCTTCCGTCAGCTTTTTGTCGCAAACTTGACAAATCAGGGCCACTTTTGAACACATAGTCGTCTTTTGATGTTGAGCCTTGAGCCGCTCCCAGATTTCTGTGGCCGTTCTTGAGTTAACGTCGTAGAGTAGATCAAGGGATGTTGTCGCTTCTCGACCAGCAATGAATTCGTTGCTCGAGCTTTCCGGTCTCCAGATATCCAAACAGTCGTGATTTCAGCCAGGATGCAGGAATCTGCAACGTATTTCAATAGGTCTTCTCGTTCTAGCATTGAGCAGCTTCTCGATTCCCAGTTTGGCATTCATTTTTGATCGAAAAGATCGAATCGATCGAACATCAATTCGATTTCTTTAAAATGTCTCCTGGGTTTCCAGCAGTGTTCTTTACAAGGGTTCTTCTGGCATTCTCCGAAGATTCCCTCAGCGATTTTCCCCGGGATTGCATTCGACACCATGTTATTCCTCTTGAGATTCATTTAGGCATTCCTTCAGGATTTCTCACGGGTTTGCTCCCATGATTTCTCCTGGGTGTCCGTCAACGATTCCTCTAAACATTTTACCAGGAATTCCTTCCTGGACTCCTACAGCTATGCCTCAAAGGATTGTTTCTTTGATTTCTATTGATACATATGAGTACCATTCTTCAGTCTATGCCATGTCTATATGATGTTCATTATATTCCAAAAACAGACGATTTAAGCACCGATTGTTTCCGTTCTTTTTGTTATCGTGCATCCTCATTTTTATCGAGAAATACAAACAAAAAAAAACAAACAAATAGCGCTTATAAACTTTGATTCCGATAGGACGAAAATGGGAACACTTTGCTTGAGATGGATGCTGTAGGGGAACTGCGGGCATAACGCCCCGCGGGGGCAAAACGCCTTCACGCGATTTCATCATATTGTGGAGGTTTTCGTTAGATGCAATCAAACTAGAACTCAAACTGATCAGGTTAAGTCCAAGAACGGCTGCTATTGTCGAAAGAAAAGCGTGAAAAACAACGATTTTCCACATTAGGAAAGATTCCCTAATTTGCAGCGCACAGAAATTAAGACATTGCGCGCTGATTATATGGAATCAACCCATACAATTACCACGCGCCTCCCAACTCCTTCATTTGCTGCTGGGAAGAGTTCGATGGAGCCCCTTGGTGTATCACAACAAGTCAAAGCGGGAAATGCCAGCGGGCGTTTTGCCTCACCCAAAAAGGCGTTTTGCCTCCTGCAGTTTTCCGGCACCTAAAAAGTAACACTTTTTTGAATTGTTTATTTGAATGGGAAATTTTGTGGGTAGGCGGACCAAAAGTTGAAGTCTTTTAGGTAATGGAGTAAACTGCTCTCCGAGGCAGAATATGACCTTAAAATAAATATCATTTGAGGTTTATGACCACATATGCTTAGCCGGGGCGTTATGCCCTCTTTCCCTTATATATTTTCCATATATTTTTTCCATAACTTACCGTGAGGTCGCCATTCACCGCCCATGCCCCATTCACCGCTCATTTTGGGTCAATCATACAAAAATGATCAAATGTTAGTAAAGTATCGTAACAAAAGTGAATGTAACATGCTGCCACATTAAAAAACTTTCATTTCACCAAGTTTTTATATGGATGTACCTGAAATCACGTTCTCAAAATGTATTTCTCACACTGCGCTGCAGGACAACATGGGAACTGTTCAGGGCAAACAGCGGAAGAAATATCCAACAGGTAAAACCCATTAAAGATTCCATTTTGACAAAACAGGATGAACTGAACGCCATGAATTATCAATACTTTGGTAAATAAAAGTTATTTTGTTTTTATAAATGAATAGTTTCTGTGATTCCATGAAAAAATAATCCAGTGAGCGGTGAATGGATCCATTATGAGCGGTGAATGGATGCATGAGCGGTAATAGGAGCCAAGAGATAACACATTTGAATTTTTATTTTTTCGGTTGTAAACATATTTTCCAATCGTTTTATATTTTTTCTATAATAACAACATAATTGTTGAATTGTTAACGTAAATTAAAGTGCAATATTCGCAAACGTCGATTTTTAATGTCATATACTTTACGAAAATGCCGTTAAATGAGCGGTGAATGGCGACCTCACGGTAATTGTTTTTGACGGCTCGACCTGTTGGTGAAATCATTTCCAGCACATTTCGCCATAAAAGCCAGCACCGCGCCATTTTCCCACCGCTATCATTTCCACATCACTGCAGATGAGCCTTCCAAATTGTAGGTGGTTGCCCTATTCAAAATCGTTTCTTGTCACAGTTCTTTGGATACCTTAGCTGAAGAAGAAGCACGACGTTGTCAGTCTATTCGGTTGTAGCTTTTCAATGTAGTATTTTTTTTTCTGGTGCGAACCTCATTTTAATTAATTTGAATACGACGGTCATTGCAAGAGACAACACTGTCTGTGGTGGGTGTGAGAGAGCTATTCCGCAAATGCATCCGAATGGAAAAATAATGATGATTGATTTTGATTCGGGTAGATTCCGCGCCAACGTACCTGGAAATTTTCCTCTTTATTGAAATTTGTTGCTTGATTTATTTTGTCTCTCATTGAATGAACATTAAATAAATGTGAAGTGTCGCGTGTGATTGTGTGATTGACTGCGTGAGCACCAATCAATCTGCGGTGCCCTCAAAATGATTGCTCCATTTATTATTAATTATTTATGTTGCTAGACTGCGTTGTTATATTCAAGTTTGTTTTACTTTTTCCTCAATTTAATCACATAAGGTATACCGGAGCAAGCTATGTGATAGATTCAGTAGTATTAAAGTTTGCATACGTTCAAACAGATATTGTACTCTCCAGTTCCTTTGGACATTAATGCCCTTTGGTTCTCCGCGGTCTTCAACATAAGTCGCCACAAGCATGATCTTCGCCTATCCTTCTGAAGGAATAATCATGCATTCAAATGACACGCATTCACTGAAGACATTTTTATTGAACAATCATATGAAATAACATTTAGATTAATTCAATCACAACTTCTTCTTCTTTGTGGATCTACGTTCCCACCAGAACTTGGCCTGCCTATCTTCAACTTAGTGTTCTTTGAGTACTTTCAAGTTGTTAATTGAAGGGCACTCTTTGCATGGCCATTCCATGAATTTGTATATTGTGTGGTAAGGACAATGATACACTATGCCCAGAGAAGTCGAGAAAAGTTTGTTACGTTTGACTTTGACGAATAAATATGTGATTAAACAAATAAGCAAAATTGAGAACATTAATCCCACTGTGCCGACCAGAACGGGAAACGAACCCGCCGTCTCCGGATTGGCGATCCGAAGCATTATTAACTAGGCTAACTGGAGACCACAACATGTGTGACAATTTCTCGATTTTTGGTTAGGCTAACCAAGCCAAGTGGAAATTACAACGATAGCTTGGACATTCATGCACACAACAGAATCACGTCTTTCATGCACAAATTGAGATGTGAAGTTCGAAAAGAAATTCACCTGCTCCGGTAGGAATCGAACCCATAACTACCAATTCGCTAGACGGGCGCTTCTTTATTCTATGCTACGGGGCCCTGATGGCACAGAACTGAACTCGATTCCATTAATGCACGCAAGGTTTGTTCCTTTTCATAGTCCAAATCTCCTTCGGATAGAATTTAATAAACATCAACATGTCCTTGTTGTGTGCAATATGTTAAGCATGAGATGAATGTCAGAACGAAACAGGAATTATGTTTGAGTTGTCGTTCACTTCCATTCGAAAGAGATTTGGATTGTGAAAGGGAACAAACTATGTGCACTTGTGGGATCGAGTTCTGTTCTGTGTCTTTAGGGGATGGAGATAGTCAAGTGGCTCCATAGTTTGGAGGAAAGAAGCGCCCGTCTAGCGAATTAGGAGTCGTGGGTTTGATTCCCACCGGTGCACGTGGATTTCTTTTCGCAACTCAAATCTCAATTTGTCCCTCAGTTGTTTGCATGAATGTCAAAGCAATCAAACGGTGTAACAACCTGTATTTCAGAGTTATTAGAACAAAAGTGGGAAAGTTATTGGTTCTAAACGCGATACAGAGTTTACTAGCTTATGAAAGCTGTGTTATGTAAGCGCCATATTAAATTTATAAAACGAAAACCAACCATTTGGCATGCAGATACAATTTCATTGATCATGTTTCGCTTTTTTGCTACCAGAACGCATTTGTAATTCACTAATTGAGCTGGTAATCTCTTAATCGCCCGTTACATTGAGATTTATTATATGTTCAAAAACACTCAAAGAGTACCGTAAACCGGGGTTAAATTGATCACTTTAAAACAACTTTTGCTGTTAACTTGAGTACCAATTCAAATATTGGAAAATGAATTTCTGAAAAATCAGTACTGGATGGACCTCTACGAAACTACGTGACACAATTATGGATCAACAAATTTTAACATAAAGTTAAATAACTTCTTATTCACGAAAATTTAAAATACCACTTTGGGGTGAAATTGATCGGCATACAAATAAACATCAGTTAAAATTTTAAATTGCCATTTCCCCTTAATTTAGACCTTCTGAACACCAATAGCGCATCAAGACTCTTACAACTTGGGAATTTGGCTGTGAAAAACTAAATTAACTTTTGATATTGACATTTAAACGGCTGAAGGTAGGCAATTTTCTATGAAATAAGCGAGTTCAGCCACATTAAATTACTTTTTAAACAAATTCTAACAGTTTAATAACTGATTCTTGCCTAGAATAGCTACATTACACCATTATAAAGGTTCCATAAAAATGTGAACACAGAAACTTCACAGATAATACTGATGGCAAACGATTGTTTAGTACCAACGGTTTGTTCTATTTAAAGAACACATTGAAAAACCTTAAAAAAATAATGTAAGATTAACTTTTTTTTTTTAAATTCAAAAGTCATCACTCATCTCTAGGCATCCATGAACTGAATGAGGTAAGAACTTTATGATCATAACGACGTATATAAGTTGCTAGAATGGAGTAACAATCTAGTCCTCGATTGATCAATTTCACCCCGCTGATCAATTTGACCCCGGTTTACGGTACTTGGGAGTAATACAGGTTAACTTTTTGAGAGATTTTTGACCAAGGGTACCATACTAAATATCTTAGCCGTCTGTCAACTGATTTGGGTTCTCTAAGCACCAAATGAAAGCTACAATATCCTTGTATAAGGCCCTGAAATTTTATTTTGATTCGACATTTGATTACTGAGATATCTTACGAAGAGTATTTCAATAAATTAGTTTTTATTATTATATTCACTTGTTATCTTGCATTAGTTTTCGACCAGTCTATGGGAAATTATTTTTCAATAAATAATGCTGACCTCATACAAAGTGTATACTAGCAGGTTATTGTTTGCAACAAAGTTATAAATAACAAATTACAAATACACAAGATTTTTATGAAAACTAACAATAAGGACTGTTCAATTTATAAAACGGACAACTTGCTTATGCGATACCTTTTATTTTTTTCAATAAAATCATTATCAGTTTTTTGCATAACTTTCTGTAGTTATTCTCAAATGTAGTAAAAATACAAGGTTAGGCAAAAATGTCCTTTTTTGTCTAACTGAAGCGGTTTTCGTAAAACATCAATAAAAACCAATTTCTCAAAATTCGTTATAACTTTCCACATACTAAACATGTATATTTTCATGAAATTTTTAATGTATTGGAATCTTTTACTATTCTACTAAAGGTAATGCTCAATGGTTGGTAAGTAATAACGCACCAAGCAACCTCCAGCTTGATACAGTAAATTGCCTTGTTTACAAAGAAATTATTAAAAAATATTCATTTAAGTCCTGTGATGCAATAGCACAACGGATTCGGCTTAAAATTTGTCCAGAGCAGTAGAATACTAATTTCTGGATGATACAGAAGAAAAAAATACTTTTAATTGCATTCTTCATCAAAAATGTAATCCATAAAGATGGTCATAGTAAAAAAATGCATACTTTTTGCTCCATTGATGCCGATTTTCGACTCTAGCGAATCTTGTTACTATTTATTTTCAACAAAGTTGATCCCATGGTATTGTTCACCTTATTCAATAACAATCGGATGTAAAATATTATATTTTCAAAATCATTGTTATGTAAAATTTGCATTAGGTTGCATTGTTATTTGGAAGAACCTTCAAAGAACGAAATTGTTTTGATTACTGTGCCTATAATGGCATACAGTAACCAAACCAGCAATGCTATTACGAAGCAATTTTCTGCAATTGAAACCACATTATTCCTACTTTCGACAGGATGTATAAAAAAATTGTTTATTGAATATGTTCATGCCCTTTTTGCTTTACAATGAAATTTTAATCAAAAAATCGAATCTCACTTGAGACTTTAATATTTCAACAACTAATTTACCAATTGAGTTTAAACTTCGCCAGAATATTTATTACTCATGCTGCTGCAGCATGGCACATACTTTTTTGATAATCAAAACGATATACCATATGTGAACAGTAATTTTGTGCATATTTTCAATTTTCAGCAATCGTATAATTCACCTCATTTAACATCTGGCCGATTTTCTATGAAATAAAACTATTTTTATGCGATTCAAAAATCATTACTATAATGAAAGATGATGTACTGAACAACGAAACAAGGGTGGTTAAATTTGAACTACGCGTCTTCTTTTTATAGCCTTGTAAAGTTGTCCGTTTTATAAATTGAACAGTCCTTATGTTAAATGAAAGCTTCGAATTTATATATTGTGGGAAAAATGTAAGAACCGGACAGCCAAAATAACTAGCTAATGCCAAAACTGATTAACTTAGTAGATATATCATTTTTGTCCTTTCTACACCATAACCATCAATACCAAGTACTTCGGAGCTAATTTAATCGACTGATTAAGAGATATTAGACAACGTGTATCTCGCTGATTTTCTTACCCATTTGTTAATCGATTCAAATCTTTTGGCAGTTAACAAAAGATACAATATTCCAGAATATGTAAGCTATTTTTTAAACATTCCATACAATATTAGGTATCTGGCATTTCTGGTAGTTTAGTCCATGATCCATGCAGCTATTTTGGAAACCAATCCACTAGATGCCAAATCCACAATATTTTCAATTGGTCAATTACACAAAATAAATATGTTAAATACAAATAATACAACAATAATTTTAATAAGTGTAAGAAGAGTTCTGTTCACCATAGGTGGATTAAATCGGTTTTTTTTAAATAATAAATGTATCCGCATACAAAATCGTCAACGTTTAAGGAATATTTAAAATGAAGACATGCGGGTCAGAGAAGTAAGAGGCATTCCTGGTTGAAGGGATGCTCCCCATCGAAAGTGTAAGAATATTTCAGTGTACATTTTTTTTTCTGAATCACAATTTCAATTATGCTAATAATACCCCGCCACGAAATGGGGAAAGTTAAATTAGGATGTGAACATTTTTCCCGCTTCTATCCCTCGTGGTTTTCATTCCAAATGGTTCGGGATTGGGGTGCTGTGCGTATTAGGGTATCGCGCTACTTGGGCGGTGGTTTTCTTCGTCTGTTATTTTCGTCTGTTTTCCACTGTAACTCGGTCAATTTTGAACCGATTGACTTGAAATTTTGTACACGGGTAGATACTATACCTATCTCACCGCATTCCAAGAATTGTGTCAATTGGTTCAAGATTGACTGAGTTATAGTGGAAAACAGACGAATATAGAAGCCACCGCCCAAGTAGCGCGATTCCCTACATTGATTTTCACTTTTCACTGCAGAGCATCCAGTTGATTCGTTTTAATCCAAAATAACGTTCTTATATTTCACTGATCCCAGGATACGGTACATTAGCTCACAATTACAAAATATATACCAACACACAAAATAATGAACTTCGTATTCCTATCATGCACGATTTCCACGCCTCGCTGTCCATCGGATAGTGACCACTGACCAGGTGTTAATTTCAGCCCACGATGTAGAATAATCGCTTAAAGCAACTGTTGCTGCAGCAAGAGGACATCGCTCTTCAACCCAAACACATATTCGCCGTACAGCCTTCGCCACGCGTTCTATTCCACAAGGATGTCAAACACTCGAGAGTAGCTGATTTGTCGTTAGCTTTAGCATCCATCGCGATGGTGACACAACACAAAAGGATAAATTGCGCCTTTTTTACGTTCGTTCACTTTTCACAACACTGGCACTGGTTGGCTGGATGTGATACTCATATGGCTTGTATCGATGGTTATATGCAGACTTCTGAGTAAACGCGTGCGCGTGGCTCCATGGCCCTTCCAGGAAACCAAAGATCCGTTCGAATAGAACACGTCTGTTCACACCGGAGGATGTACACAAACTGAAAACTGGTGACGTTGTGGGGTTGGTGATGATGACGACGATGATGATTCACTCCACGTGGTAGAGGCACGTTCGGCCGGTGCGAAACAAACAGGATCACAGCCACCCACCTTCTTCGGCGAATGGGTTGCCAGATTTTCGCTGTGGAAATCTTCGATATTTCAATATTGGATTATTCCGATTATTCCGTGTGCATTCGTATAAGAATAACACACATTCTCTGTTGTATTGTACTTCACGTTTGTCAAACCTTGTGATAAACATAAACCTCGTGATAACCGTACACCGTGAATGTTACTCTGTGACTGCTGGTTAACGGCTACGCAGCCCCCCCGTTGTTGAGCCCGGCTCGTCGCTATACATCTTTCAGGGCGACGTTGAATTGTAGGCAAGAAAGTCCATCACCTTGTCGCAATCCCCGTCGACTGGATAAACTGGATAGTTCACCCGAAATTCTTATGCTGTTTTGTACACCGTCCATCGTTGCTTTTATCTGTCTGACCAGCTTACCGGAAAAGCTGTTCTCGTCCATGATTTTCCATAGCTCTGTGGGTTCGATGCTGTTGTATGACGCCTTGAAGCCGATGATCAGATGGTGCATTGTGACCTGGTATTCACTTCACGGCATTTCTGGAGGATTTGCCGTACGGTGAAGATCTGGTCCGCTGTCGACTGGCCGTCGATGAAACCGGCTTGGTAATTTCCCACGAACTCATTTACTTTAGGTGAAAGAAGACGGAAGATGATCTGGGATAGCACTTTGTAGGCGGCATTCAAAAAGGTGATCACTCGAAAGTTCTCACACATTAACTTGTCATATTTCTTGTGGGTGGGACAGATTATCCCTTCCTTCCACTCCTCCGGTAGCTGTTCGGTTTCCCAGATCTTGACTACTAACTGGTGTAGACAGGTGACCAACTTTTCCGGGCCCATATTGATGAGTTCTGCTGCGATACCGTCCAGCCGCTTTGTTGTTTTTGAGCTGGTGAATGGCATCCTTAACTTCCCTCAACGTTAGAGATGGTTCGTTCCTGTCCTCTGCTGCACCAACATTCCTCCGCTGCCTTGATCCCCCGCGCCTATATTCTCTTCGCCATTTAGGTGCTCGTTGAAGTGATGCTCCCACCATTCGATCACCTCACGTTTGTCCGTCAGGAGGCTCCCGTCCTTATCCCTGCAGATTTCGGCTTGCGGTACGTAGCCTTTGCGGGATGCGTTGAGCTTCTGGTAGAACTTACATGTTTCATGTGAACGGCACAGCAGATCCATTTCCTCGCACTCCGCTTCTTACAGGCGGCCCTTTTTCTCCCGGAAGAGACGGCTCTGCTGCTTCCGCTTCTGTCTATATCGCTCCACATTCTGTCGGGTTCCATGCTGCAGCATTACCGCCCGCGCTGCGCCCTTCTCCTCCAGAACCGCTCTGCACTCCTCGTCGAACCAATCGTTTAGTCGACTCCGTTCTACGTACCCGATAGTGCTCTCAGCTGCGTTGTTGATGGCTGCTTTGACTGTGCTCCAGCAGTCCTCTAGAGGGGCCACATGGAGTACACTCTCGTCCGGCAACGCTGCCTCGAGATTCTGCGCGTCGGCGGTGGCGACATCCGGTTGCTTCAGTCGCTCTAGATCGTACCGGGGCGGCCGCCGGTACTGTACATTGTTAATAACGGAGAGTTTTGGGCGCAGTCCAACAAGATAGTGATCAGAGTCGATGTTTGCGCCATGATAATGTCGATAATGTCGGAGGAAGTGCGGTCCATCAATCAGAACGTGGTCGATTTGCGATTCCGTTTGTTGTGGTGATCTCCAGGTGTAACGATACGGGAGGCTGTGCTGGAATAAGGTACTACGAATGGCCATATTCTTGGAGGCGGCGAAATCGATGAGGCGTAGACCCTTTTTTGTTAGTCAGCTGGTGGGCGCTGAACTTTCCAATCGTCGGTCTGAATTCCTCCTCTTGGCCTACCGGAGCGTTTAGGTGTCCTATGATGATCTTGACGTCGTGGTCTGGGCTGCGGTCGTACTCGCGTTTGAGCTGCGCGTAAAATGCGTCTTTGTCATCATAAGTGCTTCCGGAGTGAGGGCTGTGCACGTTTATTATGCTGAAGTTTAAGAATCGGCCGTTGATCCTCAACCTGCACATTCTTTCGTCGATTATTGGATGACTTACTTTTTACATTAAAATTACAAATCCTTAATTTAGTACTGCATGTTACTCACCAAATCATTATGCGCGCGGGCAACGTATACATGGCGCAACATTTTGAAATGCTTTGAATCCGTAGAATATCCTATAATTTTGTTCATGAAAGGCTTCATATGCTATCAAAAATGAATAGGTTATTCATTTCTATGACGATGACCCCGTATTTTTTTTTGTTGAAATATGAAATAAAACTGTTTTTCTTCCAATAATAATAATAATAATAATAATAATAATAATAATAATAATAATAATAATAATAATAATAATAATAATAATAAATATTGCCATAATTAGTACTACAGCCATAATTGGTACACCTACCCTATTTATAATTTCTGAAACAGTCTATATATTGTAACGCTAAAATTGACAATTTTTTACCCCCTTCCTTCTCCGTAACACTTTTTTGTATCAAAATTTTGCAAATTTTGTGTGAACCATAACGCTCGGCCATACTCGCCCCTCTCCCCCTAAAGCATTACGTAATTTGTGGACGGCGCCTAATGCAATAGAGTAAGAGGTGGGATTCAGCATGTCTTTGTTTTTTTTTTGTTCTATAATTTTCCTAAGGTCAATCACATAATTACAAAACCGTCAGTATTCACTCATACTTTTACTTTTTATCAAATCATTTTGATGATGTTCTTTGTGTTTCCTTGGGTTCGTACACAAGTTAAATTGACCGTGCCCCTATATGTTTTGTGTGATACTATGTATTGTTTTTACATTGACCACATTTGATTCTAAGCGTGTCAATTTCACCGATTTGGGGTGACAAAGTGAAACGGTTCGAAAACATTCATGAATATTATACGAAGACCATCTAGGGTAACCAATATAATTTGGACCCCCATATATTTTTGACCCCCTGGACCGTATTATCATAACTTTCACAGATTTGATGAAGAGATGACAATAGTTTTTAGAATCATTCGCTAAATTAGATTATCCTGTACGAGCAGCAATCATTTCCTCACTGGACATATCTTTATTTGCCTTGAAATTATGTTTTGTTAATCTCGTCATCTGTGCGATTGTCGCGGCTTGTTTACGAAAAGAGAAAATGGTGCTGGGGAAACTTGCATATGTAAACAAAAACGTTTATCATTCTAGCGCATTAAATTCGTAAAGTTCGTCTAATCAGCCTTTGTCAATTAAGTAATTAGGATGTGATGCATCATATCCAAGTTGCAGATTCTTCGAAAATAGTTTCAAGCGGGTTTAAATACCGAGTGTCCAAAATATATACTTAAGAGGGTCCAAAATACATTGGGGTGTCCAAAACAGTGAAAACTGATGCTTCAAAAATCAGTTATTTTCATCAAATTTTCAGCCAGAAATAACCTTGTGGATATTTTTGACGGACAGTGGAGGCTTTTACGGTCATATCAACATCATCATTATGTGTAACACCCTCTGAATCTGTTGTATTTAAGCTTACATTCAAAGTAATGTCCTCTAGGGGTCCAAAATTCGACCGTTACCCTATGACGTGCTAGGCAGCAACGCTGAATGCAAAAGCAGCATCATATTAATTTCCACTCCCACAGTAATAACTATGATCTCCTTCGACCATGGCTCTGTTCAATATTTTACTCTACTATCAGTGGATAAAAGTTTACATTCTCGGTATTTTCCCGTTTCATATCGACATCTCGTCCGGGAAACTGAACTCGTTCAAGTGGTGTCAGCGGTACGGCGTTTTACTCGGGCTGGTTGTGCCAATCCTTCGTGCAATCGTTTCCATTAAATATTACGAAAAAGTTTACGATGCTGATTCGGTGAAACGAATTACGTTGGTTGTGCTACAGGTTTTCGAATGTGGCCGTGTAATTGTTTCGAATTGTTATTTTTTATTGCGCTGGAACAGTGCTATGAAGATATTCACTGACTTGAGCAATGTCTTCAAACATTTGCGTATGTCTATTTCAATACAAGACATCCTTCTTTACCCACTTTTATACAGCACCATAATGGACATAACATTCTTTTTCTTTATTGTTGCCGATGGTGTCATGTCTTTGGATATGGTAACATTTACGGCAGTTTTCAACATTTTCAGCTACATTTATAGCACGTTCGGAAACTTTTGTGTGATTCAGATTTTCCATGTTGTATTGTACGTGTATGATACGTTTTTCGGTAGTATAAATTTATCATTGGAGAAAGAATTGGTAAAATCAGAACCAGATGCCAAAAAGTTACAGAGATTATCTGTTTTATGCCATCAATTTCTTTGTGTATCGAATGATATAAACATCGTTTTTGAACTACCTTTTTTGTCACAACTGTTGCAAATATTTTTGAGCTTATCGACGCTTGTATACATCATTCTGAGTATGGTTATCCTGGAAGGATTTCGCATTGAAAGGTCCGAAGTAATTTCTTACATGTTGGGTTTATCGTGTTGTGCGCTCCAGTTTTTACAAATAACAGAGATTTTGAGGAGATGCGATCACTTATGCAAACAGGTTAGTAAAACATTTTGAATTTCACTAAACAATGGATAGAATTCTTAAACATAATGGCATTGTTTTGTAATTAGAACACATTTTCCAAAAAGTTTATTCGATTATAGACGGCATCATATACATTTTCCAACACATGTAATTCTTAGGTACTGTTCATTTTGAGTGATCTTGAGAGCAAGATCTAGCTTTTCATATGTTGGTTGAGTCGTGAAAAAAGCTTATTTTTTTCTTCTTGGCGTACCGTACCCACTGGGACAAAGCCTGCTTCTCGGCTTCTCAGTTCTATGAGCACTTCCACCATCATGGGGAACATAATTAGTATTCGGATGATCTCTTGATGTAGTCCAATGGAGGACGGTTAAGACCGAGGGGCGACACACCCAAAAGATGCATTTGGCTTCCGCAAGATGCATCATAGTATATAACTTCCGCCATCAGAGAGTTTGTATCATTGCACTGGGTGATTCAGGTAATTTAGACAGACCGTTACGCGTATAAATTTTGGATTTACGGCAAAATCAAATGGAAGTGTCCAAAATATATACGCGTAACGGTCTGTTCAAAATATCTGAATTACCCTACGATGTGAATATAAATATTGTTCAGCAACAGAATAAATCTGTTCAACATTCGAAACAAACATAGTTTGAGAACGGCTATTTTGAATTATCTTGGTCTACCACTGATTTGTCTCTGTGAGAGTATGAATGGAGACGCATGGTAGTTGTTTTATGAGAAACCTGAAGAAACTGAATATCGCCACGGTTCACGCGTCTGTTAAGGAGAAACTTCAGAGAATACAAACATGGCTGCCACAATGGCCGACCTGGCCCGTTACTCACGATTTCAAGAGCACCAATCTTGGAAATTCGTAAACAAATGCTCTCGATTTGGAAAAGCTGCTTCTTTTTGCAAGTGAGCAAAGTGCGGCTTGGTTCGATGCTTCGTTCATTTGTGCCTCTAAAGTTTGTATGCAAAATTGCAACGGGATTTTTTGATGTTTCACCTTAAGAAACCGTATAGATATATAGACCAACATGTAAAAAGGACGGACCCAAGAAACAATTTTCAATTTAAGAAAGGTTTCTCAAAGCAGTGTTGTTAAACAATAAGTCGAGTTATATTTGATTTAGATCAAATTAAACTGTTTTTCAACTCTTGTTAGCCCAGAAGTGGAGAATCTGTTCAACTACTACCGCTTTATAAGCATTGTGAAATTAATGTTTATTCAATTATCGTACCTCGGTTATACAGCTGCTGTTCAACGCTAAAATATTCACTTTTTTCAAACAATATCAGAAACCTTTCTTCAACGTTTATTAAATGAAGTTGTTTGATGCTTTTTTGTATAAACGTCTAATAAAGGTCATTCAAACCATTATAGCAAACTAGCCGCTAGGGTCATAATAACAAACTTTCTACGACGATCATTCCACTGCAATACAATCAAAACATGGTAATTAAAATTATTTATATTTAAGGATGTGATGGAACAAATGCTTCGTAAGCGTTTCTTAAATATGAATGTAAAAAAAAAAATTGGAAAAATAAATTAATCATTCACATTTTTCATATTTCCATTGATAAATCTTCATATAAGCTACTGAAATGCATTTCAATTACATTTTTTATGAAACAACTCACAACCATGGCAAGACTCGAACTCGGGACCTTCTGATTCGCTGCCGTCTGCATCTGTTTTTCTCCAATCTGGATCACATGAATTGGAAGAATCAAAGCAGTATTTAAAGATTGAGTCGAATACGTTTCCGTTTATGCGTTGCATAAACATCACTTAAGTATCTTTATTCAACTATCTGATCAATGTTTGTTTAATCATTGCCACAACGCTTATTCATCAGCGGCGCTACTGGAGCTTAACAGTAGCTGTATAATCTGCTATGTAGCCAACGGTGTTGTTTATTAAATTTGCTGCGGTTCAAACATATTTTAGTTTCAACACCTAAACAAGTAAACTGAGTGTAGTTTTTGACTCTTAATAATGCCGGAATGAAAAAAACCTTGTACCCAAGTGTAAATCTCCCGACATTAAGTGGATCCTCAGCCCGACCAAGATTGAAAGGATTCGATATTTGACGTTCGATTCATGTTATGGCGTAGAAACGAAATGGTGGGAGAACTACTCATCGATGTCGGCTACAGTAGACTCTTCAGTTGCCGTTCAACGGTGTTTTCCGTGGTTTCGCTGCTTTTGACGAGGCTTTTGGTGAATAGGTGAGTTGTAATGTTTTAAATAGTGAAATATAATTATGTGCTGTTGCAGCAAGGCTCATGTGTAATGATCAATTCTTGTAATCAGCAACCGCGTAGACAAATGTAAACATGGCGAACAATGACAATTAAGTGATACTGTTACATTACTAATCAGCAGCTGAAAAAACTGATTAAGCAAGTTTTGTTAAACTACGTTTAAGCTTTTTATTCCACTGTTAATCATATGTGGAATAGCGGCATCCGATGCGTTGGAAACAGCCTGTGTTCTAACATTATTACAAACCTCTTAGGCAATTGGTTGACATTTCTAAACAACTTTCCTTAAACTTTTGTTCAATTTGTTATTCAATTACCAATTATATGATGAACAAAGGTGCTATTTTCACTGTTTGAAATGCTTATTCGCTACTTTGATCAACACATATGCTTGTTCAACTATTGGCGCTTTTATAGAACATTTGTTAAACTGGCATGCTTATCAACGGTTTTGAATTGTTACTTGGGGAGCTTCTTCTGCCGCCCCTAGGTGCATTTCCAATTATTCAAACAATCTTTTACAATTAACTGTTAAATCTGACTTCCCTCTATCTGTTCCTGGAGCAAGATTGTATGAATTAATGGAAATACGCCAATATTATGATACGTTAGATTACAGATGAATAAAAATGTACAGTAAAGTCTCCTGTAAAACGATGCCAGCCATATTACACTCACCTCAATTTCTCTTGTATCAAGTGAAGCTGACGTCTTTAGTGTAATGAGGTCCGCGAACTCATATTGATCATGGTATCAGAATCATCATGCGATCTTATTAGAAACTTAAAAAATCAACTTGAAACAGTTCAAAAAACAGCTTCAAATTTCAGTGGACGAGTAAACAGAATTGCCTTGTAGAAGACTTAACTGTACCATGTTCACTATGTTGTCACATCAATTTGGTGGCATTTCTGTCAATCAATGTCACAGTACAGCATTGATCCCACCGGCAGAAAGTATGATTCCCAAATTCAGATTAGTGCCATTCATTACAAAATTGTGAGGCAGAAAGCCAACACACAGTAGCAAGTTATGGCAATCGGAAAACCATTAACTCGTCTGGATAGTTATAGACTCGTGCGCTTTGCACTATTATTTTTCTACATCCAGTCCGTACTTTTGGGTTTTATCGCTCAAGTTTACGACAGCTCCAAAAACAAAATTTATACCTCGAAGATATTTGCTCTCTACAGTGCTGGTATTTCGATTGTTCTGATAGTCAAGCACGTCACTCCTGGTAACGTATTGAATACAAATAGTGAACTAAGTATAGTGGAGTCAGGAGTCAATGGGGTGGAAGCTTTTTTGCTGCTCAACATTATGGCGCTGGGTACGGTTCGTCGTTACACATCACGACAAGTGTTAGGACAGATTTTCGATGATTTTGTGAACATTCAAAAAGCTATTGGATATTCATCTGTAGAAGTTTACAGTGCTGCTAACAAAAAAGTACTGAAAGTGGTGACGACAGGCTCTGCGTTGTTCATAATTTTAATAATGCTGGAAGCAAGAATCGCTACTACTTTACCAGAAGCGTTTGACCTGTTTACGTTGATGTATCCAAAGGCGATGATAGTTAATCTTGCCTCATGGTACTACCTAGAAGTGTTGTACGTACATCGCTACTTTGAAATTATGAATCTCATGTTGTCTGAGTTGTATCAGGAAGTAGCTCGTAATTCAGAAAAGCACATCGAAAATCCTTCTTGGAAACTCCATCGAATAATGAAGATGCGCAAGCAAATTATCGCTTTAGCTTTTAAAATAAACAATCACCACAACCTCCAAATGCTAACGGTTTTTACTTTAATTTCATTGTTGACTCTCAATCAGGTAAACAGGTAAACTTTCTTATGGATGTTCTTAGAAACGTAATGTTTCGCTTTAATTTACAGATGTATGGCGTTTTCCACATATTTCATCGCATAACTCAAACCACAGTTGATGAAACTCAACAAAAAAGTTTATCTTCAATTTTCTGTTTGGCTCTTGTCCTGTATGAAGCATTCAGTATAGCTAATGCCTGTGAGTTAGTTAGGGAGGAGGTATGTATGGTTTATACATTTTACTCATTTGTCTTATTGTCCTGAAAATTATGAACATACACTGACATAAATTTTGTTGTGGAAATTACCGAATCCATAGTAAAATTACTAACCGTACCTATGATTCTCAACCGACAAGAAAATCTGTTGCAGTACATTTAACTTGAAGCGAAGTCACCTCAACAGCAAAACATTGTCAATTTTTCCTGGACACGTATTTTACAACACAGTGTGTTTAAAAATACAAGGCTCAGCTGTTAAATTAAGATTACTTTTGGTAATGTTAACTGCATCGCTACACTGAACGGCGGCTTGCAGTGAAAATTACTATTCTGAGGGTCAATTTAAATACACAACGCCACTAAATTTGTGCAGACTGAGTTTCGTTTTAATTCAACAGAATTATGTTTTCAATTTTACCATGGACTCGATTTTCAATTAAAAAAAGTTTCTGTTGGCAACCGGATTCGAACCAAGAATCTTGACATCACCAGGCTCGCACGCTACCACTCGGCTATCGAACCGGTTGATGTGAGAAGAAACAAAACACGCACAAGAAACGTTGGTGGGTCGATGATCATGTTTTGCCATGGTAAATTTAAAAACATTTTTATGCTTGTCATTACTGCAAGCCGCCGTTCAGTGTAGTCAAATTGACAGTGTTTTAGTGGAATTAACTGGACATTTTTGTCGGTTGAGAACATGGTTGAGAATCATAGGTACAATTAGTATATTTACTATGGAATCGGTAGTTTTCACAACAAAATTTATTTCAGTGTAGTTTCTTGATACAATATTTGATGTCACAATCGTGTGACTAATAATATTTGTTTTTAATAACACTTTTACTTACATTTATTTCTCTGCGTTTCCACTTTCTAGTGACTTGGTAGTGTTTTACTGAATGTTTATTCTGTTGTTTTTTTGTAAGCATGTAAGCAATAACATGTTCAATTATTCAACGCTCTTTATTTGTAGAATTGCCCCACAGTATATAATCTTTATTTTTCTACAAGATTAATAAATGTAAGCGGAAGGCATTTGTTTTTTGTTGATTCAGGAAACTGTGTCAATCAACAACGGTTCAATTATTAATTCATCAAGCGATTAGTGGCAATACCCCATATGCCACTCACTTGCAAACACCAAGCTTAATCGATGAGTACGCGTTTTCCCATAATGCTAATCGGAAAATCGTTCAGACGCGTGGAAAGTTATCATTTAGTTCGACTGGTCCTTCTATCATTTTACGTCTTATCAGTGCTTTTAGGATTCACGGTCCAAGTTTACGACAGCTCAAGAAACAAAGTTTACACTTCGAAAAGTTTTGCCTTTTACAGTATTGCGATATCGATCATCATGATTATCCACTATAAATCTTCTGATGTGTTGTTCAACAACAGCGACGACCAAAGCATGGTGGCGAAGGTTGTAAGCGCGATTGAAGCTTCGTTGTTAATTAATGTTATGTTATTTGGAACTATCAGAAGATACATAACAAGGCGTAAATCTGAGGAGCTTTTCGATGATTTCATGCTCATCCAGAAATCTGTTAATTGTACTTCCATGGATTTATATCGAAAAGTGAATCTAAAGGCATTGAAAGTGGTGATAATTGGCGTTTGTTTGATGATAGTCTCGATTATGTTGATAATCTTGCATAAATTTGAAAACGAAAGTGCAGTTTGGATAATGTTTGACATATTTTCAACAATGTACCCAAAAGCTTTGATTGTGAACCTTGCTTCGTGGTATTTCCTGGAAGTGCTTTACGTGTATCGCTATTTAGAGCTGGTTAATAACATGTTGAACAACCTACACTGCAAAATTGCTCGCGAGCTTCAAATTATACGCTTTGGAAAGTGCTCTTCGAAATATTCCATTCAGCTACAGCGAATTATGATGATACGAAGCCAAATAATAACTTTGGCCTCAAAATTGAACAAACATTTAAGTCTTCAGATTTTAACGGTTTTTACATTGATTGCTGTTCTGATTATAAGTCAGGTATTGATTGATAAACTCTATACGTTTTCGAAATTATTATAGCGCTCAAACTTTTCACAGATGTATTCCATGTTTCTAAGTGTATACCGTTTCAATAGGATTCCCAGTAGTGTGATGTTACACAGGGACTTGATGATATTTTTTATTTTTATGTTGGTTCTGTATGAAGCATACTGTGTTGCTGAAGCGTGTGAATTAGTTACAGATGAGGTATGTATAACATGGAATCGATCGCTGGTGATTGTATAAATTGAAGATGGCTTTGAGTCTTTGTGAGTAGAGTACATGATATTCTAAGTATTCTAAAATCTTAAAAAATACAAGCATTGCATTATATATCACCGATCTGATCAGCATTTTGTAGATTGGTAACTTTGTGCGACGGCGAACTTGGTTCGATCGTAGAGTTCTACGGAGTCCAAAGTAGGGTCGATTTCCTACCAAAATGTGTCTCTGGTCGTTGCCAGTGGTCACCAGTACTCGAATCCCTCAACCGTATCGATTTCATTCATAGAGATTCGGGGTGGTGGGCGCGTTGAATCCTCCCTAGAGCCCTTTGTACGTCACATTAATGACTAATCCGATTAGCCTGACTACATTCATTAGTCGGATGTCAGATCATCGTCTCAAATTTACATGCTATAATATCAAAATCATCAACGAAACCAGACAACTGAATGGACTTCGTGAAAATCGTACCACTCGTGTTCATCCCCGCTTTCCTTATTACATCTTCTAAAGCGATGTTAAGGTGAAACATCAAGAAATTTTGCTTACAAACTTTAGATGCACAAATCTGACGAGTGAAGCGTCGAACGAAGCCGCACTTGTTAATCCTGGCATTGCTCACTTGCAAAAAGAGGCAGCTTTTCCAAATCAAGCGCATTTGATTACGAATTTTCAAGATTGGTGCTCTTGAAACCGTGAGTAGGGGTTCAAGTCGGTCTTTGTGGCAGCCATATTTGTATCCCCTGAAGTTTCTCCTTAAACAGCAAGCACGAAAGACAATCACTAGAGTGACTGGAAGGTAGAGTGGCGTAAATGTCAAAATTGGAACAGCGATTATCTGTCATCTCCATACAAATTCCCGATCCAAACGAGCAGGAGACCTGTCAAAATTGGAACATAACGCCACTCTCCCTTCCAGTCACTCTAAAGCCTGGAACACATAGCGTCCGTTCCGTCGAGGTTTGCGTTTTTTGACAGTTTTCCCATGGGAAATGTGTCAAACTACTGTCACGCACACGCAAACGTATGCATTGTGTGGGCACTTAACAATCACCTTGCTCTAACCGTAGCCCTCTACGATATTCGGAGGGACTCGAGAGTGATACTGATATACTGCACTTGAATTACGCACATCTCACGCGTAGCCGTATTCGTGCATAATCTGCCATAGCTGTTCTCGATCGATTGTATCATCGCCGATTTGAAATCGATGAACCAGTGATGTGTTAGCACGTTGTATTCGTGGCATTTCTGCAACACTCTTGCAATCGGTGATAGACGGCGGCATAAAATTTGGGAGAGTATCTTAAAGGCAGCGCTCGGTAGTGTGATTGCGCGGTAGTTCCCGTAATCCAACTAGTCGCCCTTTTTGTAGATGGAACACACGGCAATACTTCTTCCTCCCAAATCTTGGTACAGTAGACGTTCGCTCGGTGCAAACGCTTTAACTGCAATGCTTTTTAACTGCAAGTCCGGTAAGTGCAACAGTTTTGCAGTTATCGCACCGCTATCCGTCAAATTTATGTCAAAGCAAACGACAGTTGCATAGCGATGCACTTTCGAATGCACTTTAGATCACATTCAGACAAACTGACAAGTATTTGACGTCTGTCAGTCGTTGCAGTTAACGAATTTCATTCGGTAGGTGCAACGTAAACATGTTGCAGTTATCGAACGTCTACTGTAATGACCCAGTGTAGTGCTCTCCCCAAGGAACAATCACTCATTTAACCAACATTGCAATGACATTTTTATTCCACATTTGAAAGAATTACAGTTTAACATTGTTTCATCACAGATTGTAATCAGGCGTTGTTCAAACAAAAGTGGAGAAGTTATCCAGCATTCTTTTCAGCAAGCGCGATACAGGCTTTACAGTAGGAAGTTATCTGTGCTACATCAGCCTCATATTAAACTTGTATTCAGCTATAATAACATGCTGCGAAAACAATAGCAAATTGAAGTGCGAGGTGCAATTATAGTTCATTTTTTTTTGTTTTTATTTTTGTGTATTTTAACTAGTTGCTAATTCTACACTCAATTATAGTTTAATCATGTTCATTTGTCGCGTCTAAACGAATTTCTAACACACAAGCTCTTCTAAAAATTTCTCAACTTGGTATTTGAACTCGCGATCTCCCAATCACCCGTCGCATGCCTTACCGACTACGCCATCCTGAAATTGGCAAGATGCTCGCTGAGAGTGATACATCTTCACAAAGCTGTGAAAGATCAATCTTCAAATTTTTGAAAGGTTGTAAATATTTATTAAAACAAGATGACTACAACTTTGAAATTGCTATGAAAATTGACAAATTTCGAATACTTCGCATTGGTGTGCAACAAACATCAATACATATTTAATAATGAGGAACGTTCCAGTACTGCTTTATTATAATCACTTTGATCTGTTGTTCAATCGAAAAGTGATAATCGAACAAATAAACAATAAATCCATTTATACAGCTTACTGTAAACCATTATTGAATGTTTCCACAATAGCTGAAGTATTAAACATCAAAAGCATTTGTTCAACTTATGTGGACCACAATAATAAGCTTTCGGCAACTGTGGAACATAAGCTTTTTAACGCGTTGAAAAAAGTTCTTCTTCAGCTTATATTAAAGCTAGTAAGGGCAAATCGAACAAACAAAAACGGCTGACGTTTGTTAAGCTTATAATTAAGTTGCTGTTCACATACGTGCCAAATGTTGCTTTTTGGCTTATTTACTATGTAAATAGCATTATTTCAGCTTATTATTCTGAATTTGGTTTTGTTCAGCTGCGAATGTTATAATCCAGCAATTGTTGAACATGCATGCTTATTTATGACTTTGAATTGTTCCTTGGGTAACTATCAGCAAGGCAGAACCCGAGTAGAAGGGAATAACAACAGAATGAGGAGCTGTGTTATTTGGGTAAAATAACTGAATAATAGAATCGATGATTTTTATGTTATTAACATAACATATTTTGTTAAACTTGTCTGTCATAAGCGGCAAAATAACAAATATCATAACAATAAAATGTTCTTGGGAAACCATATTAATAACTTGTTTTGTTAGTTTCAATAACAACTTAATAACAGTGAATTTGGAAAATATTTCAATAACAAATTTAGATATTAATATGTTATTGATAATAATCGGAAAGCAAAATTTGTTATGGTATCAAAATCGTAACTAAGTAAATTATGATACTTATTACATGAAATTATTCACTTTGTCTCACAAACCCACCAGTAACATGAGTAACAATACTTAAAATGAACAAAAACAATACTTAAAAGAATGTAAAAAACTTCCATAAATTTCTCTGAGAGTTCTTTCACGAAATCATTCACAGATTTTCAAAGACTCTTCTAGAAATTCATCCAGAATTATGAACAGAATCCCTTCAAGGATTTCTTCACAATTTCCCGTGATTATCTGTCCCGAATTTTATGTTGAGATATCTCTGAAAATTTCTTTGACAATTTATCCAGGAGTTTTTTCTGAATAATTCTGCAGGAGTTTTTCAAAAGATTTTGCCCAGAATTCTAATAATTGCTCAGAAGAATTACTTTTAGAATTTCTACGAAGATTGCGCCAGGAGTTCTTTTGAAGACTTGTCCAGGGTATCGAAGGGTTCCTCCAAAACTTCGAAGTGTACCAAAAATGGAACAAAACAACAGGACAGGTTATCATCGAATTGTTGCTTTGATTTCAAAACTTGTTACTGTTGTGCTATTGTTGATAAATTGATCAATAGTACATCAATAACAAAACTTGTAGTTCAAACTAAATATTTTATTGAAATGTACCTTAGTGAATGTATATCAATAGCTTGATTATAACAAAATAAGATTGTCCAACATAACAGGTTATGTGATTTTGTAGTTATGATTTTGATATTTTCCTCTGCTCGGGAATAAATGCAATTTTAGGACAGTACCAGTAACATGGACTTCGTATCATGGATCGCCTTATTACCAAAACACATTACCCCAGCTTGACAAAGCGGACGCCACCAGGGTTCGGTTTGGTAGATCTTTCACCGTAACGCAACACAAAAAGGTGATCTACGTACTTTACAGGCTCCGTTAAAGATCGAGCATCTTTTAAACCCCCTCAACCATTCAACCATCAGCACGAATCGCCTGACACCTTAGATTGGGGTTCCCTGTTTGGTGAACTTTTACCCCCCGGAACAGGTGGTCCCTTGTGTTATTCTTAGCCAATTGAGACAACCGCTACCGACACTACACAGCTAACTAGGCTAATCAGAAAAAGAAGTTAACGTTGATGGTTAACTCTTTGGCAAATTTTATTTTAGATAAACATTTATCAAAATCAGGGGTTAATCAGCAAATTAGAAAATAAGATTACCTTTCAGTACGAGTTATACCGCTACCAGCTATCCAGCGAGGCTGTCTAGTAAGTTTTATGTCGTTCCGGTTCTTGTGATTGCTAGACCAATTCTCAGACAATGGCGGCTAAATTACTGTAATGAATGCAACACACTTTTACTAAAGGAACTAATATAGTTTTTATTCCATAACGATTGTTACAATGTTGTTGACGTTTTCGACTCCATTCCAAGTGACAAAACTCAAGGTTACGAAGCTACTGATGTGCAACTAGAAAAATGTGATATCACAAGATTGTTTTTGTTGTATATTAGCAGTTTCAGTTATAACCTGACTGTTATCTTTGTTAATTTATTGCCCTTTCGGTATTCAAGATCGTGTGACAAATAGACACTATGCTGAAGAAAGTAAATACCGTAAACTGGGGTGTAGTTGATCAGTGGGGTGAACCTGATCACTGAATTACCAGCGGATATCGACTTTCAACTTTCAAATTTTACTTGACAACAAACTAATGGTTACATCACAAGATTGTTCTTGACTTCCTGAAGAACTTTGCCGAAGACGACACTTTTCTATCTGCGCTGGATCGCGAGCTAGAGGCAAAATCACCACCTAACAGCGAAATCACAAACTAAATATTAAGTCATTAGATAGCTCTTGACTTCCTGAAGAACTTTGCCGAAGACGATACTTTTCGATCTGCTTTGGATCCCGAGATAGCGGAGTTTGAAACTTTACTTGACAACTAGTGCCACCTAGTGGCGAAATCACCAACTAATTGTTACATCACAAGATTGTTCTTGACTTCCTGAAGAACTTTGCCGAAGACGACTCTCTTCTATCTGCTCTGGATCGCGAGCTAAAGAAGTTTAAGATTTTACTTAACAACTAGCGCCACCTAGCAACGAAATCACCAACTAAATATTGAATCACCAGATAGGTTTTTACTTCCCGAAAACTCTGACGAAGACGGCACTTTTCTAATCTGATCTGGATCGCGAGCTAGAGAAGTTTGAAACTTTACTTGGCAACTAGCGTCACCTAGCGGCGAAATTACAAACTTAATATTAAGTCATTAGATAGCTCTTGACTTCCTGAAGAACTTAGCCGAAGACGATACTTTTCTATCTGCTCTGGATCGCGAGCTAAAGAAGTTTAAGATTTTACTTAACAACTAGCACCACCTAGCAACGAAATCACCAACTAAATATTGAATCACCAGATAGGTTTTTACTTCCCGAAAAACTCTGACGAAGACGGCACTTTACTATCTGATCTGGATCGCGAGCTAGAGAAGTTTGAAACTTTACTTGACAACTAGCACCACCTAGCGGCGAAATCACAAACTAATTGGTTAGTCACCAGATTGTTCTTGACCTACTGAACAACTTTGCCGAAGACAGCATTGTTCCAAATCAAGTAGATCTTGAGATATCGCAAGCGATAACTTATGAGTACTTCTACTGGCGAGTGAACTAAGCAACCACTTCTACATAGCACCTCTATCGGCCAAATTGCCAACTAATTGGATGTTAGTTCGCATTGTGTGGTAGATCTATTCTAGTACTACAACTTTGCCAAAGAAAGTATGGTGCTATCTTGTAATACTCCTGATATATTCGCTCACACCCACAATTAGGCGAAATCCCATAAGCACTGGGATTCCTACAACACGGATTCTTACTGCACCCCCGAACTAACCGTGTAGTAGGAGTCTAGACTGTATTGCGTTCGTCACTGGATAGCCCGTGGTCCAGCCAACAAATTTGTCGAAGACACCACCTACTTAAATTATCACGTTATTGAGATACACACATTTACGTTTGTACTTTTGCATTCAGTTTGTATGCACACTAGCGCCGCCTATCGGTTGAATTCCTACTTACTTGGTTCGTCACTGGATAGCCCGTAGCCCAGCCAACAACTTTGTCGAAGACACCACACAGTTAAATTATCACGTTATTGAGATATACGCATATACGTTAATACTATTGCATGTAGTTTGTATGCACACTAGCGCCGCCCAGCGATGGATTTGCCAATGATTTAGTTCATCACTGGACAGCTCTTGACCATGCCAACAACTTTGCCGAAGATACCAAGTTTTTATAAAGCAATATCGCAAGAATATTTACAATCCTAACTATCTCATTTTTATCAGGTACTTGCGTCTCCATCCAGCGACGGGTGGTGACGCCGCAGATGGCTGTTACCACCCTCTTCCACACGCAAAACGTGCAGTGATGCCAATTAAAGAAGTTAGAAATCATGCGAATAAAATGTCCATTGTTTCGAAATTTAATAACGCCCTTATCTTAAGTGCAACTAAAAAGTTGTCTTCTAACAAAATGTTCCCTAATAAGGACTGTTCATTTTATAAAGAGGACACTTTATTTGTGTGATATCTTTTTTATTTTTCAATAAAATCATTATCGGTTTTTTGCATAAATTTCCATAGCTATTCTACAGTGTAGGAAAAATATAACATTATACAAATTGTCCTTAGTTATGGAACTGAAGCGGTTTTCGTTAAAACTCAATAAAACCCCATTTCTCAAAATTCTACACAACTTTCCACATACATAACTTTAAAATTTTCATGAACTTTTCAATGTGTTGGGATCTAATACTATTCTTCTAAAAGTAGAGTGTAATAGTTGGTCAGTAATAATGCACCAAGCATTATACAGCTTGATATAGTGAGTTGCCTTGTTATCAATGAAGTTGATAAAAAATACTTATTTAAGTCCAGTGATGCAATAACACTACGGAATCAGTTCAAAATTTGTCCAGTATAGAAGAGAATCGCATTCTAAATGATACCGAAGAAAAATATGCTTTAAAGTACATTCTTCATCAAAAATTTAATACTTAATGATGGCCATAATGAAAAATTGCATACTTTTTGCTCCATAAATGCAAGTTTTTGATTCTAGAGAAGCTTATTATTATTTATTTTCAGCAAGGTTTAACTCTATGTGATTATATACCTTATTTGAAAATAACTACATGGTTATTTTTATTTTCGACATCATTGTTAAGTTGTGTTTGCAATAGAGTACATCGTTATTTAGAAGAACGTTCAAAGAACGAACCGGTTTTATCTCCGGTAACTGCCATGAAGCACAGTAACCAAGCCAACAATACTATCAAGAAGCGGTTTTCTGCATTTGAAATTGCATTATTAGTACTTTCGATTAGATCCATTGAAAACATTCAAAATTTAATATTTTTATACATTTTTGTTTATCAAATAAATTTTATTCTGAAAATCGAGTCCAACTTGTAACTTTTATATCTCAACAACCATTATTCCGATTAGGTTTATATTTTGCCAAAATATGTATCACTTAAACTGCTGCAGCATGGCAACCACTTTTATGCAATTAAAAACGATACACCGATGTTTTACAGAAATTTTGTGTTTATCTTTAGTTTTTGGGAATTGAAAAATTGATCTCTCGAAACACTTTGCCACATTTCTATGAAGTTCAATAATTTTAACCCAATTTTTTTATGATTATTATCTGCTAATATAATGTACTGAACAACTAACCAAGGCTGCTCAAATTTGAACTACGCGTTTTCTTTTTATAGCCTTGCAAAGTTGTCCTCTTTATAAAATGAACAGTCCTTATATGCACTAAATCTTCAGGGGGGGAGCGGATTTTTAGAGTTGCTTTAATGTGCCTTTTTCTTCGAAAGTTTGAAAAGTTGGATTTCCCCATACTGAAATATTAAAATTCCCATATAAAACTTCAAGTCGATTGCGGACTAGCTTACCGATTTTTTAGAATTTTTAAATTTTGTAGGGCTTCATTAGGGTCCATTTGCAACCATTTGTGACTATTCGGGATTGTGTATTCGCAATTTTGCAAAAATCGACACGGCCTAATGCTACATGCAATGTATGGCTATCCATCACAGGGCATGGAGACGCATGGTGATTGATAATACATATTAGCATTGCCGTAGTCGGGTAACCATTTGAGATCTAGCCCAGCAGTGAGTTTTCTCTCATCCAGATTTCTTGACCCATTCAGACAATTTTACGCTGATTTGCGATAGGTCATCAGATAACTGATCGATAGAGTGATCGAGAAATAAATGTATGAATTTGAAATTCCAGCATAATTCTCTTGATGCACGACATCGGGTGGGGCATTTAGAAAGTTCTTCAGGAAATAGTTAACGATACACGAGCTTGTCCTGCAACTCCTTCTTGATTGTTGTGTGGCGAATACCTCTATAAGAATCTGTTTCAATTGGAGAATTAAAATAAATTTACACTTAAATTTGACAGTTCAATAATTATTTCCTTAGGAGAACTGTCAAGTTTCAGTGTCGAACTGTCAAATTTAAGTAAAAATTTATTTTAATTCCCCAATTGGAACAGATTCTAAGTTGTAGGAAGCCGACATGTTTTTACTCTTCATCTAAAACCATATTCCGAATCTTTTATTATTTTTTTGAAATGTGGAAATGTATACACATGCACACATGCCGATGTAACATTTTTTATGTATAAGATAAATAATATATGAGACCACAAACAACATGATTGTTGATCTCAGATTGTTAATTATTTCCATTTTGAATAACCTTCTCTTGTCTTCTAGTCAAATAAAACGTCGGAAATTCTACACCGTTACAATTCACTGCATATGGATGCCCAACTGAAGCAAACCGTGGGTCTCGGATAGCTGAATCTGTGAATGCACTGTAAATCATTTTTATAAATCTTTCAACAGGTGGAGATGTTCCTAATTCAGTTGATGCACCATCCGATCAAATTTACCGCCTGTGGAATGTTCACTCTCGACTATTCAGTGCTATTTTCGGTATGGAATCCTCGATGTCTCACTCAATTGCAAATGTTCTCAATTTCTTATTTCTTTCTTTCAGATCATCACGTCGGCCACCAGTTACCTGATCATTCTCATCCAGTTCGAGCTAGCCGATAACTGCAAGAAGGTTTGAAATAAGAAAGGCACCAACTTTGGGGGGATTTCAATCACTTAGTGTTTATTTCATCAATAGCTCTCAGATATACTTTTTCAAAGAGAAATAGTTAACAATAATTTATTCTTTGTTATACATTTGTTTCCGGCGTATGAAATATATAGACAATCAATTACTTTATCACGCTAGTTTACATAGCAGTTACAGAAACAATGTAATAGTTGTTAAAGTCAATCAACAGTCGTAAGCACTGGGGTATGGGATGCAACGCAGAAAAATTTACACAAAAAAGATATAAATTTTCATCTGTAAAAAACTGTCATATCTTATTTGAAAACTACAAATGTAAAGTTCGCAGAATACACAGTAACCGAAGATCTACGGAATGTTTTGATAAATTTTAGTCACGCATTTGTAGTTCAGTTCTCGCTAAGGATGATTGTTCAGCTTGGACGCAATGAATTGCATGTTTTCTACATTACGGGTGTTGACGGGAAAAATAAGTATGGGCCTAATGCGGATCGAGATCATAAATGCAAGCATAAAAAAGTGTGAATCGGCATTAAAAAAATGTCAACTTCTTTTCTGTTCAGCTCTAAATTCCGTTTTCGGATTGGTGTCCTGTGTTAAAAAAAGCCCTCATAATACCACAGAGTTTGCGTCAACTCTGAGTTTTGTTAAATGTTTGAGAAACATTACCAATGAACGTACTGCACCGACTATTACATATTATTTATGCTTTTTTTTTAACAAAGGAATACAGCATATTGTGGTTTGTTTCTTATTTTTTGTTGTTTTGTGTATGAATCGGGTGTCGTATTCGTTTGTTTTCGAATAAGATTTGCTTGAAGACCTTACAATTTAAATGACTCATTTGAGTTGCAAAATGTGCATAACACAACTGAACATAATACATTTTTATAGGTAGTTTTTTATAAGTTCTATCATTAATTTTTCTCTTAATAGGACGCAATAAGTGTAGTAATTTTTGTATGGTGACAAGGTAAGTTCTCCGTATCTGCAAAGAAATAATGCAAAAAGCGTGGGTATTTTGACTTCTTGTCTAATTTGATAATGTTTGAACAAAACTTTGGATATCTATGTTGTCTATGTAAGTTGCAAGAAATTGAGAAAACAACAATACAGTTACTCAAAGTTTTGCTCAAACAACATCATATTACCCACACTTTTTGCATCATTTCTTGGCAGAAACGGAGAAATGACCTTCTCATCACACAAATATTTAGCTCATTACTACAAATCTAGTACTTCACTGATTGTCTCCTATTGCAGGAAACTCCAGCTTTCCAGGAATTTCACTGAAGCCACAAGGTTTTGTCCAGTAAGTTTTCCACAATATTGTTAAAAGATCAAACATATTTCAAATCGGCGCAGATTTCTCCTAAAGTTGAGCTATCGGCTGCTCCATAGAAATCATTCAGAAATTTTGTTTGCGTTTCTCAAGTAGTGCGGCCTACTAGGTACTCAAAAGTACAAATTTTGCACGAATTCCATCAGAAATATGCAATGGTGAATTATCGCCATGAATTAGAATGAATGTTGAAGAGAATCTGCAATTCCACCCCTTCCTCTCTGTAGCCTGTTTTCCCATATCTATTACTTAGGAAAACTGAATTTAGAAATGAACAGAAATAGCATTCAATTGTGTTATTAATGTTTACAGATATATCACCTTGTTCTATGTCAATTATTCTACACATGAACTACGCTCGGTTCATTCTCGCTGAATACGGCCTGAACTTGTTTATTTGCAATGCTTCAAGAAGAGATATAAAAATCGGTTATGCTTAAAAGTTCTTTTCAGTGTTTTCGCAATAATGATGGATGCATACAGTTTTAATGAATACAGCGTCGTTCTCCAGATAGATCGAAAACCAATAAATAGCCTATCTAAAGAGCTCGCGTCTGAGTGTTTCTACACGAATTTGGGTCGTACAACAATATAGTACATATTAGTTGAATAAGATAATTATGATTCGAGAAGGAATGCGCGAATAAAAAAATCATCGCATATTTGATTGACCGAACTAGACACCGTTCTTAAGCTTCTTCAATCCGGAATACGTACTTTCGGCGTATTCTATGTACATTATAGACTCCAAAACGGTTATATCAGCAGTTTGCTTGATATGTCCTGCATTTGATCTGCAACTACACACGGGCTCAGCTCTAGTAGAGAATCAAGTATATTTATGTACAAAAACAAAGAAAACTTTTGCTATCAATAAAGAGAAAAAAAAAACAAACATTTCAACATTGGTCATTTTTGACTTAGAACGAGCTCCGCTATCCGAAATTAACTTGAAGGTTTACTACGTTGCTATACCGCGCTTTCTAGAATATGCATGATGAATGGTTCCTAACGTTTGGGAAAGAAGGATGAATGTTTCGTCGCATTCTCACTGACTGTGTGCTCTTACAAGGCTAGGTAGTATCGTTCCTAAAGTTATAGATTACTTTTGCCCTATCCGCGCTTACCACTCGCCATCAGCGCGACAAGAACAGTACAAGAAGAACAATGGAGAAATCTACGAAATTCTTGCGTTGGCGTCGGCCAGGTTGATCGAGAGACGCAGCGTATTTGTCAGCTTTCTACTATTGTTTTCGTCGTCCGTGCAGATTGAATTCGTTGCGTTCAGTTCGTCTCAGGCAATCTCCTTGGCCACCGGCACAATCGCTTCCCAGTATTTCATTTGCTAAAAAAAAAAAAACGAAAAAAGGTTCAGTATGAAATGGATATAAAATATCGAAACTCAGCTAATTCTGCATTGTGTCTCAACTCACCTGCTGCTGATGCGCCGCTTGGTCTTCCAGATACTTGATGATGGTGGATTTGAAATCACGTGCACGCGCCAATTCGAAACGTTCCATCTCCTTTTTAATCTCACTGGAAATGTTGTCAAACTCCTTCTGGCAGCGTTGGACTTTTCCTTCCCACTGAAAAAACGGACGGTTTAATTCAACACGAAACATATAACACAATTTTTCTCTTTTAGCATACCTCTTCCACTTCCTTCTGCGCAAAGTCCAACTTGTCCCTCCGTTCCTGCAGTTCCAGCTTGGCCTTGTTCTCGCGTTTCTTCGTCAGCTGCATCTGCGCGTGCTGCCAGTTCTGGAACACTTTCACCCGCTCGTGAAAGACGTCCTTGATGGCCCCGAACAGTCCAATGTAGTCCTTGATGGTTTCGCACAGAATGTACAAATCGCCATTGGCTTGTTCCGACCGGAGCAGTTCCACTTTCTCCTCAACGTCAGCCAGCTGAGACAAGGCTTGTGAAAGTCCCGTATGTTCCTCGCAGGTACTCAACAGGGCGGCCGATTTGGCTACACCTCCCGTCAGGGTCGCCAGCTCCCGCCGATGGGTGACCAGCGCTTTGATTGCCGAGTGCAGCTTTTGCATGTGTGCATCAATATTTTCTACTTCGTTGATTTTATCGTTGAACCACGGATCGGTTTCATCCATTTTGTAGGTAATCTTATTGACCGTTTCACCAACCTTGTTGAACAGGCGCATAACGCCGGCTCCACTCAACGCTGCTGTATTGACCGCACGGGGCAGCTCCTGGTCACTTTCCAGGAAGTTTACGAAGTCGGTATCCTGACACAGGAACGGATGCTGCGCCACTCGATTCAAGAACCGCTCCAAAGAAGCACGGCGGTTTTCAACCCATTCCAGATTGATTCCGGTGCCCGGATCACTATGCGGCTGGCTCCCCATTTTCACCTTCGTGGTGCCGATGATATTCTTTTCCGGAGCCGGTGGAATGATACGACCCAGCCGCAGATATTTGCTAACTAGTAAATCATGCAAACCCAGAAAATCACTGAAGCGACGCATCGTGAAGAATTGGCGCTTCTTGAACTTCAGTATGTTGGTTTTGGTTGAAACTCTACGAGAAAAGAGTGTATGAATAGACACAGAGAGAATTTCAATCAAAGATAGTAACTTACTTGTAGGCAAGGTAGGATCCCATACCATCGCCAACTTTTTGCGGATCAGAAACTGAGATTTCAATGAATGCATCGCCAGCCTCGTCGGTTGGAACGTCCTCCAGCACGGGTGAGAGCGGTTCCTGCAATGCAGAAAAAAATATTGGCAATATTAAAAAAAAGTCTGGTGGTTACGTACCAATAGTACCGTAAACCGGGGTCAAATTGATCTTCGGCTCGAAATTGATCAGACGTGTTTCCGTTAGAAAGAGCACATTTTTAATAGTTTCCTATTAAGTATCACCAAGAAACTCAAGATTTTTTTTCAGAAATCTTGCCATGATTCAATGTTTTTCAAGCCTCAGACTCAGACATTACTATATAAATTCCGTCCAAAATTTAAATTCTATCCAAAATTTTAGTCAAAAATTAATCTCGGGGTTAAGACAGAAATAACTTTAAGAGATTGACTAATAAATTCTGTAGAGGAACTTCTCTGTTTTCATAAATTGAGCGTTAATTGCAGTACATAGATAAGTTGCACTCCAAGATAGGGACTTCTTCTTCTTCTCTTCTCTGTGGCTCTATGTTCCCACTGGAAATTGGCCTGCCACTCTTCAACTTAGTGTTCTTTGAGCATTTCCACAGTTATTAATTGATGGGCTTTCTTTGCCTGCCATTGCATGAATTTGTATATTGTGAGGCTAGGGACTATTAACATTGTTTTTTCTCATTCACAAAATTCTATAACAGCAATTTAAAAATATTCTTTATTTCTTCTGATTATTGTTGAGCTCCATATCAAAATATTAAATGTACCGTAAAATGGGGGCGACGGAAAAAAATTCGACCCCATTAAATCATGGAATCCATCTACTTCTTAAAATTTTCAGGAAAAGCTGTCCGATCATTGTCTTGCTGCCTGTTACGCATATAGATTACAAAATTTGATGATTTTTTGGAGAAATTGAAGACATTTAACTAGATGTGCGATTTTTTTCAGAAATATGAAAATGGGGTGTTAAGGAACTGAAGAGGATAAATGTAAAAGTTCTTATATTTCAAAGAGAGATAAAAATTGATTAATTGTAAACAGTGACTAATTCTTGAAAATCGCCGGAAAAAATCATTTTATAGTCCTGATGGTACAGGGACAGTTTCATTGTCATTTACCTTTGTAAATGAGTTTTTTTTGTTAAAGCCTCAAAATCTGAAAAAAATGACCGTCAATTGTACCTGAGTGCCTTCAATTTTTAACAAACACATTATTCACAGGTACTATTTAGAGTAATGAAATTGAATAGTTCAGACTGATGAACAGGTTGTAAGCTAAGGATGTGTACAGACAGTTTTTTTGTTCATTCAATATCTCAATAATATTGAAAGGATTTATATGCAAGCAATAAGCATCATTAGATGGCCCAGGGTGTGTTACCAATGTGTTACTAATGCTTATAATTTTACTCTGGAGCATCGCTGATAGGTCGTATTTTAGATGTTAAGATATTTTAGCAGCAATGTTTGATGAGCAAGGTTGAGCAAAAAGCTCTTGCAAGAAGTTTGATATATCATTTTTGTCGTTGTGATATGCCATTTATATTTCCTATTTGTTTGTGGTTTTCGTTAAAAACTATAAGTTTTTGAATGATTTACTAATTGCCATGCGTCTTCTTCATAAATACTTGCTTTAGCGAGAGTTAGTGACAGTCTGGTTTACATAATATATGGAACAAGTGAAAATATTCCACATTTTCAAAAACCTTTCGATGTCACGTTTTAGCGCCATTCTTTGATAGTATTTAAATGAGAAAACAGATGGGAAATGTATTTTGAAGAATACGCCTTCGTTAAAGCATAACACCCGAAGAACACAAACTTCTGTAAAGAGGGGACTACTGAGTATAAACCAATTTTCTAATTATATGTATCAATCTAACACTAGTTTTTAAAGATCTAGGGTCTTGTATTTGGGCAGGTGTACCTATTTTGGGCATTAACTAAGTCAATTTCAAACTGATTGATTTGAGTTTTTGTATAGAGTTAGATATAGCGGCAAGTGCCCAAAAAAGGTACATCTGCCCAAATGGTACAAGACCCTATATTGTATTAGTTGAATCTATCATCCATAGCAACTGTTGGGTTCGAAAACCAGCTTAGTACAGGTCGGACTCGATTATCCGGGTGACTCCAAAATTATTTCACCCCGGATAATCGAATCACCCGGATAATCGAGCCACGCTTTTTTTCTTTTATTTTTGATGTTCTTCAATCAAAAACTGTTCGTTAAACATAGAAGCTGACATACATAACGTTGTAGTACCTAAACTCAACGTCTAGTATTATTACAACCATGTTTTTTAAAAATGAAATTTTAGCTGAAAAATGTGAAAAAATAAAAACAATTTTTAAATAGGCTAAATCCTACTTACAGGTGTTGTATTTAATGTTTATCACATTTGTTGACATATTGTAATCTAAAAATTTGTAAACAAAGCAAAAACATACTTTTCCCCGGATAATCGAGCCATTTTTCCCGGATAATCGAGCCCCGGATAATCGGGCCCCCGGTTAATTGAACCCCCGGATAATCGAGTCCGACCTGTAATATTAAATATTTTACCCTAGTTTCGTTTGAAATTAGTTGTAGAACACCTTACGGTTACTCAGATATTGTTCCTAATAATATTTCTGACCTTACAAATGAATGTTTCAATAGTAGTGAAATTGAGAAAAAGCAATGCCATTCTATTTTTGATGTTAGTTTCCAGTTGAAAACTTTTTTATGAGTGGTGATCCTTATAATACGACTTAATTTCCAATACACATTTTAAGCGAATTTGGATTTAGTAAACCATTGTTTACACGATTTGGCGATATTCAAGGTAGAATGTGAAGATGAATCCCTTAAAACCCCATTAGTTCTTAACACCCCATTTTACGGTACATAAATTCATTTGAAAACCATTTCCGCAAAAACCGCGCCATAATTAGCAAAAAAAAACGCGCGAAATCCGCGCGAAACACAAAACCACGAAAAACACAATTGGTTATGTTAAGCTTAACAAACTTATGAAGATAGGATGACAGGTATTTTTAAATTCATCAGGAAATTTCTACTAAGTGCAATGGGTATTAGAGTGGGTCAACGTTGTATGGAGAAACTTTAAATTTGATCGTATCAACCCGGAACAAAGTTTTTTCAATCTATATTAGCGTCCAAAACAACTGTGCAAAATTTGGGAGCGATTGATTTCGTCCCCGTATTCCGCATTGCGATTGAAATTTGTATCGAAGTTAGTATGGGAAAACGTACTTTTTTGCATTTTTCTCATAAGTTGAATTCTTTTGTCCAATACCATGTAACTAATGACGTCAAAGTATAGCCTAGGATATGCCGAAAAATTTTGCTGAAAACCGCAAAGTGATCTGACGCTTGTGAAAAAAGTTATTCGCCTGGTAAGTTAGGCCAAAAATTGAGATTTTATTATTGATGTTATTCTTTTACATGTTAAATGTTAAGCACCACTGGGCAATCTGTACGTTATAACTTTTTTCACAAGTGTCGGATCACTTTGTGGTCTTCGGCAAAGTTTTTCGGCATATCCTAGCCTATACATTACCGTTATTGGTTAGGTTGTTTTAGACGAAAAATTTCAATTTATGAGATAAATGCAAAAAAGCACGTTTCCCATACTAAATCCCATACAAATTTCAATCGCAATGCGGAATACGGGGAAGCAACCAATCGCTCCCAAATTTTGCACAGTTACTTTGGACGCTAAAATGAATCGTAAAAGCTTTGTTTCGAAAAATCGTCTTTGTTGACCCAGTCTTGGGTATATGCTGTGGATTTACCATTATTATATTATATATTGTATGTTTCGCTTAGGCTAGGTATGGCCTAATCATAACTGTGAATCATTGTTTCTCTAAACATTTGAGCTTTACGAGCCGCAGCGATAAAAGAAATCAATAGTGACTAATTTGGTACATCCGTTTACTGGTTTCGCCAACAAAAAAAACCATCAATAACCCCCAAAAGCAAATGACAAATGGTGCAACAAAGAGTAAATCACGAATTACAAAAAGGTAAATGCCTTGCATTGCTGTTATTAAATATCTATACAAAATATATGTATAAAAATACAAGTTCTTTTGAACTGCTCATGATATGAATAATTAAAATTAAATAAATTTTGAAACTAGCATCCCAAGGATATTGAAAATAAATTGGGCTTTTTTTTCGAAAATCCCGTGAATTAAACGCCCATTGCTGTGAAATCCTTATCTTACAGCAAGTCTGATAAGCGATTTAAAAACAACTCCAGGCATCACCAATATTAGTTGAATTAAGGCCCCTTTCTATACTGCCACATAAATACAGTCTCTTTATGGGGAGACAAAGTTGGAGAAAGCATGAATCATCATTGTTGGCCTCGGTTAAGGGTTTAGAAGAGGAACGCAAGAAGACTCCGAAAGGAGCGGCTTGAACATCTATTACAACTTTCACACTTTCAAGGCCACAGTATCAAGTAGGTCTATAGGTACCTAATTAATTCAATTTATCCTAAATGAGCCAAATCGACATGGTCGCCACCTCTCCGCCAATTGATTGATAAACAATCAGGCGCCTCTGGCAGGAGAGGCAGGCATATCACAAAAATGAAAAACAATCACCAATCTCCATACATACAACGCTTGGCCCGATAATTGAATCAAATCAAAAACAAATTCAAACCTGAATAGCCGACTCGAAGATGTCGTTCTCGTTCTCGTCGTCCGGCGATGTGATGTCCACATTATCGAACAGCGGAGGCGGCTGCTGGCCCGTTTCTTGCTGCTGTTCTTCGCTGGTTCCGTTGTTCTCCATGACGACACCCTCCGCTTTCTAATCTCCCAAAGGTTCGAACCAGCGAATTCTTCGGCACGGAACTGTGATGGCGTGGAAAAACTGTTCCCTGATAGAATTACTGCTTATCCCGCGACGAGTAGGGATACGCCTTGCGCTGGAGAAGCAACTGTGACCAAGATACTTGTCACCCAATTAACAGCAAATCCGGAGCGAAATTCACAGCACGCAGCTAACTACACACTACCTATACTCCACTACAGCGAGAGTGCACTTATCTTTTGTTCCCGTCGTGGCGTTTTATTCTTTTCTTGTGCCGCGATGATAGCGTTTTGTTCCGTCGTAAGTTTTGACTGCGAGCGAACGAACGAACGCGATCACAAAAATTCTGATGCACCCTTCGTCAGCAAAATAGCAACTCGAACTGTCAAGCCGAGATGGAAATGGAAAGAAAAAAGAGAAAGCGGAGGAAACTGTCAAATGAAATTGACATTTGGAGCGGTTTATTTTTAGTACAAAATGTTGTCGAAGCGTTGGATGTTGTCGCTGCACAGTGGTTGGATGGCGGTCAAAATCTTAAAAATAAAAAAAAAATGTGGCTTCTTGTAAAAGTACGAAAATAAGACTATTTCATACAGTAGACCCAGAAAAGTAGAGTTTTTTTTTCCGGAAAATATGTTAACATTTTGAAAGATGACAGTTTTAGTACATGCAGTTGAAAATCGGAATTTTTGACACGCGGTTTCTCCTAAACCGTGTCGGACGTACGTCGGGTACAGTGCGCTGGATAGAGGGCCAGGTTTCACGTTTAGATTTTGAGAAAATTCGATAGTGGGGTGTGGGGTCTCCAGTTAGCCTAGTGGTTAAGGCTATGGATCGCCAATCCAGAGACAGTGGGTTCGATTCCCGTTCCGGTCAGGAAAACTTAATCGACTCCCTAAGCATAGTGTATCCGAGGGGCGATTCACTTATGTATTTTCGACGCAACCTGATGTATTGAAAAGCGAATTTGCGTATTTTTTGTGAATTTTTAGGCATTTTTTGTAATAGTGTAATATTTTGCACTTTTTGAATTATTTTGTATTGAAGTGCATTTTGTGATTTCAAACCGATTTAAAATGCATTTTTTCGAATAAACGCATTTTTTCATATTTTTCCAATTCCGCATGTTTTGTTGTGATTCATTGTTTGTAAACGAGAAAGAAATTCCCCGTAGTACTCGCACAAACAATTTCGTGTGATGTTTCTCTTTTTGTAGCCTGTCTGTAGAGATTATTAACAATATTATTGGTAATCTGTGTGAGACTGAATCCGGCATTATAAATCTCACAAAAATCCTTCTCTGACCGAGAGAGTTCGTGCAAAAAAGAGCTCAGCGAATCCTCGCTCCAGAACTCATATCCCCATCAACCATCGCCGCTCCGGAACTCCAAATCCAGAAGCCTGCCTCAAAATTTGTGGAGGAATTTGACAAGGAACTGGAAAGATGGAATACTTTTTTGTCTATCCGACCGAAATCATTTCCAGTTTGGATTGAACTGTGTAAAGGAGTTTAAGAAGGATCGACTGCGAAGTGACCATGCCATTTCGATCATCGGGTATGAGCAGGGGTATGAGTCAATCTACCGTGCAAGCATGCAGGACTTGGCCAGCTGGAAAGCGCTCTGTTGTAGGGTTACCAGACGTACTCTTTTAAGAGTACATGTACTCTTTTTCAGCCAAAAATTAGGCGTACTATTCTTTTTGTAAAATTGCTCCAATTGTACTCTTTTTTGCAAGCATACATTTTCCTGATAAAATATTTCAGAAAAATTATCGACTGAATTGACTTTTTCTACTAACAGGTGGTGCTGTAATCATCTGCCAATGGTCTCCACTCAGAAATAAATAAAGTCATTAATGAATATTTTCTATGCAAAATTGCGGTTTGACTGGGTTCATGCATTAACTGACTAAATATGAATTAGTCAAGCAAGACTTTATACCATTTAGTTTTCAGAATGCATATTTTTTTGCATTTTTTTGAAAAAGTTGATCCTTGTAATATTTTATAAATTTTATGCATTTTATGTATAAATTTAAGTAAAATTCCGCTTCTCTTTAAGAGTTTCATTTCAATATATTAAATTGGTGAATCAGCAGCTAAATTTCAACATGAGGCGTTTCAAGCTGATAAATTTATTTTATAAATAAATTGAATCATTTTCGCAAAGTTCAATATTTAAACATTCAATGGTTCTGCTGAGAATCCTTCACTTCCTATAACCTGCTGAGCTCCAACGATGAGTATCCTAGCCCACAAATAATATTCCATGTCCGAATGTCCATATTCTGATGCATTAACAGGAACCTGTTCACGATGTCAATCTGATGCTCTGCAAAGGATATGGTGTAATTAAATATGGGATAAGGATAATCTTCGTGGTCACATAAAATGAAGGGGCCGATTTGGTTCACTCACCACGCCATTTTTCTGAAATCGCTTCTCGCAGATATGATAGGACTGCACTGCATCCCTTCTCGAGTTGTACTAATAGTTTTACAAATATTACTAAATAAATAAACAAACTCGAAAAAAAAAATAACGAAAACCGAAAGTACAGAAATAGAATTTTTGACTGCTGCTTTTCTTGTAACTTTCTGCCGTACAGGTGTCTAAAAGTTACACATTCTCTCGCTTAAATTAATTAATGCATTCTCATTATGAAATATATGCACTAAGAGTCTATTTCTTAGAAATCTTAATGCATAATTGCGATTTAGTTATGAAATGAATGAAAAATAGCCATTTAATGAATATCCTTATTTCTGAGTGTCCATTTCGTTGTATGTGAAAACACGAAGTGACCTATATTGTTAATATAGCAAATTTACTTTAGGTGTCATTGTTTACAAGTTTCCTAATATCAACGATCTTAAAAAGTACACGACTTCTAAAATTTAGTATAAAAGTAAAGTTTTTTCAAATTATATTAAATAATTTTAAAGCAATTCTTGTGATTACTTGAAATGCAACTTTTAATTGCATTAACAATTACCACTTGAAAAAAATAAAATCACTTTGGATTACCGTACTCTTTTGTACTCTATTATCAGGATTCTAAAATGTACTCTTTTCACGTGTGCCAAATATGGTATCCCTACTCTGTTGGTTGACAAGGCGATTAAGACTTCCCCTTCCTGCGGAGTGCTGCAGTACGGAACAAGCCTCCTAGTGCAAGCATTCCGTTTCTGACGAACATGGGGTGATCAACCCGACAAAGTGGAAGCCCGGATCTATGGCCTAGGCTGCGAACCAGCAGCAATCAATGCAATTCTTCAACGCTACACGTTAGCTATAATGTATCCATAATTTGATCAAAAGTTTATTAAATGCAATATAGGCTCTTTTATGTTTCAATCTTGGTTTCAATTCAACATCCTTGAGCAAAAGTCAGTATGTTCCAGGGTGTTCAAAACTAAATAAAATAAATTCACTACTCTGTGAAACCTAACACAAATCAAGACATCACATTCAATTCAACTTCCTTTGCTGATCTCAAATTCCTGCTACTTCATGGTATCCAGTAAAAAAAAATAATCGGTTTTTCTCCAGTATCTCATTTTTGGCATCTGCATCTTCCGAAATTGAATCAACTTTCGAAAGGGAAATAGTATTTTTGATCTAGTAATAGTATGTGCACAATGGTAATAAACTCTCGATTAAACTTATAAACTCCAGAGTCTGAATTCAGAACGTAGTTTGATGCCGGATTCCTGACTCAGCATAACGATGTAATGGGTTCCAACGGAATTAATTTCCTTCCAGATAAATAAAATGCCATAATAAACAGCATAAAAATTAAACCAACTTTCGTCTTATCTTAATAAAAGTTCATTGTGTTGACTTTCTTCATATAAAATTTCAAATTGCTACAGAAGAACTCTGTTGGCTCTGTGAGAGCGTATTAAACCCCGGTAAATCCTAATATTTTATTCAATAAATGGGATTTGTACTAAATAGTGGAAATCTTATAAAAAGGTGGTGGAAAACTTTTTTTAGAACAATTTTGGTATTTAAAACATTCAGGACTGTTGCGAAAATTCGCTTAGAGAAGGCTATATATTATTTGATCATAGTAGCCATGAATTTTCTGTCAACGTAGATTTGAATGCAATTAAATCGTAGTAAGGACATTTTTTATTATGGCCATATCTCCTCAGTAGATGATCGTGGACGAACATACTAACCCTTATTTGAAAGCTCTATAGATGTACTTTCTGATAAGGGTATCCTCAGCTGCACCTTTTTGCCCCTAAGAAAGATATTTATCTCTAAAAGTGGACGAAAAAAATCATAAATTCATCTATAACTCGTCTCATTTAATTCTTACAGCTTTGATGTCTTCGGCAAAGTTGCGTATTTTATTGATGCATACAACTTTGCAGAACATTATATGGGTCTAAAAATTCAACAAATGTATGTTTTACTTAAAAAACTTGTTTTTGGGGTTAACTTTCAAACACAGGCCTCTATCTCCATTGGAGTGAAAATTACAACATTGACGTCTTCAGGAAAGTTGTTTGTAATCAAAAATGCTACAACTTTGCCGAAGACGTCAACCCTCTATCTCAACAATTTAAAAAAAATAATTTTGTATCTCACTTTTAGGGGGATTGATCCGAAAACTGTAACTGTCAAAAGATGGCGCTGGTCATTCCCGTCAACTTTGCCGAAGACACCATTACTCTATCTCGTCAATCCTTCGAGCTATTAATTAAGAGCGTGAAAATGGGAAAATAAACCATTGTGCAACGGTTAGAAACGCGATAAAACCGATTTAATTATTAGCGATCAAAATACACGTCAGCACATTTGCTTTATTCAAGATGGAGTTAGTCGTACAGTCAATGTGAATAGAGTGGTGTTAGTGGAATGACAGATGGTCATGATATAAACGAGGGGCGCATCAATGTGGATGCATGGATTGCAGAGATTGTAATTCTCAACACGCCCGCTCAAGAGCTGCAATCTAGAACTCCGATGCTCGACCGCAGCTTCAGGAACGCCGGTGCAGGAAGACCTTTGGTAAGCATGTCCGCCTGCTGTTCCGCTGATGGTACATATTCGATTTTGATACTTCCGTTCTGTACCAGATCCCGCACGTAGAAGTACTTAACGTCGATGTGCTTAAGCCTTCCAGTATCCTTGGGATTGGACACTATCTTCATTGTAGATTGGTTATCCTCTCTAAACAGTACAGGGTTGTCCGAGCTACGTCCAAGTTCCTTCAGCACTCGTACCAACCACTGGCTATGGCACGCTGCAGCACACAGAGCAACGAGTTCGGCATCCGTAGACGAGAGCGATACGGTGGGTTGCTTCCTCGCGAACCAGCATACAGTTGCGCCGAAGACCTTGAATACCGCTCCGGAAATAGAGCGACGATCCGTAATATCGTTTCCCCAGTCCGCGTCCGAGAAAACTTCTAGCAACTGTCCTTCGTTATCCGCTCGGTACACAAGTCCAACGTCCAAGGTTCCCTTAATGTACCTTAACACTCTTCGCAAGTGAATCCAGTGTTCTTCGTTGAAGCATGTTTGAAACTGACTAAAGTAGTTTGCCGCTGCAGCCAGATCCGGCCTCGATGTCATCGAAACGTACATGATACAGCCCACGAGCTCACGGTAGGGCTTATCAATTCGCTTGGCTTCATCGCCTTTTTCGAGTCGCAGCCTGTGCTCCATTGGCGTGGAGACAGGACGACAGTCCTCCATGCCGAAACGAGTCAGCAGACTCTCCAAATAGCTTCTCTGACTTATGCGCATAACCTTCTTCTCAATGTCGCGTTCTATCTTCATCCCGAGGAAACACTTGACCGGACCCACGTCGGTCATCTCGAATTCCCTGGACAATGCTTGCAGTAGAACATCGTCGACATACAATATCAGGATCACTTGATTCTTCCCTGTTCCTCGGATGTACAGGCAAAGGTCGTTTGCACTGCGCTTGAAGCCTAACTTCTCCATGAATGAATGGAACCGATCGTTCCATGTTCTGGACGCCTGTTTAAGGCCATAAATAGACTTGTGGAGACGACACACAAGACCATCCTTACGGCTGCATCCCTCAGGCTGTTGCATGTAAAGTTCCTCTGACAACGTTCCGTTAAGGAACGCCGTCTTGACATCCATCTGATGTACGGCCATTCCCTCCTTGTTCGCCAACGCCAAAACAGCACGCAACGTATCCAGTCGGGCCACCGGCGAGTATGTCTCCTCATAATCGAATCCACGTCGTTGGCTGAAGCCTCTTGCCACGAGCCGAGCCTTGTAGCGCGGTGGCTGTCCATCTTCCGCTCGTTTGATCTTAAAGATCCATTTGCAAGAAATCGCGTTCCGACCCGCCGGCAGCTTGACCAGACTCCACGTTTTGTTTTTCACCTGTGAATCGATCTCGTCCTGCATGGCATGCTGCCATTGCGGCCAGTCGTCTCTCTTCCGCATTTCAGCCACCGATTCCGGCAAGTCTTCCACATATCCCAATGCGTTCAGTGCGAAACTGGCATAATCCACCTCATAATCCTTGTGCCAGGTAGGCTTACTACGATTACGAGTTGGCCTTCCGTTGGGAACAACCACAGGTTGCTCGGCCTCTTCACTTTCTTCGCCATCACTTCCGGTTGCATAGTTTTCTTCGGGCTCACTGCCAGCATCACTCACTAAATCTTCACCGTCGTTTTCCTCAAAGTCATTGTCTATCGGACGGACTCGGATCACTGACACTTCACTTTTCGGCTTCTTCTTTGTACCGCTTCCAGCCTCGAACGATTCCACGAAATCGACGTCTCGAGCAGCTACTATCGTGTTGGTCTCCGGATTCCAAACACGATATCCGTTCGGCGAATATCCGACCAGCACACCCTTCCATGCTTTGGCGTCCAGCTTCCTGCGCCGTTCTGCCGGCACATGTACAAATACGGTGGACCCAAATACGCGAAGTCGAGAGACATCCGGCTTCTTGCCCTCCCAACGTTCCGAAGGAGTAACGTCTTCGTCGATTGCACCCGTTGGACACCTGTTTACAAGGAATGCGGCGGTCTGCACAGCCTGTACCCAGAACGACTTGTCGATCTTCGAATCCTCCAACATCGCTCTAGCTCGCTCGACAACGGTACGGTTCATCCTCTCACTAGTACCGTTCTGCTCCGGCGTATAGGGAACCGTCCAATCGATTTGGATTCCCTTCTCACGGCAGAAAGATTCGAACGCTTTGTTCCGGTATTCCCCCCCATTATCACACTTGAGACGGGAAATCCGAACCCCAAACTTCGCGGTTACCAAAGCCTCGTAGTATTGGAACCACTCAAGAACTTCGCTCTTCGACTTCATCGGGAAAATCATAACGAAATGCGACCAATCGTCTATGAACGTTACAAAATACTGTTCACCGCCGCGACCGATCGGTGTTACGGGGCCGCACACGTCGGAATGGATGACCTCCAACACTCGCGACGAACGCTTGCCTTCGCGCACGGAAAAAGGCTTTCGGGTTTGTTTACCCACTACGCAAGGTTCACAAATGATTTCACTTCGGTCCAGGTTTTTACCGGGCGACATCCCAACGACCATTCCCTTACCGATCAGCTGTTCCAGTTGGTGCATGTTCAGATGCCCGAATCTACGATGCCACAGTTCAAGTTCTTTCGTAATTCGTCCGCACGTCAACATCGACTTCCCAGCACAGTCACCGATCGAATAAAAGTCTAGTTCGTACAACTTGCCGTTACGTACACCGGTTGCCACTACCCTCGAACCCTCGAAAATCTTCACTTTACCATCTCCGAAAAGCACTTTCATTCCCTTTCGCTCAACGTTCAGTACAGAGAATAGATTGAATCGCAAAGAAGGCACATATAATACATTATCAATAGTACATGGAACGGACTCACCATCTACGACGGATACCAGTCGTACAGTCCCGGAATGACGCGCCACGATCGATTCACCGTCCTTGGCTACGGCAATCTCGATCGGCGTCTCGAGTGGTCGCAATTCGTCGAACAGATCCGCATCCTTCACAAGATGATCTGAGGAACCGGAATCTATAAACCACTGCACTCGTTGTCGATCCGGAATAGTGTCCCCGTTGTTCAACACCAGGAACGAAACACCTTTTCCGTCTGCCATGTTCGCCTTCGATCGATTCTTCTCTTTTTCGTTCACTTTTTGCTGTTTCTTCGGGCACTCGGACAGTTTGTGTCCTTCTTGCTGACAGCCATAACACTTCAGGGGTTTCTTCTTGTTTCCCTTCTTCTTTTGTCCAGCGAACGCTGCACCATCCGAACGCGACGACGAAACCGATTCCGCACTAACACCCTTTTGTTTAATTTCTTCGTCCAGAAGACGGCACTTCACAAATTCTAACGACAATGCATCTTCCGGCATCGTTTCCAACGCCGTCACCACCGTGGAGAAACTCGGACCGAGCGTGATCAGCAGATGGCATATCACGTCAACATCATCGATCACCGCGCCCGTGTTTCGATACTCGCGCACTAGACGGTCGAACTGGAGAAAATGGTCCTGCAGAGAACCAGACTGGAACCGCAACGAAAGCATTTTCCTTTTCAGGTGCATTCTGCTGGCGATACTTTTTCGCTCGAACACACGAACCAAAGCGTCCCAAATTTGCTTCGGGGTGTTTTTCTCCTGCACGTACTCCAGTTGCGTATCGTGTATGCGAGAAATCAAAAGAGATTTACACTTTCTGTCTTTCTTCGCTCGCTTCTCACGTTTCACTTGCTTCTCGCGTTTCACGTCAACACTATCGCCCGCTTCATCCAACAGCTCTGGTACTTCCCCCGCCTCCGTTTCCACACACTCAAGCAGCTCGTGCTCCTCGAGCAGAACCCGCATGCGGAATTTCCATGCGGTGAAATTTCCCCCGTCGAAAAGCGGCAACAGAAAACGCTCGTTCTTGTCCTCCTCTGCCATTATCCACTTCACTTTTATCACTCCGCGACACTGGGCCAATAACCTAAAGTGATACGGCCAGAGGAATTTCGGAACAACGGTTAGAAACGCGATAAAACCGATTTAATTATTAGCGATCAAAATACACGTCAGCACATTTGCTTTATTCAAGATGGAGTTAGTCGTACAGTCAATGTGAATAGAGTGGTGTTAGTGGAATGACAGATGGTCATGATATAAACGAGGGGCGCATCAATGTGGATGCATGGATTGCAGAGATTGTAATTCTCAACACGAAGAAGAAGAAGTGTGGGATAACTTCGGGTTTCAATCGCGACGACAATATTTTAGTACATTTTTTTCAAACCTATAGCTGTGCCTATAGTCCATTTTACGAGCCGTTTTTATGAATGAAATTTTGACAGGAGGTAGCGTCCAAACCCGTGAAAATCAATGTCATCATAAACATTGTTGTCACTTCGTAAAATCACAGAGAACAGACATCCAAGTCCAGTTCCGAAACTGTGTAAGGAATTTAACGACCATTTGAAATCGGCAACACAAGTGGCAATAGCGTGGCGCTGCAATCGGTTAATTTTCCATACTAATTTAATTCACCACTTGAAATGTTTCAATTCACCACTGACTGTGGCAATATGGTGTTTGGTGGCGTTAGTGTTGTCATCGTGTATTGGTTTGCAACCTTACTCAAGTAAAGATTCAAATCCTTACACAACTTTCTGAATTAAATTTGTTCTAGCCTGGATGTCTGTTCTCTGTGGTAAAATGGCTCATTGTTTTTAGAAGTCATTACACCGAGCATTACACAGAAAAACAGACGTAACACTATGTTGGTTGAACCAAGGGTTGAACTGGTTCGAAGTTCTGCTCGTAGGACTAGGACTTACTGTACTAGGACTAGGAAACTAATGCCGTTTTTATTTTTGATCCAGTTCCAACCCGGAATGGAACTGGATGGGATTACAGTTTCAACCACCAACAAATGAGTTTGTGGTTTCAACCCCACACATTAAGATCAGCTCGGTATTTTCCCCATCTTTTTACTGAGTTCTCAACAGCAGATTTAACTCGGTACGCTCGGTTATCCCTTTTGCTGAATACTCTGTAAATAAGTTAACGAGTTCTGCAAATGAACTGTCAAAAATTACAGATGAATGGTAAATATCGTTACTGATGAACGGTAAATATTGTCGGGCCGCCACCAAACCGGACTTCGCACAATCAAGTCGCGACGCGACCCAACTCGCGACGTTTTTTTTATCATGTCAAAAGTAGTGCGCATCCTTCCCGTTGTTGTCAGCAACACAGCGCACTAGATGCGAAACAGTTGCGACACTTGTGGACCAAGAAAATGGCAATTTTTGATTGAATGTTGGTCTTGATTCCAACCGGATGGACAATATTGATTACCGAGTTAAATCTGCTGTTGAAAACTCAGTAAAAAGATGAAAAAAATACAAAACTCAGCGAAAATTTTACTGAGCTGGAAAATCAGAATCTTATGCCGTGTTTCTTTTTTAACCTGGGTTGGAACTGGATTGGCGGAAAATGTGTAAACAAACAACGTCAAACAAACTTTAGTACAAGCGAAACCGAAATCGGGTTGGGGTTGAAACTGTGATCTGATCCAGTTCCAACCCAGGTTGGAACTGGATAATAAAGAAAAACGGCATTAGTGTGCAACCCGACTTCGGTTTCGCTTGTACTAAAGTTTGTTTGAGTTTGCTTGACGTTTGTTTGTTTACACATTTTCCGTAAATTCAGTTCCAACCCAGGTTCAAAAAGAAAAACGGCTTAAATAAAATACAACAAAATCAAATAATTTGCACGTCTCTTATATATTCGCATCTTGTTATTTATAAAACTAATCATAAATGTTTTTACTTTATATCTAATAAATAGATATTGTTTCGTCGCTCAATGTATCCTGCCATCCTAAAATTAGCTCATCGTAAAAAAACGGAATCTTCATACTATGCAATTGGTTTTGCATTAATGCTGCTACATACGTCTGCTGACGATAGAAAAGTTGGTCTGACGTACCACTGACATTTATACTGTGCTTAATGCTGGACTTCCACCCCGCTGCGCCGAGCCTCCCCGTGCTCCTTTTGAGCGGAACTTTGTCGCTGCCTGTTCGGCGATGTCAGCTCGCTCTTCTGCTTCTTCCAGTTCCTGCTGAGCCTTGCGGAATTTAGCGAGATTTAATGCGGCAATTTCCTCAGCTTCCTCAATCTGCCTCTTGTATGTTTTGATCTTCTGCTGTAATTTGTCGACGAGATCCTGCATTCGTTCGTGGTTCTTGCGGTCCTCCTCCGATTGGAAGGTGAGCTCCTTAATACGGCGCTCCGATTTCCTCAAGTTCTTCTGTGCATCGGCGTGCCTCCTTTGTTCGCTGTCCAGCTCAGATTCAATTTCGCGCACACGCTGTTCCAGTTTCTGAATAGCCTTCTTTCCTCCCTTCAAAGCGTTCGTTTCCGCGTCATCTAACCGCACTTGGAGTTCCTTGATCTGCTGTTCGAGGGCTTTGCGTAGTTTTTCTTGAGTTTGCGCATGATCTTGCTCTGCTCTTAGTTCATCAGCCAAGCGAGCAGCATCAACCATAGCCTTTTTGGCCTTTTCTTCAGAATTCTTAGCTTCGTTCAACAGCTCATCGAGATCGGAGTGTAACGTTTGCAGTTCAGACTCAAGTTTTCTCTTGGCGGCACCGATCGATGCGTTTTGCGCTGATACTTCGTTCAGCTGCTCGTGCGCGTCGCTGAGTTCCTGTTCTGCTTGGCGACGGCCTCGATCAGCCTGTTCCAGCAATGTTCGCGATTCTTCCAGCTCGTTTTGCAGAGCATTGGCACGGCGCTCTGAGATTCCAAGCTGTTCTCGAGCATCATCGCGTGCCCTCTGTTCCTCTTCAAGAGCACCCTGTAGGTCCTTCAGTTGCTGTTGATAACGTTTGATGTTCTTTTGTGCCTCTGCATTAGCCTGAAATATAAAAAAGAATGACATGTGGTTTGAATGATAATAATTTTAACAATCATCAAACCTTACCTTATTTGCATGATCCAAAGCAATTTCAAGCTCATTAATATCAGCTTCCAATTTCTTCTTCATACGCAAAGCTTCAGCCTTGCCCTTGGCTTCAGCTTCTAGCGATGCTTGCATGGAATCGAGGGCTCGCTGGTGGTTCTTGCGCGTATTTTCGAACTCTTCTTCCTTCTCTTGAATACGTCTGTCAATTTCCTGACGAACCTGAGACAATTCCAATTGCGCCCGCAGAACCTTGTTTTCTTCCTGCTCTAGCGCGGCTTCGGCTTCTTCCAGAGCCGCCTGTAGTTCATCCTTCTCGGCTTCTAACCGTTTACGAGACTTTTCAATCTCATGAATGTTTCGGCCTCCCTCGCCGATTTGGTCCAACAGATCCTTGACTTCATCAGCCAAGTTCTTGTTTTCTCGGCGTACAGCTTCAAGTTGCTCTTGACCTTCTTCGTAAGCACCTTTGAGTCGGAACAGTTCCGTGGAATAGTTTCGGCATTCTTTTTGGGATGCATCCAATTCAGCAGCCAGATCGTCAACCTTCAGCTTCCACTCGCCGATGATCTTATCAAATGCTTTCTGTTTCTTTTCGGCGGCATTCGCTATCGATGATGCTCGGTCAACCTCAAGCTGCAGGTCCTCTACTTCAGTAGATAGGCGCTGCTTAGTCTTCTCCAAAGCAACACACTTCTGATTGAGAGATTCAATAGTTTCCTCAGCTTCGGCAAGACGAGCTTGAAGTTTCCTCTTAGCTTCCTCCAACTCTTCTGCACGGGCAACTCCTTCGGATTCGTACTTGCTGCGCCACAACTGCGCTTCAGCGTTAGATTTGCTGAGCTGCCGTTGGATATCTCCCTTGCCTTCCGCTTCTTCCTCAACCTGTTCGCGGAGATTGTCCAGATCATGTTCCAAGTTTCGGAACTTACCAAGAAGGGTGGCACGTTCACGAGCTTCTTCATCGGCCAAGCGCTTGGTGTCCTCGAGCTGCTGCGTAAGCGAAATCTTGATCTTGCTCAGTTGCGAGACTTGCGATTCGGCGTCCTCCAGTTGACGGAGTAAGTCAGAGTTTTCGATCGAAAGCTTCTTCTTGGCGGCATCAAAGTCATTGAGAGTACGATTGGTTTCGTCTAGCTTGCCTTGTACTTCGTTCAGTGTGTGCTGCAGTTGCTTGGCAATCTTTTCTTGGGCGGCCTGTGGCGTTGAAAAGACAAGGAAAGAAAACAAAAGAAAGAGGGATAGTTTGAATGTGATTATATTTCCAATTTAAATTGTACTTTACCTTTTCACGTGATAGCTGATCACAGGCAGATCGAGTGTTGTTCAGCTCGTTGTACATGTTGGCACGGTCGTGTTCCGCTCTGGTGTTAAAAATACGAAGAAGAAAAATGATTTTTTATTATGAATATCTTCTCAATCTTTTGAATGTTTTCATTTTCATTTAGATTAAAATTAAAAAGATTTAATTTTCCGAGGCACAAACGATCCCATCAATTAGTAGAATTGAACGATGACTTACTTCGTTTTCAGTTTGTTCAACTGATCCACCTGTTCCGCCATTTCGGCAACCGCATCGTTATGCTTCTTACGCAGGTTGGCCAAGGTACCCTCATGCTGTATGTTCGCTTCCTCCAAATCACGACGCAACTTGGCAAGTTCGGCTTCACGTTTCTTGTTCAGTTCGATCTGAGCTGAAGTAGCGCCACCGGCTTCCTCCAGACGTTCACCCAGTTCTTCAAGTTCTCGTGCCAAATCTGCACGTTGCTTCTCAGCCTTGGCACGTGCTTGACGTTCGGCTTCCACCTCTTCTTCGAGCTCTTCGATGCGACCCTGCAATTCCTTGATTTGTTTTTGCAGTTTGCCGACCAGATTTTGTTCATCTTCTAGCTTGGCAGACAGCGCGGAGATTTCCTTATCCTTGCGCATGATGGTTTGGTCCATCTCTTTCTTGCTGCGCTCAAGATCGGAAACGGCCTCTTGGGTCAACTTGAGGTCACCTTCAACTTTACGCTTAGCCTTGTCGACATCACCACGTAGTTTCTTCTCGCGTTCCAGAGAGTCTTCCAGTTCATCGAGGGTTTGTTCCAGCTTGGCCTTAACTTTGTTCAAATGGTTGACTTTGTCTTCCGCGGCCTGTAGTTCTTCTGCAGTTTTCTGGTTCACTTCACCTTGCATCTTCTTTTCCTTGTTCAGCTTGTTGATCAGTTCATCCTGGTGAGCGATTTCATCGTTCAAGTTCCGGATTTGGTGATCCTTGGAAGCCTTGTCCTGCTCGATCTTCTGAATCTGCAGCTCAAGGTCTTCGGCATCCTTCTTTTGGCCGGAAATTTCCTGCTCAAGTTTCTTCTTGGTCTGGAAGAGTTGGTTACGGGCGTCCTCTTCCTGTGCCAAGCGTTCCTGAGTATCTCGCAGTTGGTTCTCGAGGTCGTTCTTCTGCGCGGTCAGTTTGGCTGCCTTTTCTTGGTACTCCTGTAGGGCTCCCTTTTCACCAGACAGGGAATCCAACAGGGCAGTCTTTTCTGCCAAGAGTTTACTGTTCATGGCCTCGAGTTCCTTGCGGAGTTTCTCTTCCTTCTCAAACGCTTCCGTGGCTTTCTGGGCCTTCTCTTCGAGTTTCTGAAATTATGAAATGGAGGAAAAACCCGAATAGTTAATAAATGTTCGAAAAATGCTTATGCCGTCTATACTTACAGCAATCTGATCCTCAACGCGGGAAACGTTCAGCAGAGGCTTCACCTTCTGCCACAGTTTCCACCATGCCCAGGTACGCAGTTTGAGGTATTTGCGCAAATTGCGCTGTACGACTTCCAGTGCGACGCGTTGCGATTGCATTTTCTTGAACTCTATGCGGCACAGATAGCCACGGCACCAGGACTGCAACCAGGACATAATCTTGGACAGACGCTGGTCACGGAAGTCCTCCATCTGACCCAGGACACCGGCGCGGAAGAATACCTGTTTGTGAAGAACAAATGAAGAACCGTTATTTAGTTTTGTTGTAACTTCATAGACTATTTTTCACTAGTCTCAGTTAACAAATGACCGAGAACCCAACTATTAGTAAACAAAATTTTTTTTAACTTGTTGATTTAAAATCGAATAAGTCCAGTATATAATAATGTAAATACGTAATTTCAGTAAATATAATAAAATTCCAGGCCCTGAAGAAGGTCCACTCCCCGGACCGAAACGTCGGCAAAGATTAAAAAGTAATCGATGCAAGTTTGTTGACTGTTAAAGCCGAATCACACTCTTTGTGCACCAACTAAAGAAAAGTCCGTAATAGATTTTAACAATTATCGGTTGAAAAATTACTGAGATGTCGGTAGAACTACGTCGGGATTTTTGCAATCCGATTTTTATCGATATCTTAGTAATGGTTATTGGTTTGCGGCTATGCTTTACCGAAATCTCAGTGACGAGAAAAACCGAGAATCAGTAACAAACCGAGAATATTACCAAACTATCAAGTGTTGAATTCTCGGCAATCCATTCACCGAGATCGATATGTATCTGAATTTGAGTGTATGTATGTACATCATGTACATACATTGTTTAGGAAATAATACTGAATCTTACCTTTGTATGTCCAATACGATAGGAATCTGGATCCAACTGAATGGCTTCGAAACATTTTTCGGCAGCTTTCTTTGGTTCCGCTTCAGCCTGCATGGCAGCTGGAGCCAAGATGAGGTAACTAGAAAAAAAAATATAAATGATTTTGATATGTGTAACAATTGACTAATATATTTTTGAAGAAAGTCATGAAGAAATCTCGGAAGAAACTTTAAAATAAATTTCTGATAATTTTGAAATATTACGTTAAAAAATCTAGACAAGTTTCTAATGACATTTAGGTACGCATTTTTAGTGAAAATCAGTGTAGATATTTAAAATTAATTTCTGCAGGTCCTCTACTTCTAAAAAACTCTGGAATCCTGGCTTTATTTTCAGATAAAGATCTACACTCCCGTGCAAAAGTTTGGGGTCACCCCCTCAAACACATGGAAATGTTTTTCGGTCATATCTCACACATCTTTCATTTAATCCAGTCGTTCTCAGACTCTATCGAAAGATAAAGAGTTAGATTTGATTCGTAGGTACTTTTCACAAATTTTATATGAAATTTTTAGTATAAAAAGTTTACCTAAACTTACATGATTTTCCTAAATCTGTACGAAAAATTGTTTTCCGTGTAATTCAAAATTGGGTCGACCAAATTTTAAAATAAAAGTTGCATTAGAACCCTATTTCTATCCTCTTTGAGAGCCATTCATTAGATTTTAGCGGAAAAATTCATAACTTAATTTAAATTATCGAGTTAGGTTTACAAGTCACCGTGCAAAAGTTTGGGGTCACCCCTTAGTATGCTGCATCGTGCAAAAGTTTGGGGTCACCTTTCAAATGGAGTCTGAGTCGGATTTTTATTCAAATCGTCATTTGTTTTGGTGCAACTCCAATTCCTTCTATGATAGATGAATGGCAAGACACAGAAATGGTTATGAAATGTTCATAAACTAAGTTTTAGACTAAGTTAAGGTAGAAAATGATATATAAAATCCATACTAAATAAGCTAATTTCGTTATATAAAGTGCGAAAGAGAATAGAAGTGAGATAAAAATGACTAATTCTTGATTTCTACCCTATATAACTGTAAGTGATAAGATCACAAATACACCATTACCCCAAAAACCATTACAACGAGTCATTTCCATTACATAAGAGATTTCGTGTTTTGGTGCAAAGCAAAGGGATAAATTTTTGATGAAAATGCCATTTAAATTAAAATATGTAACATTCCTGAAACTTATGGATTTTGGGGTAATTGTATGTTTGTGGTATAACACTTGCAGTTATATAGGGTAGAAATCACGAATAAGTCCTTTTTATTTCACCTCCATCCCCTTTCGCACTTTATATACCGTACTTAGCTGATTTAGTATGGATTTGATAATCATTTTATACCTTATAACTTACTCTAGAACTTGGTTTATGAACATTTCATAACCACTTCTGTATCTTGCCATTCAACTATCAAAGAAAGAATTGCAGTTGCACAAAAACAAAAACGACGATTTGAACAAAAATTCGACTCGACTTCATTTGGAAGGTGACCCCAAACTTTTGCACGATGCAGCATCCTAAGGGGTGACCCCAAACTTTTGCACGGTGACTTGTAAACCTAACTCGATAATTTAAATTGTGTTATGAATTTTTCCGCTAAAATCTAATGAATGGCTTTCAAAGAGGATAGAAATAGGGTTCCGATGCAACTTTAATTTTGAAATTAGGTCGACCCAATTTCGAATAACACGGAAAACAATTTTTCGTACAGATTTAGGAAAAACATGTAAGTTTAGGTAAACTTTTTATACTAAAAATTTCATATAAAATTTGTGAAAAGTACCTACGAATCAAATCTAACTCTTTATATTTCGATAGAGTCTGAGAACGACTGGATTAAATGAAAAATGACTGAGATATGGCCGAAAAACATTTCCATGTTTTTGAGGGGGTGACCCCAAACTTTTGCACGGGAGTGTATACCTGAAGAACTATTTTTGTAATTGGTGGAGGAAACACCCCGTAAAATTCTTGAAAAAAGTCTTAAAAATCATTGGAAAGTTTAATGGAATTCCTGAAGGATTTAAACAAAAATTTATGATAAAAAACAAGTAGAAATTTCTGAAGAATTTCACGAAGAAATCTGAACTTCGGAATCGGAATATTTAGAGTCAATGGAGTTCTTGCCTTGGCGAAACTCTGTACACATGTGGTTGCAGATGATAATTGGGAAGTCGATGCTTTTATTTTGGTTCGGATAAAACAATGCGAAAGATAGAAAAAACTTACAGGAAATTCCATCAGAAATATTCTTAGAAATTCCTACAGGAATGCTTGTACAAGTTTCTTTATAAATTATTTCAAGGATTTCTTTAGTAATTGCCGCAGGTTTTCTCACTGGAATTATTTGGGAAGCTTTTTCAGGTGTTCCCAAAGAAGTTTCTTCAGTATTTGCATCAGGAATTACTTTGCAAATTATCCCAATATTTCCTTTATAAGCTCTTGCATGAATTGCTCAAAAGTTCATGCGGAAATTCCTTTAGGAGTTTTTTTTTTCTAAAATTCTTCCAAACAATTCAGAAAATGCTCTAGCAAGTGATAAATGTCTTCAGTAGTTTCTGCAGAAATTCCTACCAGAATTCCTGCAGACATGCCTCGAGATGTATCTGTTTATATTTCCTGAACTCAGAGGAGTTCAGAGGAGTTGATTCAGGAATTTATCCAGAGATTTTGAAATAATCCCTCCGGAAATTCCTTCAAAAATGTCTCAAGAAGGTCCTTCAGAACTTGTTTCAGGATTTCATTTAAGGGATTTTTCAGAGACTCGTCTAAAAAGGTCGTACAGAAATTTCAAGTAGTAGTTTATTCATGATTTTTTATATTCAAGTTCATTCAAGAACTTATTCAGGAATTTCTGTTTGAGTTTCTTCGGAAATTTCTCTAGGAATTTCTTCAGGGTTTTGAAGGTTCGTTTGAAAGATCTGTGGATAATGTGTAGAAAAACTCCTGAAGAGATTTCCAAAAGAATCGCTGAATCGATTGATAAAATGATTCCTAGAGAAGGAATTAACTAAGCATTTTTCGAAGAAATTTTCGGATTATTTTGTTAAATAACTCCTGAGAATGTTTAAGCGCTAAAGGAATGTCTAAACACTTGATAGTATTCCGACTGAATTAAAAAATATTAAATCATTTAAAAAATAAACGATGGAATCCCATTTAAATCCTTAGATCAATTCACTTAGAAATCATTGAAGAACTACATGGAAGCACACATGCTGAGACTGCTAAAAAGCGTTAATAAAACCTGAAGGGTTTTAACGATATAACTCCTTGGAGGAAATTCTGAGGGAGTTGTTAATTATGAAATCGCGTATTTCTTAAGAAGAAATCTCTTGATATATCTTGGATGTTTTCCTTTCAAATATCTGCAAAAATTGTTAGAAAAAAAATCTCCTGAGGAAACTGTTGAGAAAATTCTTGAAAATTGTAATCCCCAGCTCACAGAAGCATTTTTGAAAACCTCCGTTGGATAATCCAGTATAAATTTTTCTAGAACGCATATCGAACTTCTTTGAAAATTCAATGCAAATTTAGTTGGAACCTGAAAAAAGTTTTTTCTTCAAATATTTATTTTCTGAATGAGATCAGTTCAGGGAAGCGTCACCATTGGTCGACGTCAACATTTGTAAATTGGAACAGATTTTGGTCTAATTCGAAAAATACCTTATTTGCCAACATTGTTCTAAGACTTCTGGACTAACTCCTAAAGAGTTTTCTAATGAAAGATTCCCGGCGAAGATCCAGAAAGTATTTGTAACAGAATCCCTAGAAAAAATGTCGGCCAAGATTCTTAAATAATAATTATAATCTCGGAATACTCCCTCTCTCTCTTCTTGGCGTAACGTCCTCATTGGGACAAAGCCTGCTTCTCAGCTTCTATGAGCACTTCCACAGTTATTAACTGAGAGCTTCCTCTGCCAATGACCATTTTGCATGCGTATATCGTGTGGCAGGTACGAAGATACTCTATGCCCAAGGAAGTCAAGGAAATTTCCTTTACGAAAAGATCCTGGACCGACCGGGAATCGAACCCGTCACCCTCAGCATGGTCATGTGCGGTAACCGCCTCGGCTATATGGGCCCTTAATCTCGGAATACTGCAAAATCCGATAATTCATTGTGCGGCTTTTGGCATAATTTCAAAGAGAATGTGTTTTAAGACTCTTCTTGAGGATATCTACAATTTGCCATAAAATTTCTGAAATACTTAAGGAAGTTTTTGTATGATTTAAAATTCTCGTTATGATTTTTGTTTTTAGTACAAAAGTCCGCCAATATTATGCATATACACATTTTTCTATCGATCACAAATAAAAAAAAACTATGAATATTACTTAAAAATCAGAATATATCTTGGTTCTTCTTCTAAATGTGTAAGTATATAAACCGATTTTGAAAATATTTCCTCGTTAGGCCATTATAAGCATTTATTCCACTTTTTGTGCTCCCACTCTGGCTGGTCGAGGGCTGGATGAAAATAAAAAGCATTTATCGGATTTGTTAAAGAATTTTGAGCAAGACCCGATATTTTGATAACTATTTTTTCAAAATGCAAAATCCAGCCAAAAAGTCATGAAAAGGAGACAGTCACAATGAAACTTGTATTATTTTTATTTAAAAAATAAAAAATAAATAAAAATAAAACTATTAAAAATATGGAAATATTTCCAGTACAGTATAGTAGCCCCGATTGGAATCGTTCGTTTTGTGTTGACCCTAATAAAATATTCAGTGTACCTTTTATTTTCATATCCTAAGAACTTAAATTACATCGCAAAACACGAGTTGGTAGATGCTATCGAAAGTTTTCCCACAACTTGAAATGGCTTAACAAGAATAAGCGTTTTTACAGAAGCTCAAATGTTTTCTTATTGAAGAGATGCTTACAACTGACTTACTTAGTGCAACACTTGTCAATTCTCAAAAAACTTTTTCACAATTTTTCCGCTATTTCTTAAACTTTCAAAAGTTTTTTTTAATATTCAATTTGATTTGAAATTCAAATTGATTTGAATTTGATTAAAAAAACCGTTTACACAACTGTTTATTTTTTTTTCAAATTAACAAATAATTTTGGTTTTATTCGAGTGATTTTCTGAAATTAACAATTAATTTGTTTTTTTTAGTACCATTTTTTATTTTAAAAAATTCGCTTGGATCTGGCTAAATATTCTTTAGAATATAACCTGAAGCTCTTTACAAATTGATCTATTCTTCGCGGATTCTCTGAGGCTTCACTTCAGAAATTACTCTAGAAAATTCTTAAGAGATTCTTCTACAAGTACTTCCAGGGGGTTTCTCAAAAGGTCCTTAGATATTCCTCAGCAGCAGGCATTCTCTTGGGATTTATTGAGACCTTTTTTTGGGAATTCTTTCAGTTTTCTTTTCAGGGAACCCTTCAGTAATCTTTTCAGAGATTCTTTTTGGAATTTCTTCTGAAATCACTCCGGGTTTATATCTTGGCGTTTCTCCCGGAATATCTCAAGATTGGAATTACTGCAAAACATTCTCCAGCTTTCCAGGCAGTCTTTCAGAGATTCCCCCAAAAAACAAATTTTTAAATTTTTGTTGTTGTTCTTAAAGAATTTTTCCAGATTTGTTTTTCCTCTAGAGATTACTTCAAAAAATGCTCCAGGAGTTTAAGTACCTTTCAAGCAATTTGCCTTCAGAAGTATCTCCAGTAGTTCTTCCAGGATTTGCTTCAAAATATCCTCCAGGAATAGTTTCAGAAATTTGTTTGAAGGATTTCTTCTAGAATTCTAGTACCGTTGAATGCAATTTATACACGGATTCCCGTAGATTTTTTCTAAGGAAGGAAGAAATTGCTCCGAGGTTTAATTCTGAAATTCTTCAAGGGTCTTTTTTTTGGAAATCTCTCCCCTCAGGGATTTTTTTTTGGAAACTTCTCCAGGAATCTTTCCTTCAATTCCTGCAAAAGTTTTTATAAATCTCTAGTAGGAACTCCTCCAGAGCCATTCCAAGAATTTCCTCCATGTATTTCTCAGGAATTCCTCCAAGAACTTTTCAAACGATTATTTCAGAAATTGCTTTAGAGAATTCTGTTCAGGAATCTCAACAAGAAATTTCTCCTTGAAATCTACAGAGGCATTTCTTTAGATTTTTTTCAGGTAACCCTTGAAGAATTACTCCAGTATTTTTATGTTGTTCCATGAAGTACTCCAATAAAAATCCGTGGAGGAATATCTGAAAAAATTACCAAAGGAAACTTTATAGGAATCCCAGAAGATATTTCTGAAGAAACCGCAGGAGAAATTTTAAAAATAAACTTTTTGGAAATTTCTTCAGTAACTCCTGATGAAACTTTCTAAGTGACTTCCGCAGCAACTTTTCGGAAGAGTTTACGAAAAAAACGCTGAAATTTTTTTCGGAAAATCTGAAAAAAAAATTAAAAAAAAGTTTAATAAGGAATTAATGGAGAAATTTCTAAAAGAATCCTTGGTGGATTTTTTTAAATAAATTTCCATTTAATTCCTGGAGATATTCTTAAAAAATTCTGTGAGGAATATCTGAAAGTATCCCAGGTAATTTCTTGACGAAATAGTGAAAGGAGTTGCTGAGTAAATTCATGAAGGAATTTATGGAATCACTCTTTGAGGAACCCTTGGTGGAATTCCTATAACAATTTATTAGAATATATTATTGGAGAAATCCTTTACCAAAATTAATGGAAGATTTTTTGGAAGAACTCCCGGTGAAATGCGTGATCGTATTCTCAAAGAAATACCTGACATTCTGGAGAAACACTTTAATTCCAAGAAAACTCTCATGAGTATTTGCAAAGGAAATTTCATGAAGGAAAAATTTATGAAGAAAATTCTGGACTTTATAAAGAATCTGAAAAAAAATCTTAAAAGATTCCTGGGAAGAAATCCTGGAGGAATTTCTGATGAAATGCATGAAGGAGTACCCGGAGGAGCTCCTGAAGGATCTGTTCCAGAATTTCTGCGAAAATCTCCGAAGGAATATCTGCTGGAATCACAAAAAAATATAGAAAGAACTTCGGGAGCAATTCCTAGAGGTATTCCATGAAGAAACTCATTAAGAAATTCCTGAACAAATTATTGAAGGAACCGATGGAGAAATTCTCGAGAGAATCCTGGGATTATTTTATAAATGGGATTCCTGGAGTTATTTATGAAGGAGAAACTTCCATAAATTACTTCACGCATTAATAGAGGATGAAGCAAATACACAAACTTTAGAAGTCCCACACAAAGTGTGTGCTATATTGAGGACGGGCATGAAAATGGATAATTTTTATGTGACCTTATTTATGGACTTTCATAGGAATTAATGCATCTATTTTTGAAGGCTCTCAATAAAAATTCTTTAGAAAATTTATGGAGGAACTTGAGTCACCACAAGTATTTCTGAAGGAATAGTTGGAAGATTTTTTAAAGAAATCCAAGGAAAAAAATCTGAAAAAAATCCGAATTCTTGATTTAATAAAAAAAATCCCTGTAAGAATGTCTGGAATCCGAGGAAGGTTTTCTAAAAGAACCCTCGGAGAAATTCCTGAAATAATTAATGGAGAAATTTATTAAGCTTGGAAGCGTAGATAATTAAAACCACATAGCGCCAAAATCACAAACTAATTGTTGAGTTATCATATAGCACTTGATTTCCTGAAAAACTTTTCCGTAGTCGACCCTCTTCTATCTGCTCCGGATCGCGAGCTAGATAAGTTTGAAACTTTACTTGACGACTAGCGCCATCTAGCGGTGAAATCACCAACTAAATGATGAATCACTGGATTGCTTTTGACTTCCTGAAGAACTTTACCGAAGACGACACTATTCTATCTGCTCTGGATTCCGAGATAGCGGAGTTTGAAACTTTACTTGAGAACTAGCGCCACCTACCGGCAAAACCACCAATAAATTGTTGAATCACCAAATAGGTTTTGACTTCCTGAAGAACTTTGCCGAAGACGACACTTTTCTATCTACTCTGGATCCCCAGATAGAGAAGTTTGAAACTTTACTTGACGACTAACGACCCCTAGCGGCGAAATCTCAAACTAACTCGTGAATCACCAGATTGCTCTTGACTTCCTAAAGAACTTTGCCGCAAACGATACTTCCATCTGCTCTAGATCTGACTTGACAAACTTGACAAACTAGCGCCACCTAGCGGCGAGTTCACCAATTAATTGTTTTATCATAAAATAGCTCTTGACTTCCTGAAGAACTTTGCCGCATGCGACATTCTTCCATCTGCTCTGGGTCCCCAGATAGAGTAGTTTGAAAATTTACTTGACGACTAGCGCCACCTAGTGGCGAAATCACAAACTAAATGGTGAATCACCAGATTGTCCTTGACCCAATGAACAACTTTGCCGAAGACAGCATTGTTCCAAATAAAGTAGATACATATTGAGATATCACATATGATAACTTATGAGTGCTTCTACTGGCGAGTGTACATAGGAACCACATCTACATAGCGCCTCTAGCGGCCAAATTACCAACTAATTGGATGTAAGTTGGTATTGTGCGGTAGATCTATTCCAGTACTACAACTTTGCTAAAAAGTATGCTGCTTTCTTGCAGTACACCTGAAATATTCGCTCACACCCCCAATTAGGCGAAAACCCATAAGCTCTGAGAATCCTACAACAACGAACTGCCGTGTAATAGGTGACCGTGTAGACGAAAGCCATGTATGTAGTAGGAGTCTATACTGTATATGTAGAAACCAACGAACAATAGATTCCTGGATAGGAATTAATCACAATAAGTGTACCGTTCCATTATTGGTACAGTAGAACTGTAAGCAGCATCAACAGTGCCCATATTTTAAGTAGCGCATCTTTGAAAACGATGCTTACATTTCACAAACCTATAGATATTTAGATACACTTCTTGAAGAACACTTACCGCTGCTTGAAATCGGAGTACATCATCCTGTTGGGGAATCCCTTACGACAAATACGAATGCCTTCAAGCACACCGTTACAGGTCAGCTGGTGCATAACCAATTTAGCATCAATGAGACCGGTCTGCTTCAATTCATTGGGAATGATACAACGCACAAAGTGAGGGGAGGTTGACATCAGCGTGTTCATCAAGTTGTTCAGCTGTTCCTTGTAGGCCGAAGACACGGTCGCAAAAGCGGCACCCTTCTTACCACGGCCACCACCTTTGGCTGGTGGACCTCCTTCGGCAGCGACCGGTACACCTTCCGTGAAGATTTCCACCAGCAGTGCGTTTTCACCCTTCTTGAACTGTTCGACAACGGTGTCGTTCAGCGGATCCTTGTTCTTCTCAAGCCAGCCCGTGATGTTGTAGGATACGACACCGGCATAATGGCCGATAGCAAAATGGCCGGCCGGAATGCCTGGCTTCGGTGGTCGGGGCTTCATGAATGGGGGAGACTTGCCCAGATGGTTGTTCATCAGCTTCTCGGCAAAGGTTTGATCGGTGGCTTTCGGGAACATAGATTCTTCCTCAAGAATGGATAGGATACCCATAGGCTGAAGTTTTGTGGAAACGGTGGATTAGATGGTGTGAAGATCATGAATACATGCCAATACAAACCTTTTCAATCAATTCAATACAAGCCAGCAAGTCCATACCGAAATCAATGAAAGCCCAGTTGATACCTTCCTTCTTGTATTCTTCCTGTTCCAGGACGAACATGTGATGGTTGAAGAACTGTTGCAATTTCTCGTTGGTGAAGTTAATACAGAGCTGTTCGAAGCCGTTGAACTACAATAGAAAAGGAATGCAAAATTTGATCATAATGAAAGTTTGAAAATATTTTAAATGTTGACAAGATAAAAAGATTGATGGACTGTCCCCAGTCACTTACATCGAAAATCTCGAACCCGGCAATATCCAGCACACCGATGAACTGGGCACGCTTCTGCTTGGTGTCCAGCGTTTCGTTACACTTCTTGACCAGCCACTTGAACAGACGATCGAAAATACCCTTGCAAAGGGCACCGACGGCATTGTAGACCTGGTCCTTGTTCTGACCCTTGGTGACGTACTCCGTGCCGACCTTGATCCTGGGCTTGAGCAAGTTCTTGTACAGATCATCCGTAACGCAACCCAACAGCTTGGCAACCCGGTCACCTTCCTCGATACCGTCCGCTTCCGCCTGCTCTTCGCGACCCTTCTGCTTGAACTTCATACCACCCATGTGCATAACAGCGGAGGTAATTCTGTAGATGTTGTCCTTTTCGTCCTGGGTGAAACCGAGGATATCGAAGGCTTCCTGCAATTGGTTGAGGTGGATGGTGAGGCCAAATTACATGATAACACTCTGGTTGATATCTCAAAGAACTTACGTCGGTCAGTCTACATTCCTCACCGTCATCGACATTCGGAATAGTGACTTTACCCTGGGCAACGTTGTGATAGTCGTAGATGTCATTCGACAGGAAGCACATTTCTGTGGATAATTATTATGCTATGACGACAATAAGAATCAATACAGTGTCGGACAAAACAATAAGACCACCAGCCATTTTTCATACAAAATGGCCAAGTTTGACAATGTGGTGCTCGGTTTCTAGTGAATCGATTTGGCTGAAATTTTGGCAGTGCCCATGGAGTTATGTGAATTTCGATTTGTATTTAATTGATTGAGTTCTGTTCACTACATCAAAAGTTACAGATATACGGAACGACAAAATAATAGGACCACTTTCAGATTGCCATGATCAAAGGATCCATGAGAGTATCTGATACTTGATGATTGATAAACAAGAACTAAAATTAAGAATGCCATTTAAATTTGGAGACATTTTTATTGAATTGACCACAAATAACCATCATGAAAATCTGGTGTTAGAATTTTGTCGCACCGTATATCTATAACTTTGGAAGTAGTGAACAGAACTCAATCAATTTAACACAAATCAAAATTCCCATAATTCCAAGTCAGCTATCAAAACTTCAGACAAATCGGTTTACAAGAAACCGAGTGCCATATTGTCAAACTTGGCCATTTTGTATGAAATAGGACCGGTGGTCTTATTGTTTTGTCCGACACTGTATGTATGAGACTTCACCTTTTAAGCCCTTGACTGATCCGGACATCATCTGGTAGAAAATGTGATATGACCGTTCCAAGGTTTGCTGGGAAATTACACGAGCCTTTTCTAGCAAATATGTCTCAATATCGGCACCAGCCAGTTTACCGGAAGCAGTGAAGTGAATGCGAATGAATTTACCCTAGGTGTTTGTAAGAAGATTTCCGTCAATCAAACGCACCTCAAAAAACAATTCTCCTCAATACTCACGAAACGCGACGAGTTATCATTACGGACGGTCTTTGCGTTACCGTAGGCCTCCAGTACGGGATTGGTCTGGACGACCTGATCCTCCAGGGAGGGCTTGCCTTCGGTATCCTTTTTGCTCGCACCGATGGTGGCAAAGTACGCAATGACCTTCTTGGTGTTTTCAGTTTTTCCTGCACCAGACTCGCCGGTAATCAACATCGATTGGTTTTCCTTGTTGGTCAGCATGTTCACGTAGGCACCGTCAGAAATGGCAAACAGATGGGGCGGAACTTCATTACGGCGCTTGCCGCGGTACATTTTGGCGACACGCAACGTGTACAGCGGCCAACGTTTGTACGGGTTGATCACAATGCAGAACAGTCCGGAGTAGGTCTGGAAAGGTAGACGAGTGCAGCACATATAATGTGAGAAAAATTTTAACGTAAGTTTTGAAAATACCCATAACAACTTCCAAAAGACTCTTTAAGTTTTTCTAGTTTGGTTAGCAATTTTGATTTATTCCAATTTTTAGGTTCAAAAGTTTCTTGAAAAATATTCATTTTTCTTCTTTTCAAATTTCTGTAAGAATGTCAATGGTATTCCTCCTGAATTTTATTAAAAAAACCACGCAACTGTCTCATATTTTCTTCATTATCACGTTCACAAATGCTTTTTATTTTATCCGTGAGATTTTCTGAAATTTCTTAAAACCATCAATGTGCGTTTTTCTTCGTGTGTACCATTTTTCATTTAAAAAAATTTACTTGGATCAGCATAAGTAATTCTTAGTATTTACATCTGTAGTTCTTTGCAAAACTGATCTATTCTTCGCGGATTCTCTCAAGGTTTAGAAATTCTTAAGGAAAATTGTCAAGAGATTCTTCAAGAAGTACGTCCAGGGGGTTTCCCAAAAGATCCTTAAATATTCCTACGTGGCAGGCATAATAAACTTTAGTAAGACCTTTTAGGGATTCAGTGAGACCTTTTGAGGAGATTCCTAAGAAAAAAAAAAATTTCTTAAATTTTTTTGTTGTTCTTTTTGGAGTTTTTCCACATTTGTTTTAAATTTCTGCTGCTAAATTTTCCTCTAGGGATTACCGCAAAGTGTTCCGAACTTGTGAAATAAGTTATAACGTACAGATTCTTAGGTGGTGCTTAACATTTAACACTTTGAACATTTTACTAAATTTTGCAAGTCTGTCGAGTAACACAAAAGAAGCAAATTTATTGCACTCACTTGAAATTGTGGAACGGTTGAATTTCTTTAAATATTTTTATTATTTGTAGACCGGCAAAGTATTAACTTTTCAAAAAATGGTCAACTAGCTGTAATTTTTCGAAAAGGGCATCCAAAATTCTCATTTTTTTTCTGTAAGTTGGTCAACTAGTTGTCTGTCAATGGTCGAAACTGGGGAAAGACCGGATTTTTCTACACGAATCCTAAAGTTTTTTTTATCTTCATTAACGAGATTTTTAGCCCTAGGCTATCTCGGGATCCTAAAGTTAACTTTGAGCTGTTATATCTTCGGATTCAACAAACCAAATGCAATGAAATTTTGAGGATTCATAACTTATACAATGAGCTTTGGAAAACGCTTGACTTAACTTTAAATTGTTAACACGGTAAAAAATTTAAGCTATCCCCTGCACATATGAACAAACAAACCAGCAACCAGTGTAATCTGAGTTGGGTAAGCGTGGCATTTGGAGTCATTATGCATTTGCGCCATGTTTGAATAGAAGACCGACTTAACCTGAAAAAGGCCCCACTATTACCGTATTAATGCTACAACTAGCAGTTATAGCAGAATAATACGATAATAGTGGGGCCTTTCTTAGTCTTGACCATACAGTTATTCTGATAACGACTTGCAGCACCTTCATAATTAACTGTGATGTGTTACACAGTTACACACTTAAATAAGAACGAGAAAAATGTAATTTCGTAAAACATTGTTTTTTGAATTTTATTAAAAATAACACTATTTTATAAAACAAAGCGAAAGTTCAAATATCTTGCGTTGCAGTCAATCAGTTGCCAATCTTTTTGCATACAGTCGAGTCTCCTATTAAACGCAGCCACCCACTTAACGCTCACCGCAATTTCTCAGCTATCTTACATCCAATCAAGCTGATTTTTTAGTACAGTTAGCCCTTACTATAGACTCGTCACATACAAAAAATAAACTAAATTGGTTACTGGACTGCTTGGAAAATGCGGTGGGCGTAAAGTAGGTGGCAGCGTCTAATAGGAGACCCAACTGTGCATAAAAAGGTGCATATAATATGCTTCGATTATTTGAACACAATTCTTGCGTCAAATTGGTGGAATTTAAGATACTGGTGAGTGGATTGAACGATCACCTTAAACTTCTTATCAAAACTTCCAAAAAACTAGTAAAGATTATTTTTTCTTGTTGGAAAGAAGAAATAAAAAAAAATCTCAACATTCATTTGACATATAAGATGTAAACAAGCTGCAACAAGAAAGTCCGCTCAATCGGAGCATTGGTTACGGAAAATGAGATGTATGAAGAGAGCAACTTTGCTGAAAAGTAGAACAAAAATCGATTTCCGCTCTACTATATATTTTTTCTCCCCGTTTTCAAACTCAGGGTATGATTTTACACCAAAAATGATCAGAGTTAAACATGCTGTACACTAGTGATATCTTATTTTCTGAGCTGTTATGATATTTGAATGTTTTTAGGAATAAAATTTTGATGAAATTTTAGAAAATTATAGTGAAAATGCAGTAAACCATTAAACAAAATTCAGTAAATTAATGTGATTTAATACAATTCAAATAATACTTGACATCTGAGAGGTGACTGACGGTGTAGTGTCTTTTTAAATCGAGGGGAGCGACACAAGTTTTCCCAAGCCGAAATTTTAAATAAAAACGAAGTAAGAAAAAAAACGAAAAAGCCCGCAAAAGTTGTGCCATCTTTTTAGTGGATATGCCGACATTTTTAGGTTGTGAAAACTTGTGTTGTCCTTTGACTGAAACATGTTTATAACATTTTTGTGTGTGTTGTACGAAATTAAAAAAAAAAAAACTAAACTCCTAACTAAAAGCCAATAATTTAAAAAAAAATTAAAAATCGATACCTTCATACTAGATTTTGAAATTATTTCTGATCTTTTAGCTCTTCCTATCTCATTCAAAGCAATATAAGTTCCTTTTGTTCGGTGACTTAATTCGTAATAACTTATATTTTTCCACCTAGTCAGGTTTGGATAAAAATAAAATCAATAATAAAATAATAATAAGTTTTATAAATTAAGAATTCTAGAAGTACATCAGGGTTATTGAGAATATATTAAAATGAATAGAATTTCTAATTGGCTCAACGAATTCTCCATTTGCGTTCCTCCAGGTATTTCTTCAAGAAATTATTCTTTGGATTCTCCAGGAATTCCTGATGGGGTTTATATAGAAATTACTTGTACAGTTTCCTACAGCAATTCTGCCTTGGATTTCTGCTAAATTTTTTACAATGATAAATCCCAGGATGTTTCTAAAAATTCCTCCAAATATTTTTCCTAAAATTCTTCCGGAGGAATAGTGGAACCACAGTTACATTTTTTTATTTGTATTAACGAGATTTATAGCCCTCGGCTAGTTCATCTCGGGACCCACGTTTACTTGCCATCCGAAAAATAGACCTCACATTTTGTGAGTTTGTCGCGAGTGGGATTCGATCACGTGCAGTCACGTGCTTTAAATATCACACCAGGTCCGCTCCACAAAACAGTTGCAATTGCTTGAGGGATCCCAGTTGGAATTTTTGAATTAAATCTCTAAGGATGTTCCTGGAGGAATCACCGGAGTAACTTCTGGAATAATTCCTGGAAGATTGTCCTGAATGATCCCCCCAAGAATTCTTGAAAGAATTTCTGGAGAAGTTTGTAGAATTCTGGAAGGCATTATACAAGGGATTTCTAGAGAAATCCTAGTAGGATTTTGCTGGAGGAATCACTACAGGATTTATTGGAGAAACCCCATCAGGAATATCGGGGAAATCCTAAGAGAAGTTCCTTGAATAAATACCTAGAGGAATTCCTACAGTTCTCTTCGGAAAAATCGGCAGAGGTATTCTGGAGGACTCCATAGATAGAGTCCTTGGTGGAATCGCAGGGGACATTTCTGGATGAATCTCAGTAAGATTTCCCGACAGTATTGCTGCAAGTATACCGGGAGAAATGTCTAGAGAAATCCTCGAAGTATTCCTATAAATATCCCTGTTAGAGTTTCTTGAGGGGTCCTAATAGGAATAGCTTGAGGAATCCCAGCTGGATTACATGGAGGAGGACCAACATGAATTCCTGGAGAAATACCATGATCCTAGAGGAATCCTAAGAGAAGTCTATTGAAGAAATATCTGTATGAATCCATAAAGGAGCACATTAAGAAATCCATGGAAGAATCGATAGAGGTATTCCTACAGGAATTCTTGTAGGAGTAACAGAATAACTCGAAGAAGCAAATATTTCGGATAACTCAAAGCAGGGTCTGGGTCTTAAATGGTCAGAAGTATTCCAGACAACGTAAAACTAGAACGAAATGGTGTATTTCGAAAACCGCGATGTTTGAAATGCCGCATGACAGTATTGAACTATTTCAATAATTTGAGATTTGGCTACGGAACTGGATTTCGGGAAATCGGTAATTCTAAACTAATTCCAAAATGTCCAAATGTATTCTAAGTAACCAATTATAGAGATAAGATGCCATAACTTTCAAAATCGTGAACTTTGATATGTCGAATGATAGTGTTCGTTCATCTACGAAACATGGATCCCGGAACCACCGGAACCGATTCCCGGTAAATCCGTATATGGGTTCCAAAATGGCCAAATGTATTTCGGATAACACAAAAACAACTCAGAATGATGTATTTTAAAAAATAACGAAGTTTGAGGTGTCGCATGATGGTATCGAATCATATTCAAAAATTGACCCCGGAACATCCGTAAAACTAGTTACAAGGCACTTAGTGACCGGGATGGACTTTTGGACATATTTTTCTATCATTCCAGTTCACTTAGGTCTGAAAACTAAACTATTCTCATATCGATTTTTTTTTTCAAAATGGCCAATTTCAATGACCCATTTTGTTTCCGGAATTACCAGGTGGCCATTCCAACAATCCCCAAATCCCTAAAGAAGAAGGATATGTGCTTCTTGTGTCAAAATTTAGCTGAATATTGAATATTGAAAAACAAAAAAGTTATATCGAAAAGAGTGTTTTTTCGCACTCTTGTTAGGAGGGTTGGAACAGACGGTTAAAAAGAACTGTGAAAATGTTATTGTTAAGCATACAATTAAGGACAAACGTCTTGAAATCCCGGTAAAACAGTGCATCAGAACTTCAGACGCAAAAATTTCAAGAATCAAGCTTCACACAACAGTGCATCACGGTGCATTTTATTATTCTATTCTTGCTCTGCTCACTTGTAATAAGCTTGAAATAAGGAGATCAGTTGCGCTGGTTTTGTTTACGAAGAGATTTGTGCCCTCGAAATCGTGAGTAGGTGCAAAAGTCGGCCATTGTGGCGACCATTTTGAGATTCCCACAAGTCTGTCCTTAAGGTGGTGTGCTGAAAAACTTTGTTGAAAACTGCAAAGAGTTCCAACATTTGGGATAAAAGTTATATTCTACAGATCGTCTGATGGTGCTCGACATTTAAAATGTAAAGTAATAAAGTCAATAATGAAATCTCACTTTGTGGATAGAATTACCAAGCGTATAGCTTTGTCACAAGCAACGGATCACTTTGTGGTTTTCGGCATACCGTAGGCTCTATTTTCACATTATCGTTTATATGGCTTCAGACAAATTTGAGTCCCTCGTGAAAAACACGCATAAAAGATCTTTTTCACATAAAGATTTTAATCGCAATGTGGAATGCGAGGATGCAAGCAGTCACACCCAAATATTACAGCTTTGTTTAAAAAGTCGACCATGTTGAACTACTAGTCTATTAACCCTTATGTGGCCGACAGGGTACCCGGGTACCCAGCACCCATTTAAAATACACGGTGTAGAAAAAAGCAAAAAGTTTGTCGGACACATAACGGTTAACCATACATATACAGAGGATGGTCAAAATGTTTGGGATAGGCCACTTTTTTTCTTTCACAAAAAAGTTCAACATTGTGTAACTTTTCATAGAGTGCATCTAATATTCTCAAATTTTGACCGTTTGTCAACCTATTATATGTGCATCAGTGGTACAAATTTGAGCTCGATTGGTTAATCTTTCGCGCAGTTAGAACCGTTCTGGTAAAACACTATTTTTAAGACTATCATTTTTTGAACTGTCATATCTCGGAGACCAATGAACCAAATTGAATGAAGTTTTGAGCGATTATCAACAATATAATAATGCTTGAAAATTCATCAAAACATAGGTAACTTTTTGAAAAAAGTTATAATGGATTGACAATTTTGAATAAAAAAAAATGTATTTTTTTACATCAATGCCATTAAATTTTATTTTTGATATCCAAAGATTTTCTACTTCTGTTCAGAAGATATCTATAATAAGATATATTAGAGCCTATTTGGATTAAAGGAAGAACATGGTTAGTAATTTTTGTGCAGTATTGTAAATTTTACTCATTTTCCTCTATATGGGTGAAATTGACAAACCATCATAACTTTCTTCAACGTTTAATAAGTACCTATGTTTTGATGGATTTTCAAGCATTACTATATTGTTAATAATCGCTCAAAATTTCATTCAATTCCGTTCAATGGTCTCCGAGATATGACAGTTCAAAAATTGATAGTCTTAAAAATGGTGTTTTACCAGAACGGTTCTAACTACGCGAAAGATTAACCAATCGAGCACAAATTTGTACCACTGATGCATATATAATAGGTTGACAAACGGTCAATATTTGAGTATATTAGATGCACTCTATGAAAAGTTACACAATGTTGAACTTTTTTGTGAGAGAAAAAAAGTTGCCTTTCCCAAACATTTTGGCCACCCCTTGTATGTATAATACAAAGCTCTGATTTTCAAAACAGTTATTGCTGATAGGTGTTCACCATTTTTTTCACCAATTTACACCAAATGTTCAAATCATTTGCCAAATGGCTTTTGACATATGGGATACTGATTCTAATAAAAAAAAAACTAAAATTTAGCAATATAACGTAGATACGCATCACATTGGCGAAAAAGGGTTTCGCTGAGAAAATTTTCCGAAATCGTTAGTGCAAACAAAATTTGGGTTTAATTCAACAAAGTAGCATTTTCTCGTTTCTGACTTGCTATGCTTTGTTGGAAATATTTCAACAAATTTTACAAAATACCTTAGAAATTTTTGAAATTATTAAATTATCAATTTTAGTTTTTATCAGTGCACCAAATTGGAAAGTTTAAAAATGTTTTAGTATTTTAAAACGTGTTTTTAAAATAGTTCGATCCAGAACTATAAAATACATCAGTACAAACAAGTAGATTTTTCAAGTGTTGTAAGTGTACATCATGCCAAGAGTAAACCATAATTTAGATATGAAATCTCTCAAAGCTTTTGCGATTGTCACTGAATCATGTTTGTTACATAACATTCTCACTTTTCGCTAAGAACTTTTCGAAGGTTCTAGCCCCATTCGTCACTTATACTTACATAAATCAGCCTAGCCCTGTATCGTTCTCTCAAGTTATGCAGCACGGAGGCATCGTTGAGGTAGGTTAAATTCGACATATCTTCACATTTTTCGTACTTTGGAGGATTCACCTGGCCAACCAGATCCTTCTTGAAATCCTTGGTCTGCGGAATGGAAGAGAGCGAAACAGTAATTAGTAAGAAGTTGTTTTTCGTATTTGAAGGCATGCAGATAAGGAAACCCGGTTTGAACTATATCTGCGGTAGTGTTTGTTTTTCAATGGTACAGGATTTGAAATATGATTTAAAATGTGATGTGATGTGAACTATTTGATTTGTATAAATTGTGAGCATTTTTCAAATTCGTTTCAAAAAATGGGTATGGTGTAAAATATACTATTGTGTGCGGTAAAATGTCATTCAACATTAGAAACAAATCAACCATGCGTCTCCATTTGTCTTTCAATCTTCATGGAAATACATGTACCTATGTAGGTATTTAGGAATGTACCTAATTAATGTCAGGATCACATGCAAAGCTTACACGCAAGCAAAGAATAGGAAAAATGGTAGATTTACATAGGGCAATTAATTTTTTTTTTCATAAATATTACGCTGTTCTGTCCTGTATTTCTTCACTGAATGACATTTTTCAGCTGACCGGGTTTCCGTATCCTTCCATAGGTCATAGAGAAATAATTCATTACCTCGCCGCCGGGCAGCGCAACCGTAACCAGCTCACCCTTGGTGGCTTTGATTTCACCAAGCAGGTAGCCCTCGGCCTCATCGGGAACCCAGCAGGCCTTCTTGGCGTCGTAAGGCTTGCTCTGATCGGCACGTTTCATCTCCTCCGAAATGAAGAGCCATTCGGAGGGATCGGGGTCGCCACCAACCTGTACCACTGGCTTAGGCATCTTGAGCTGGTTCCAGGTTAGTTGGGGACTATGGGAGGATCACTAAACCGGATTCGTTGAAGGATGATTTGGGCTCGTAGATGCCTACCTGTAGAAGTAAAGAAGACAAAACAATGAGAAATTTGGTGAGATTTTTGAACAATACAAGATTGAATAATCTAGTAAGTTACATTGTGGTAATGATTCTGTTAAAATTTTTATACAATTTGTATAATCAATGCTCTGCAGATGTTTAAGTTAAGATTTTATTTTGTTTATTAAAAAAAAAATGCTTTTTGGGGTTCTTCTTAGTAGTTTTAATGTCAAAAATGATGCTTTTATGAAAATTTTTCCAAGTACAAAGAAATGTTAAGGTTTTTCATTTTCCATTAGAACTCTACTTGCCTATTTCCAACTTAGTGTTCCCTGAGCACTCCTACAGTTATTAATTGAAGAGCTTGCTTTGCATGCCATTACAAGAATTTGTATAGCACGCACAATAGCTTACTATGCGGTAGTCGAGAAAATTGCTCTTCCCAACCACAAGATAAATCAAACCCGCTGTTTTTCGAATAACGATCCACTAGGTTTGAGAAAAATGAGTTTGGATCAAGGTTTTATTCACTTTTTGTAGAAAATGAGGCAAATAATTTATAAGCTTCCTTGAGAAAAAAAAAATCAATAGTAATTGGCTCGTTCCGTACTTACATCATAGTTTTTCAAGGTCATTCCAAATTTAAGAAATATACAGTCATATAAATATTGTGTTACAACCCTTTAGAGAAACCTGTTTTGAATAAATGCGGTGTTATTAATGTTTTTTTTTTCAATTTTAGTATTATTATTTCGTATTCAATCATTTCTTGTATTAGAAAATATTGCCTCAAGATTATTCTGGATTTAGCTATTTTTGACATTTTTTAAAAATTATTTGAAGAAAGTACTGCAAGAACTTTACTTTAAATATGTGCTTGGATTTTTCTTACACTTTTTTGAACACATTTTTGCAAACAATGATTTCCACATTTTTAAACAAAACTAATATCACATTTTGGTTGTTTTTTTTGGAATGCGCTTTTAAGTGTGCAATCCTTTAATCTCATACTTCAAATTTTTGCAAGCAATAGTTAAATATATTAAAATGTATCATCATTTTGGTTTTTATGAGCAAAATGTGGTCAAAATGTTTTACAAAATTTCACGAATTTCACCACTGATTTTACACTACTTACGTGCTCGAGTTCGAAAGATGGTCTAATCAGTGGATACGTTTTTCCGGCGGTTTTATACGTCGCAATAAAATTACCGATCCTATGTATAGGATGACACATCGGATAATTGCAATCGTTACTTTGTTGCATCCAATACATAAACTGCGACGAAACGAATGTGTTTTATGTACTTACAAATCAATAGCCGAACCTGCGTCAACATTGTAGGCGCATGTAAAATTAGCATAGGAAGACAAATTTAGTGGGTAAAGTCGTCAACAGTCGCACCACTAATCCGAAAATACATCCAAAAACCACCTAACTGACAACAACATGCATAATCGGTTTAAAATCATCAACGAGGCGCAGCTTCTCGTGGTCTGTGATAATAGTGTCCCGATTTACTTCGTCTTGATTGGATGAAAGTGTTGGATTTCATTATGAACTGGAGATACGGGACATCTTTTATTTTCTGTGGAATGTTTGATGGTCATGGTAGACCATTGGTAGACGCCGAGCAAACTATTGGCATATTGAGCAAAGCAAGACTTAAGTTGAATAATGAACCTTGATCGCAAAATGTTTACTCATCGATGAGCATCGTTTGCATAGGAATTAGTTTTCCGCAATACGGCTTACTGCACACTTTGTTTTAGTTAAATTGTTTATTAACAATAATTTGATAATTTTATAATGTGCAATAAGAATAATTGAAAACACAAAGATAGATAGGAAATGTTGCTTAACCCTTTGGAACCGGGAGGGGTCAATATGACTCTAGCGGTGAAACCGAGCATAAGAAACTTGTTCGAGGCCAGCGAGGTGGTGGCAGCGAAGGCAATACAATTCTGCTCCAAAGGGTTAAAATGTGATGCAGGCTTTTGTCGTTCTGCGATTTTTTTTTTTAAATTTTACTACTCACTCAGCTTAGACGAGGACAAGCTCCCAAAAATATCACCAATCAGTGAGATCATTTCATGTTATTAATTGTATAAAATATTGCTAACATATGCAGATAGCTTTTGTGATAGACTTTCGTCCCAAGATCTTTTCATAATGGAAACTTTTATGACTTTTTGAGCCTATCTCACGTTTTGTGGAGGCAAACACGATCAATTGGCAAGGAAAACTATCTGGCTTGATCCCAGTAATGATCCTTCTTACAGAAAGATGATGGAGAAATACTGTATTTAGGCCACCATTTATGAATTTGAAAAAAAACTTGGAAAATGTTTATATTATGTATTATATTATATTATATTATATTATATTATATTATATTATATTATATTATATTATATTATATTATATATTATTATATTATATTATATTATATTATATTATATTATATTATATTATATTATATTATATTATATTATATTATATTATATTATATTATATTATATTATATTATATTATATTATTGTATTATATTATATATTATATAGATATGGTACATTATTAAGGGGTTTTTCACAGAAAATCAAAGGCTTTCATACATATTTAATGCCAAAACCGCTGTTTTCGTATAAACTTTATTTCGGCAAATACGCATACGGAAAGGATATTATATGAACAGTTCTGGAATATATCAAACCAATGTTGACCCCAAATGACATGCATAATCGAGGCTCGAAAGCTGTACTGCCGTAATTCTGCAAAGTGACGTAAGCGACATTGATAGTTTTGGCCCATTTTCTGGTTATTATGCTTAAAACTCTTGCTCATCCTCTAAGTTTCTTTCCATAGATGATAGATTACGACTAGATCTTGCATTCTAATACAGCAGGCATACCACAGTGTTATTTTTACACCAGATATTATATAAAATATACCAAAAAATATCGACATTTTGAATGGCGCTTACGTCACTTTGCAGAATTACGGCAGTGTATGGACGTTAGCTGACGAAATTCGTAGGAAGTGTTGTTATGGTGTGTAATATCTTAAGAATTAAAAGATTTCTGAACTGAAGTTTTTTTTTATTTGTGATCATGGTGTTACATCTATAGTTTCATAATCTAAATGGTATTCAGTATTTCATCCGTGAAAACTATCGAATTTATGTTTTGTAATGAGAAGTTTGTCTTATGACTGTTATTTTCCGACTGCTGTCTAGGAAAAACAGCTGATAAAAATTATTCCAAATAATAATAATTATTCCAAAAATAACCCAAGTTAGGCTATGAAATATGTTAGGCTACTCGTATTGGTATGGTATTGTAGGCAGGGGGATGACGAAGGGCCAGAATCATCTACCCAGCATTCAATGCAACATGGCGTCCAATGTTTTTGTTTTGATTGCTTAATTCATGGAAAAATGCGCTGGAAACATCGACACTGCTTCGCTGCTACATATAATATCGTGCAAAGTGATAAGGAAAGAGAAACAATCATCAAAAACAACGATTTCGTTTGAAATGTGTAATTTCTGAAATAAGCACTAGCAACACACGAGCCACACACCCGAAAATCAGGAGCAAGTTAGGGTAAACCGACCAGAAAGTGGGTACCAAAACGCGCCGTACCAAAAATGATGTTGGGTGAAGCGGCGACAGCCGTGTCACCCCACTGATTGTAGGTCCAAGTAACGATCTCAGGAAGTATTTTTTAATGAACACTACTTTGAATAGCAATAACGCTATGCATTTAATATGTCCTTGCAAACCAAACGTATCAAAAGTTTAATGTCCTAACTCGTCTTGAAGATATCTTTGATGAATATAACTTTGTTGTGGAAATATCAGCCCCTAAAGTGTGACATTTGCAAGTGTCAATATCTTTGGTTTGTGCAGAATAAAATGGCATGAATTACAAGCTCACATCGATATTTCATTCTAACAGCAATTTTCATATTCTTCCTATAACATACAATAAATATGCTTCATTTGCTGCTTACAACATTTTTTCTAGATCAAACCGTTTTTGATCTGCATCCAGTTGATAGTTTACCGATTCTAAAGTGCACAGGCTTTATGTGTTGCACTGTGCTATTACAGTTCATATACTAAAACATATTTTTTAGTATATTTTGATGCCCTGCATAAAATAAAAGTAAAAACCAGGTGATCTCAGGGACGGTCTAAGCTGATCCTAGGGGGTTTCAGAGTCTACTAGGAGGTTTCATGGCGAATAAGGGGTGTCTCAGGGGTTTCCAGGAGCCTCAAGGATGCTTCAATGGGCCTCAGAGGGTTCCAAGGGGTTCCAGGGAGGGATCGTTTTAAGGCGGTTTCAGGGGCGTTTCAGAAGCATCCGAAATTCTATTCGGGTTCGCTTGAAGAGCAGAAGTGTAAGAGTACTAGTCGTCGCGTAATAAAGAAGATTAATGTTCAGAACACAATTTGTTATACTTTTTGTGTATTAATAAAGACTAGAAGCAAGTGATCAGTTTAGTGCCTTTGATTTGTACTACGTAGAAGATTCTGTGCCTGTGGTTTTCGTCCGTGCCATCGCCGTCATTCTGTCGTGGAACCTGAAAAGAAAGAATACGAAATCATACTCACCTGTGCACACTATCATCAGTGCTCACCGTCGTCCTGTGGAAGGAAAAGCTGAAAATAAAAAAGGACACAACGTAGGAGATCGCCACCCGTTTTTGTGGTAAGAACAACCATAAAATGGTTTCAGGTGGTCTCAGGGACGTTGAACCTCCTTAATGCATTACGTTGGGAACAGTTCGCTGATGTAGTTTATGGGTAGTGTTTCGTAGTGGCTTGTCAGTCTTGACAAAAATAAAACACTATTTATGTTATTTTGTCCGACGTTTCGGTCCGTTTGGGACCTTCTTCAGGGACTCTGGAAATGTTTATTTATCAGTTGTAACATTTTTAATATTCGAGAAAACTTTCAATTTTTACCAATAGTTACAGTGTTCTCGTCCAGTGTGGTTCGGTAGAACCTGTAACTGTCGATTTGGTTCGAATTTCTGTCGGATACAAAAAGTGGTGCGTAATTTTAATTTTCACCCACGCAATTTGTCTCATTGTACTTACTCCCGCACAATCGCAGCCAAATTGGATGCCCTATCGGGGGAAACTCGTTCCGAAAATTAGCACTCCGGAATTTAGAACCTACTTCGAAAACGATCACCATTGCTTTCCGTGTATCTTTGTGGTGTTCGTGTGGACTGTCGTGTTTGGTGGTGTAAGTGACTAATAATTTCCCTACAGTGTGTGTGTGTGTGTGTGTGTGTGTGTGTGTGTGTGTGTGTGTGTGTGTGTGTGTGTGTGTGTGTGTGTGTGTGTGTGTGTGTGTGTGTGTGTGTGTGTGTGTGTGTGTGTGTGTGTGTGTGTGTGTGTGTGTGTGTGTGTGTTTACAATTTGTTTTGCTCGTTTGTTTTGCTCATTCGTTTCTACTTCTTCGGCTTTGCTGGTTGTTTCGGAGCCAACCAAGTTGTTTCGGAGCCAACCAAGTTACGCACCACTTTTTGTATCCGACAGAAATTCGAACCAAATCGACAGTTACAGGTTCTACCGAACCACACTGGACGAGAACACTGTAACTATTGGTAAAAATTGAAAGTTTTCTCGAATATTAAAAATGTTACAACTGATAAATAAACATTTCCAGAGTCCCTGAAGAAGGTCCCAAACGGACCGAAACGTCGGACAAAATAACATAAATAGTGTTTTATTTTTGTCAAGACTGACAAGCCACCACGAAACAGTTTCGTAAAACAGTCGAACACACCAACGGTTTATGGGTAGGGTAAAAAATGGCCCTATTGTACAAGGAGGGGTTAACCCACCTTATGCTTAGGAGCATGTTTGTCCTATTCCTTACACTAAGTCAGTGAACTGTTCCTAATGTGATGCATAAGGAAGGTTAAGGTGGTCTCAGGAGAATCTCAGAGGGCTCCAGGGGCGTTCCAGCGAAACTCAGGAGGTCTCAGAAGCGTTTTAGGGGATCTTTGGTGATACCTGGAAATGTCAGGGACGTTTCAGTGGTGTAAGGAGCATTTTTTGAAATCTCAGTTGTTTTAGGACGTCACAGTTGGGTGTAAGGGGGTTTCAGGACAGTCTCAGGGGATTTCAATGGGAATCCAGAGGGTCTCTGGGGCATTTCAGGGAAACTCAGGGGTCCCCTAAAACCCGCCAGGTGGTCTCACCATCATGTTAGTGGGTCTCAGGAGCGTTAACGAGTTTCCAGGGGAGGGGGACGCAGTATAATATCGCCCGAGGCCATAATGTATCAGGGCTTTATGGCACATTTTCCTTGGCATAACGTCCAAACATACGGATACGCCACAAAGTCCAAAGAAAGAAGGCACAAAGTATACCTAATACACGTGAATGAAAACAAAAAATTAAGGATATTATGACGCATCTAAACTTTCGGACGTTATTTCACAAAAAAAAACGGACTCAATAACCGGGACAGTATGGCGTTGAACGTTGTGATCCGGCCCCTTCTGGGGTGCTACTTAAAGGTATCAGATGCATTTCAGAGGGTCTCATGGAGTACTCGGAGATGTTTCACGGGGTATCAAGGTACTCCAAAGGGTCTCTGAGGTGCCTTAGGTGCTTCTTAGTGGGTCTCAGGATCGTCACAAAAGTGGTAAAACTATTGAAACGCTCCTGAAATCTCCGTAATGCCTTTGAAAAACAGTTCTCCGGAACGCAATTATAAAGAACTGAGAATTGAGAACGCCCCCAAACGCCCCTGCAACCCCTTGAAACGACTAGAAAATGCTCTTGATACACCTGTAGAAAAAAAGCCCTTGAAACCCCTTGAAACACCCTGAAACCCTCATAATCTCATTGAAATGCCATTGCATCCCTCATAATCAATTTTAAATGCCTTTGAAGTCCCTTGGGATGCCTTTAAAAGGTTCCGGAAACTCCCATAAACGCCCCTGAAAACCCTGAATTTCTCTCAAACGCCCCTGAATCCCTTTGGAACACCTTTAAAACGTTCCTTAAACCCCCTGAAAGTCTCTGAAATGTCTCTGAAAAGCCCTGATACACCCCTCAAATCTCTCGTAACACCCTTTAAAAGCTCTTGAGATATCCCCCGAATGTCCCTGAAACCCCCGTAATTTCACTGAAATGCTAACGAAACCTGTCGAAACGCCTTTAAAGGGCTCCTGAAAGCCCCTAAAACGCGCCTGAACCCTCATATAACCCCTTGTTGAAATGTTTGTTCGATCAAATTGCATATCCTCAAGTGCAAATGAACAATCTCATACCTCATCTCATCTCATATTTCATTTGATTTATGGGATATTAAAATTTTCGCTGAAAATTTACAAATTCTCTCGACTCGACATGTAATGAGAGGTGGGAGATTGAGGTAACAGAAGTGAATATTTTCACTCGTAACAGCAACTACACTACAAACAACTGCTGGTGCAATGCTGCATATTACACATCTTCTTCTTCTTCTTCTTGGCGTAACGTCCTCATTGAGACATAGCCTGCTTCTCAGCTTAGTGTTCTATGAGCACTTCCACAGTTATTAACTGAGAGCTTCCTCTGCCAATGACCATTTTGCATGTGTATATCGTGTGGCAGGCACGAAGTTACTCTATGCCCAAGGAAGTCAAGGAAATTTCCTTTACGAAAAGATCCTGGACTGACCGGGAATCGAACCCGTCACCCTCAGCATGGTCATGCTGAATACCAGTGCGTTTACCGCCTCGGCTATATGGGCATATTACACATGTGCAAGTTGAATAAAGGATCTGAAATTATATGGTCATTAACCTTTGCAGGGTATATTCTGCTGCAATTTTGACGAGAATGAACAGTATATATTGGCAAGGATGCAAGGTTATTACGCTATGTATCATAAAGAGTTCAATTCAAATACTGGAGGCCTTATTTCACCATTGAGGCAAGAGTTCAATTTTGGTTTAAATTGGAACTAATTGTGCATTTCCAGTTATATATTTGAGGGGGTTAGAAGCAAAGGGATGTAAGTAACAAAAACCCACTTTCGAGTAAATGAGGTTTAAAGTTTTTCACCAATTTTTCATCTCATACACAATGTATGGAGCATCAAAATCGACCCAATTTTCTACGATTTATTTTCATTTTTCTAATAATCGTAAAAATAATCTTAAAAAAGTTACTGAAAGCTTGAAGCCTGAAGATTTTTTTTATATGCTTAGCTCAAAATCGACAAAATGGTCACTTACACCCCTTTGATTCTAGGCCCCTTATTTACTTCTTGGTACATTGTTCATAATTACCGATACCGTACCTTATGTAAAATGTGAAATGCGTTCGTATAGTGAAATTGTTCGATCAAATCACTTGCCCATTTCATTATTATACTTAGTATGAGTTTCGGCTACTGATCTTGTCTCAGTAATGGCATGGGTTTTTCTTTTTGAATCTGCATGTTCTGTGTCAAACATAGAAACACCCTACAGAAAATAATATCGACTAGTTCATAATCCGAATGTTTCCAAGGGCATGGTCTACCATTGCATTGTGCCCACGCGTATTGTTGGAGAACCAAGCAAGTACCTATCCATAATATAGTAGTAAGCGTTCATTCGCAAATGAAGTGCACTTAACACTATCGTCGCGTTTAACTTTTATAACACACCAAAATTGCGCAGATCTAAGATGCTATGTACTCAGAGTATGATTCGTTGATTGTTATATCGCATTTCGGTCATAGGCGGAGCCTCAGGCGTAAATAAATCCCACGATCGGCTTTCGAAAACGCCTCACTGCTCTCACGATCGATCTCAAACGTTTTTTTCCGTTTCGGTTTCTCTACTCAATGGGATTGAATTTCTACGGTGCATAGTCTAAATTAAGAGTTGGCCTTTGATATTGTCGAATATTTAAATACAATGTAGTACAATGTGTTGTCGATTGCAGCTTGTATCATACACTCGAATAAGAACGAATGCTAACTTTAAGGTGAATATATAACGAAGCCACACTTCGAATTTTCAAAAGCACAAATCTGAAGAACCGAGGGTTGGTTAGTGCTCCAAAGTTGATCGATTGGTCACCACCAGCGGGTCACCAATCGATCAACTTTTCAGCGCAATCCGTCTTTTGTTTCCTCAGATTTGTGCTCTTGAATACTCCAGGAGTGGCTTCGTAATATATTCACCTTAAGCAATAGTTTATTCAAATGCAAATTCTATGTTTTAAAAACCAATTGTTTGAGCTTCAGAAAAGGTACGACTTTCCATCCAATAAACGTTTATGTGGTAGAGGGGAGTGCAGCAATTTTATTGATCTTCATGGAGTAACGTTCCAACAGGAAATACTCTGCCTGTTGTTCTTTAAGCGCCTTTACGGTTATTTACTGCACGGCGTGTGTATGGGAAAGGTTTATAACAAAAAAAATAGGCATCGTCAAATTTTTCGCTATTCAAAAATAGAGGCTTTCAGCTTTCATTTGCACGGTCCCTCAAAAAAATCCACCGAGGGATCTCGAACAACTTTTTCAGAATACTGTTTTTCCCCATACAAAATGAACGGTTCCAAATTCATCCCTATTTCTACTTAACAAACATACCTAATTTTTGTATGAAAAAGTTCCCCCGATGGAATATTTCGATGTTGGGCTTGAATGAAAGCTAGAAGCGTCAACTTTCACGTAACGTAAAAATTAGCGATGCCTATTTTTTTGTAATAAATTTCTTCTACCAGACACACCGTGACTGAAGGTACTCTTTGTTAATTGACTTTTTTGCATTCGCGAAGATATAAACAGTACCTACCTAAGTTCAGAAAATTGATAATGGCATTTCCAGGAATCCAACCTAGATTCCTTCAAGCATGTTCGCGCTTGCACCGCTTAAGTTATGTAATACTCACAAGATTGTTCACAGACCATCTAATTTTATTTCAAAGGTGTGAATTATTAATAACATGACCAAATACCATACTTAGTCGTCATGCGGATAGCAAGAGTGTCTATTATCCATGAGTTTTTCGTTTTTTGGTTTTCTGAAGGTTTCGTTATCGTGCCATGATTAGTACCTCTCCCGAAGTTTTCAAGAAATTCTTCTGTAAGTTTTTCTCGAAAATCATTAAGGCTTTTCTCTGATAAATTCTCCAAGATATACTCCAGAGGTTCTTAGCGTAAGATGTCACTTAAAACGCAAATGATGGGTTGTTGAGATGTCACTTAACATGGCTAGCAGAGAGCAGAGACATCAACAACCAAGCGTCTCCATGAGTTTCTCAAGTTTTTCACATCTCAATTAAATTCAAGCCTAGGGGCAGGACACAACCCAAAAAAAATAATATTTTTAAACTACTTAAGAAAACATTTAAGAATAAGTGAATATGCATTTCTGATTCATACCTTGCAGCTCTAGGTAAAGCCAAGATAAAGCTTTGAGCCGCTATTTGATGGTTCAGTCCCATGTACACTCTTATTAAGCACAGTGGTTCACACCGACAAGCACAGGTGGCAGCACCGATGACGAGCTTTCTCGCTGCTTTTTTGAGCCGTTCTATTTTATGTGTTCGAATTCGATCGATTGAGTGAGTACGAGAGAGTCCGAGTGGTGGTGAGTTGGTCTATGAAACGTCAACAAAACAAAACAAAAACAAACTGTTTGTTTCGGATCTGTGTTTTTGGATTTGCTCGGATTAATTTCTGTAAAAATTGTAAACTTTTGGACACGGAGAATATAATGTCGGACAGCCAGAAAAAAGTCGGAAACATTCTGTCCAACATTAGTCCTCCGTCGGAGTTGCCGAGCTTCGTTACGGCGGGTGTGCCACAGCAATCTGTTGTTCCCGAAGATACTGCGCAACAAAAAGCGGAAATGGAAGAAGAGCAATCGCCAAAACGAAGCAACCCGGAGTCCGATCCTTTCATTCCGACCACATTCAGTCCGGCAATTCCTTCGAACAAGGATACTAGTACGGTCACGGCTACGGCTGAACCGGAATCGACGGAGAAGTCGGAAGGTGGATCATCGAGAATGGGAAAGGATTTTGCCAGTATGGTTTTGAACGCGGAACCACTATCGGAAGCGTTAAGTCCTATCACGCAAGGAGGGTCGACACTGTTCGGATGGATGAAGGGCGCTGTTAGCAATAATGGGCTGTTGCACAAGGTAGCGGAAAAGGCCAAAAGCTCGGTCGATACGATCGTCACCACTTTGGATCCGCAGATGAAGGAGTATATCAGTTGGGATAGAAACAGAAATTTAGCGGGAGACATTTGTTAATTATGTGATTTTTTTCCGTTTTAGATTCTGGTGGTGATACAGAGGTGATTGTGGCATCAGACAAGGACGATAAAGTTCGGCCAATCAGGGAAGCATTTCAAACGGTGTTTGGCAAAGCTACTGTTATGTTGGTATCGGAACGTTATTATTTCTTCCGAATAAGAAATTACGGTTTTCCAATTTTAGAGGACTGTCTTCTCAACCAGCAGGGATCGCGGCCCAACCGGTAGGATTTGCTGCAGGATTGAAGGGAGCTGAACACAGAATCAATGTTATTCGGGCGGAAAACCCAAGGGTAGATGATCACCTACCGGTAGTTGCGGTTGAAAACTTTTTGGTTGAATTGTACCCGACTCAGTAAGTGACAAGTTCGGATGTGCACTGAGTGAGTGTTCGATCAAATTTTTAATACTTCTCTAATTGTAGATGGTTCGAAGCAAGTATTATTGTACTGTTTGATTACGCCAAAAATGTCTTGCTGAGAACTATCACACAGATGACGCCGATTCCACTGCCTATCATAGCATCCATTCAGGCCGATACACCAGAAGATTATGAGCTTAGGGATACGGGTTTCGCAGTCACAATTGGAAGTGTGATGGCTAAGAATCTGAATGTAAGTATTTTATAAGAAATCGCTTAGTGTGAAGTGTTTTTGAGATTATTCGTGATATCGTGACCAAATAGGGGTCGTACGTGTTGTGCAGTGTTCTCCGTCATTTAGTAATCGGAAATACTATACACTGAAAGGAAATCACATAGTAATTTTACTGGAAAAAAGTCAAGAAACCGATTGAATTTGAGTTTTAGCGGGTTCGCATTAATTAAGTGAACTACAAACTAGTGAAACTCAAAAAAAGTGTAAGTGAACATTTCATGCAGTAAATTTGATATGATTTTCAAATCAATTTCAATTCAGTCGAAAGTTTGGAAATAGAAGCAAGTAGGGTAAAAAAATATAATTTGGACATGCACGGCGACATATGTCTTGTTCTGGAGAGCTTATTAAAATAGATACTTCTCAATATCGATTATTGAATCAAACAGATCTTATTCTGATGAATTTCGTTGAAAATACGCTTAACAATTACGAATTTACTTCAAAATTATCGAAAATGTAAATTTTTTCACTAAAACCCCTCAAATGCACAGGTATGAAAGACGATATACACTTCACAGTCACATGCAATATTCACCCTAAAACCGTTGAAATAATAATTGTAAGAAATTTAAATGCCTTATTGCAATGAAAAATGTTCAATAAAGAAGCAATAGGCAGCCAATCTCTTAACATTTATCTAGAACGCTTAAAATAGGTGGTGTCCAAAATACATTTCATGTTTTCTAATGTTAATATATTTTGGTCATCTGACGAACTACATGGGGATGCTGTGCGACTGCATACTTGGAGACGTATTATGTGGGTCTGGCGATATTTTCTCGATTTTAACAAAACCTGTAATAGTTATCAAAATAGATGCTTGTTAAGCGGTGAAATTTGATTATTTGCAATAAAATATTTGTTATTTTATGCTACTTCCATGATTTATCAGTACACATGGCTAAACATTGAGATAATAAGGCAATCCATGACGACTTTTCGCGATGGGGGTAACAGACAAAAATGTAAACACAGTGTGAGTACAACTTAACAAAGTTTCGTCAAGTGTCGTCGGTGCTTAACAAATTCCTTTGTGTTCAACTGTCACCCCGATCATCGAATGTCAAAAATACATGGCAAATAAAAAATATTAGCTGATCGCATCTGTCTCATGGATTGCCTTATTGCCCTGTCCAAATTATATATACCTGAGGGTGTCCAAAACATATATTCGGTTCCAAAATGCAATTCTAACAGGCGATTTGAAATTGTGATTTTTTCAGCTTAAAATGCTTTCGTTTAGGTTTTTGTCACCAGGAACGCAAAGTACAATCATATTATAAGCGTATTAGTAACTTTGCACAATAATTAATTCCTTAGAAAGGACGACATTCACAAGACGCGACACGCGAGACAAGACATAACACTTATCGTTCTTACAATCGTCAAAGGGTTAAAATTACCTTTGTTGTCGACCGGTTTCGGGTGCGATGTTACCCATCCTCGGGACAATGTCCGACTGGCTACGTCGAATGATTGTACGTTGTTCGTACTCGTCCGAGATGAAGAGAAATCAGTTGATCGTCGTCGTTTTTATCAGGCCAAAAAGACCTGATGTGATAGGGGGGTCATCTTCGTTCATCAATGGCTTCGTTTCGTTTGATATGAGCATAGACTCCCAGGCATTGAGATGCGAAGCCTTTCTAACTGCCTTGATCAGCTTCGCATTCTTCCAGTCTATGCTATGCGTAGAAGCTACCGTATGTGCTGCAACTCCGGATTCGTTGGGTTTGTTGGTTTCCACTGCGTTTTTATGTTCTTTCAAGCGTACCTTGACCTTGCGACGTGTTTGACCGATGTACACCGCCGGGCAGTCGTTGCAAGGTACTTGATATATGCCAGATTGCTCTTCCGGAGGGATTTTGTCCTTCAAGTTACACAGTAGATCGCGTAACGTGTTGTCGCTCTTATGTACAACATGAAGTCCTTGTCGTCGGAGTGTATTTTTAATTAGATTTGTGACTTTCGGGTAGAATGGGAGACTGATTCTTTTAACTTCTTCTGTTGCAGGTTGTAGGGTCGTGATGTTCTGCCGGCGTTTTTTCCGTTTATGTTTTTGGAGAATTTTGTCTACGAAGCTAGGGGACGATTTTTCCAACGTTGTCCTCAGCATGTCCAAAATACATGAATTATCCTAGTTGTCATTTATCGAAATAATTGGTTTATTTCAAAATGAACTCTTAGATAAAATTGTGATTTTGAAAAAAATATATTTTTAACTAAGTTAGGGGCATTTTCAACCTGAAGCTTTGTGCTGAAGATCTCACTGCTAATGTTAAAAATATTCAAAACAAGTGAACTTGTAAGTTTGTTCAAAGTATCTATTAAAGTAACCATAAATTTAGTAGTTTTAAATTAACCCTCTAATACCCAAATTTTTGATTTTGATCTAAATATCATTTTTTGTCATCTAAAATCGATTTAAACATGTTTTGGAAGATGATTCTTTTTAATTCTCAATTTCGTGAATTTCAGTTTTTGATTTTTCTAATTTTTAATTTTGAACATCCCCACACTTTTATATTTTTCCTGGAAGCCCATTTTGGGTTACGGATTTTTTGAGATGAAAACATTTTAAGATTTTATGATTATTGTTGAAATATTTTTATTTTTATTTTTTTTCATAGAAAATTTAAATTTCCGTGTAATTTTAAGGAAAATAATTTTAGAGTGTAGTCGATTCCCTTAAACTATTAAACTAGGATAGAATGTTTTGGGAAAAATTAAAAATATGTTAATTGTAGCGATACAGTACAAAATAAAGAGTGGCTTCTAAAAGGTAGCTAAAACATCATTTTTTTAATGATTAAAAAAAAATGTAAATCCGCTTTAAAATACACCAAAACCCATTTTGAGATATACAAAACAGTCCTTAATATCAGCCAAAAATATAAAAATTTTGATTTTCAATGAAACAAAAATTACAAAAATGCTCAAACTATACCCCGTCTAAAGGCGGGGTTGGGTATTAGAGGGTTAAACACCTTTTTAATTTCCTGAATTTTTCAGACACCGCACACGGAATGGCACAAAATGTACACCTCGGTCAGCCGCTCGGAGATGATCCTGAGTGCGGCCAAAACCATTGCGACGCTCTACAAGCAAGCGGTCGCCGAGTATGCGTCGACCTTGGGTACCACCGCGGCCGCCGGCGCCACCGTCGCCCTACCAGGCTCAAACGAATAAGATTTACTGAGGGCCAGCCTATCGACGACGGGGTGTCGGTGCGGACATTACTAGCGAGAGCGGGCTGGTTCGTTTACCTAAGCATTAGAGAAAATATTATTTCTTCATTTTCCCTTCGCTGATGGGGGAACTTCACCGCGAATGGATGGAGTAAGCAGCCAGACCAAATAGAGATACGGTTGGTTGCAATCAAAACAGGGCGCATTTCGGAACACAATATAAAGGAAGAGTCATTGCCAACGCTATCTATTTATATGCATTGTTGGAGTTCGCGTTTTGCTTGACGTTATGGATAAGAGGACACAAACCGATGCGTATTACCAAGCGACAGGAGAATTATGCCTAATATATACCAATTATTGATAAGTTTCCCATATCATTTTATTTACTGCTAGTTTAAATAAAAACATTGATTCTAATAAAGTAATAAAGTTTGCGTACTCTGTACGACTCATTTTTCCGACATTATGATCAACAGAATAAGCTTGTTTCAAATGCATTATGATAGATGACCGTACTGCCGATGGACGCATATCTGTCCATGTGCATTTTTGTCAATTTGGAGTTTTTGCAGTTCATGAACGAGAATACAAACAGATAGTTTGTTCCGAAAATTTTCTAAAAAATGTAATGCCGAACATTCGCTAAAAAAGATGTATTTAGAGTTCGAATTCAAAATTTACTACACGTGTTCCCAATAACGGTAACAAGACTGGATTTCCAGAAATTTGAACACACGAATACGTTGTCTTTATTGTATTTTAAATTGTATGTTAAATTTTCCCTATAAATTGTTGCATACGATAGAAACATAGGAAATACTTTAATTCGACTATTCAAACGATGTAATTATTTTACTTACGTTTAGTGTTTCTTTTATCCGTTACGTCCGGAAAGCGGTCTCGTACGGTTGCTTCTGCTATACCTAGCTTAATTTATGATAGGCGGTCCTAGCTGCAGATACTAATCCGTGATTAAACACTTACTGTGATTAAATAGCACCTAGCTGTGATCTATAACTGTGATATAGGCTTAATTTCATTCGTTAAATATATAAGTAATTTTAGATCTTTTAAACTCCAATTCACCTTTTAGCACTAGTTCACTGATGCCCGTTCTAGTTCAATAATCGGGATTAGTTCGTAATTTTTACAATAAGTTAAATTAGCTTTAGTTAATAAGTTTGCAAATAGTTATCAACTCGATTGTAAACAAATCGTTTTTTGCCTATAGCTACGTGTACGTGATTGTGTTAGGTGTATCCCGCTTACGAAATGCACTTAATCTATTGGTGTTCGATTTGATCCATTTTCAGTTGGTTCCACACAACCTGCATTGAGTGTTGCTGAAGGTAGAAGCACAATGGGCTCGGAGGTGCTTTGCGCAGCTTGCGCAACAATCCCCCCCAGTACACAAGCTTCAGGTTCACAAGCTTGTGTATTCTTGGTTGCACCGACGTCCAGCACCGCAAGCTTCACTGCAGGGCGTATATAGATGTTATTCGGTGTCCTCACGGTGGCGCTACGCACTTGGCCATTTCTGCAGCTTATGTCCAAAACGCGGCCCTTTGGCCACGAGTTTCTTGGTAGATCCGGATCGGCGATGATCACTACGTCACCGATTTCTATAGGTTTCGTTGGGTAGTGCCACTTTGTTCGACGACTTATTGTTGGCAAGTATTCTCGCAACCAACGCCTCCAAAAGATATTGGCGTAGATTTGCGAAGTTCGCCAGTTGTTCACCAGCGTAGCGGGGCTATCATCGTATGCGACCAACGGTTTTGAACCTCCGGAAGAACCCAACAAAAAATGATTAGGGGTTAATGCTTCGTGCTCGGCATCATCAATAGGAACGTAGGTGAGGGGGCGGGAGTTTATTATGCATTCAACTTCCATCAGGCTGTTACGAAGGACCTCGTCGGTTGGAGTTCTCGGAAGCTGCATCTTGCCTAAGATCTTCTTCACCGACTGTACCAGCCTTTCCCAGCTTCCACCCATGTGTGGACTGCTTGGAGGCAAGAAAGTCCACTTGGTATCCGGTGTCACAAATTCCTGCATCAGCTGATCATGGTCCAGGAGTCGAACAGCTTCGGTCAGTTCGCGATTGGCACCGACAAAATTCGTTCCCCTGTCGCTAAACAGCTCCAACGGGACTCCTCTTCTAGCCATGAAGTTCCGCAAGGCCATGATGCAGGAACTAGTGTTGAGCGAGTGTGCGATCTCTATGTGGATAGCGCGTACTACCAGGCACGTAATTAGCACGCCCCATCTCTTCTCGATACGCCTTCCCACGACGACTTGAATTGGCCCGAAATAATCGATCCCAGCAAAAGAGAACGGTCGAGAATAAGCAGCTAGCCGAGCTGGAGGGAGATCGGCCATAATAGGCGGCTGCGGTTGAGCCCTAGCGTTCTTGCAATGCTGGCACTGTCGACGCACCTTGTTGCAGACATTACGGAGTCGAGGGATCCAATACTTTTGGCGCAGTTCGTTAACAATTGTTTCGTGATTGAGGTGGTGGTAGCGCTCATGGGTGAATTGCACCACTAACATTGTAATCGGGTGCTCTCTCGGTAGCACGATAGTATGGACTGCATCAGCATCAACATACTGACAACCACTAGTTCTTCCTTTCGTGCGTAGCACTCCGTGGACGTCGAGGAAGGGCGAAAGCTTGTAGAGTGAACTGCTTTTAGGTATAGGTATTCCCTTATTTCCATTTTCCTTCGCGGCACTTCGTAGAAGTGTTATTTCTTCGCCGTATGCGTCCAGCTGAGTTTGACGGTAGATACAGTGTTCCGCTTCAATAAGCTCTGGTTGCCTGAGTATACCATTGACTGATTGTTGCCTTTGGAGTCTGGTACGCAGGTTACCCACAAACCGGAGAACATACGCAGTGATCCGTATAAGCTTCCGCCAGTTGGAGTATTTGGTGAAGTTGAGAACGGGTTCGTAGATTGCGTGCGCGTTGACTGAGACGATAGTTCCTTCATGGTCCCTCGGCTGCGCTGGCCAGGAGCTTTGTTGCTGCCACATGAAATCCGGGCCGGCAAACCATCGGCTCGATGGAGAGAGGTCAGGGATCTTCTGCCACTTCGTACCTTCATCAGCCACGTTCAGCTTTGTCGGTATCCATAGCCACTCGGATGCTTCACTGTTTTCTAGAATTTCTCCCACTCTGGCGCCGACAAATTTGTCGAATCTCCTGTGATCAGAACGTATCCAGAAGAGCACGTCTCTAGAGTCGGACCAGAAGAACCGCTCGCGTACTGGAATTCTATGAGTGTCTCCTATCATCTTCGCTAGCCTCGTACCAATTACTGCTGCTTGAAGTTCTAATCGTGGAATCGACATATACTTCAGGGGAGCGACGCGTGTTTTGGCCGTGACGAAAGCGCACTCTATAGTATTTCTCTCCTCGAACCGAAAGTAGGCGACTGCTGCATACCCTTTCTCACTTGCATCGACGAAAACGTGCAACTGGACTACGTTGCTCACGGTTGACGAAGAGGTCAACGTGCGGTAGCACCGGTTAATAGATACTGTGTCAACTTTATGCAGTACACTGAGCCAAATTCTCCACTTTTCTTGGTGTTGTTCGTGGATCGGCTCGTCCCAGCCAATCTTGGAAATCCAGATCTCTTGTAGTAGGACTTTAAGGTACATCAGCACATTCGCGAGGAGTCCAAGAGGGTCATAAACTGACATAAGAATGCGTAGTACTTCCCGCTTGGTGGGAACTTGTTCTCCGGAAAGAAGCTCCTGGCAACACCGCTTAGGAATCTTAAACGTGAAGGTATCGCTGATCGTATCCCACCACATTCCGAGAACTTTCTCGGTCGCCAGCTCTGCAGATTTGTTTAAATCCTTCTGGAGAATCCTCTGCTCACCCATACAGTCTAGTACTTCTTTGGAGTTTGACAGCCATCCCCGGATCTCGAATCCACCTTCGGCGTGTATCTGGTGTACGTCCTGCGCGAGCTTCACTGCTTCTGCTTCGGTTTCAACACTGTCGAGCATATCATCAACATACGTCCCCTTGCATATCGCCTCCACAGCTTTCGGATACTGATTCTGGAATCGAGCTGCATTCAGATTCTTGACGTACTGTGCACTACTTGGCGAGCAGCTTGCACCGAACGTCATCACCTCCATCACGTACGTCGAGGGAGCCTTCCCGGGGACGCCGTCATTCCACAGGAACCGCTGACAATGCTGATCGATAGGCTTAACCCGGACTTGGTGAAACATTTCACGGATATCTCCTGAGACTGCCGTGCGGTATTCGCGAAACCGTTGAAGGACATGCTGCAGTGGCGTCACCTGATCTGGCCCTTTTAGCAGAAACGAGTTTAGTGAGAGTTTTCCCACTTTAGCGGCAGCATCCCAGACGATCCGTAGCTTACCGGGTTTGTTGGGGTTCACCACCGGGAAGATCGGCAGATACCACGAACGTCCAGACCACGTGGATTCCTCCTGCGCCGAAAGTTTGCGGATATATCCCTTTGTTTGGTAGTCTAGGATTTTCTCTTGAAGAGCCTTGGCCAGCAGCGGCTCCCGAACCATGCGCTTGGTCAAGCAGTCATGCCGCTTTAGAGCCATGGCTTTGCTCGACGGTAGCCGAACATCCTCGTAGCGCCATAGCAGGCAGGTCTCGAACCGCTTATTCTGCAGAACCGTGTTTTCTTCCAACAGCTTCATCGCCCGTTCGTCATCCTTAGATAACAGTGGCTTTCCGTTGAATTGTATGCCGAGATTGTCGAGAGAGTAGTATTGTTTAACGGCTGCATGTAGTCCTTCGCACTGGCAGATGTGGTAACTGTACGAAATATCGCTTTTCGAAACCGTTTGTCCCGACGTCGAGCACGGGCCGTAGACTATCCAACCAAGTCGGGTTAGTACAGCTGTCGGCTGATTCTCTCTTCCCTCTCTGGAGTCGAGCGGATACTCGAGTCTAGAACTGTCAACACCCAACAGGATCCGGGGTTTCGCTGCAGCGTAAGATTCGATCGGCAGATCTTTCAGGTGCTGAAAATGCCTTGCTAGCTTGGTCGCCGACATTGACTGCTCGGGAAGATCTAGGCTGCGTACCGTGTGTATCTCCGAAAGATGGAAACGTTGTTTTGGGTTCGCAGCACTGGCTATTTCGGCCGCGAAAACTACTGAATCTTGTTCGTATCGGCCTTGTCCCCCCGTCCATGCAATGCAAAGTGGAGACTTCTTGCCGTTGAGATTCAGCTCCTTCCACAGACTGTGCTCCACCAGTGTCGACGTTGATCCAGCATCCAAGAAGGCGTATGTAGTTATCGATTTCCCGTTTCCATGCAGTGTGACGCGCACGTACTTCAACAGCACATTTGGCAACGAGTTATGATGCGTGTTCACCGACGCGTTCTGAACTGGAGCGCTTGATGACGGCTTCTTGTGTTTGCTGTCGTCGTGCAGCAACTGATGATGCAGGAAACTGCAACCGTCCTGGTTGCACGGAATTTTCCTCTCACAAGTTTTGAAGTGCTTCGTCAAACACTTCCGGCAGATTTTCAGGTCGTTCACCAAATCCCATCTTGCGTTCGTCGACATCTTCAGGAAACTGCTGCACTTCTCGAGACTACTACACGCATTGCCGCATGCAAGACATGCATTGCGATCGTTCTGCTCCTGCGGATGAACGGAGTGCGCGTGTACGTAGGCTTCGTCCTTTCGTACTTTCCTGTCCACCCTGATCTCCGTCTTCTGTGGTTTGGTCCAAGCCGCCGGTCTGATTACTTGACTGAACGCCTCAACCATATCTCCCAGCCAATTGTTGAACTCCAACAGCGTAGCAGCTCCAATCTCCTTCCGATGAAACGCCCACTTCATTTTCAATGTTGACGGAAGACTGTCCACGAGCTCTTGCAGCAGTGCAACGTTGTACAACCGTTCGTCCATCTGGCACACTTGTATGGTGGCACACAGGTTCTGCACTGCAACGCCGAAGTCGACGATTGTCTCCATCTTCTCAGCCTTCGGAGGTGGCATCATACGGATTCTCCGCACCATGGTCTCCACGATACATTCCGGATTTCCGAAGAGGGTTTTCAGTCGGTTCATGATCACCGGAACATTGTCGGGATGTAGCAACAAACTTTTGACGGCGTTGAGCGCCTTATCTTGCAGGCTCCTCTCCAAACGATCGAGTAGCTCGTCGTTCCTGAAGGCACACATCCTACTCGTCCGCTCGTACGCAGCAATGAACCGCGGCCAATCTTCAGGATCCCCGCCGAATCTCGGGAGCTCCTTTACCGTCTGCCGTGCCGCTAGGTGGCCGCTGTTCAGTGGTACTGAATCATAATGCATTTGTGGCTGATATGACGGCTGCGATGCAGCCAAGTCCTGTCGAGGTGTAGATGAGGCCATCATCGGTCTGCCGACATTTCGAGGAATGGGATCGTAATACGGGAGATTTTGTGTGTATTGCTGCTGATAACTCGTTGTTGGATATCCTGTCGTCCTAATTGGCTGCTGTGGTGGTGCGTTGTGCGCTGGCATCGATGGAAATTCAGAAGTCATTTCAGGATATTCGCACAGAGGTGGTTGATAGTTCGGAAGAACTCCTGGGAAGTTCTTGCTGGGTCCCACATGTTCAGTGTATCTGACACCGGGAGCTAGATTTCCACCAGGTGGTTGCGAGACACGCGGATGATACGGAGCCGAATATCCGCTAGGTTGTTGCACAGTCGTTGGCACTACCGGGGCCGGAACACTAGGGAGACGCGATTGGTAACCGACAACCGATTTTCGCAAAAGTTCGTTGTACACCGGAAGTGGCGTTCCGTCCATCGAGATTCCTGCTTCTTTCCCTGCATTATCCGTCTTCTCCAACCACTCGTTGATTTTGGCGAGACTTGAAGTCGACTCCGCCTCGGAATCACTGGCTTCTAGCATCTCTTGCTCCAATGCCAGTCGCTCTTCCAGTTGCTTCTTCTCCAGCGCCTGTCTCGCTTCTAGGGCCTTCGCTTGCAGCTCTCGAAGCTTCACCGAACGCTTTGATGATTTTGAAGACGCCCTGTTGCTTGTACTCGACGATCCCACATTGTTGGCGGTGGAACTTGCCAATGGATCCGTATGACAATTATCACCTGCTGTTGGACCTTCAAAAACGACCGGATTCACGATTTTCACTTGCTGTTGCTGCTTCGACACACCGCTTACCACTTTCACTGCCGCTTTGGGTTGTGGTGCTGTTGCTTCCAAAGGCGAATTCTGCTGCTGCAACTGCAACTGTCCTATCTGCAACTGACTGAACTGCTCCTGCTCTCGCTGTTCCAACTTCTGTTGATTTCGCCACTGCTCAAGCTTTTCCTGCTGTTCCTCAGTCTGCTCTTGGCGCTTCTGTTGCTCTTGTTGCCACTGCTTCTGCTGCCGTTCGAAATGTTGCATCTGCTCCCTTAAAGCACGCTTTTGCTTCTCTAGCGATGTTCTCACGCACACATTGCAGCTCCAATCGCAATCCTGGATACTGTCGTTAACGTTCACGCAATCGTAATGGTACCACAAGTCACAGTCGTCACATTGCACCATTCGAGCATTGGTGCAATCTTTATCACTGCGACGGCACACTCCGCAATTTGCCCCCTCACCCGGAAAACCGTCCTTAATCATTCCCGCGCCCGCTACGCTTCCGCTTGACATTCCGGAGTAAACGGAAAATTTAATTTGTTCCCAATAACGGTAACAAGACTGGATTTCCAGAAATTTGAACACACGAATACGTTGTCTTTATTGTATTTTAAATTGTATGTTAAATTTTCCCTATAAATTGTTGCATACGATAGAAACATAGGAAATACTTTAATTCGACTATTCAAACGATGTAATTATTTTACTTACGTTTAGTGTTTCTTTTATCCGTTACGTCCGGAAAGCGGTCTCGTACGGTTGCTTCTGCTATACCTAGCTTAATTTATGATAGGCGGTCCTAGCTGCAGATACTAATCCGTGATTAAACACTTACTGTGATTAAATAGCACCTAGCTGTGATCTATAACTGTGATATAGGCTTAATTTCATTCGTTAAATATATAAGTAATTTTAGATCTTTTAAACTCCAATTCACCTTTTAGCACTAGTTCACTGATGCCCGTTCTAGTTCAATAATCGGGATTAGTTCGTAATTTTTACAATAAGTTAAATTAGCTTTAGTTAATAAGTTTGCAAATAGTTATCAACTCGATTGTAAACAAATCGTTTTTTGCCTATAGCTACGTGTACGTGATTGTGTTAGGTGTATCCCGCTTACGAAATGCACTTAATCTATTGGTGTTCGATTTGATCCATTTTCAGTTGGTTCCACACAACCTGCATTGAGTGTTGCTGAAGGTAGAAGCACAATGGGCTCGGAGGTGCTTTGCGCAGCTTGCGCAACAACACGATTCGGCACATATATGTTTCACAGTGGAAACAAATAGCTTTTTGATCTTTCGACAAGATTTTTGCATAGACAGATATGCGTCCACCACTGAAAGCCTATAAAGTGCCCCAAACCCCATATGAACCCTCTTGAAACGCCCTGATACACAATGTGACGCCTCTAAAGCCCCCTAAAATCCTTCCGAAACCTCCTGATACACATCAAAACGCCCTAAAACACATTAACACGCCCCTCTGAACACCCCTGAAACTCCCGTGAAGCTCATCTGAGAGCCTGTGAAAATACTTAAGACGCCTCTGAAACCTCAGGAAAGGCTCTGCGACGCATTGTAACATCTTGGGTTGCCTTGAAAAGCCTCTGAAACTCCTGAAAGTTCACCCGGGATCCTGTGAAGCCTCTTTTAGACCTCTCTGAAACCTTCAGACTCTAGTTTAATTTAAAAACACTTCACTAATACTTTACTTTTGCAAAAGAAAATAAAAAATGAATAACTCTTTTAAAGAAAAACTAGAAAGGACGAGCAAATTCCTTTTAATTCTACTACTGTGCTTATCTTCGGACAGATAGGCCTATTTCGTCTGTGACTTACAGACTTCTTCAGTGTCAAGTGCTCGACTGAAGAAAACCTCGCATTCGTTGTGGTATTTATACTAGGGGTGTATGTGTAGGTACGTGTGTGGGTAAAAGTGTAGGTATAAAAATGTAGGTACAAAATTGTAGGTACAGATTTGTAAAAAAAAAAGGGGTGTATCTACCTGTTAGAAAACAGGGTGTCAATAAGATACCTAAAGCTAGGAAAATTCCTACCGATTTGGTAGGTAGTCAATTGGTGTTTGTTGTGTTATTTTTTCCTGCCGATTTGGTAGGTAGTCAATTTGTGTTTTGTGTATTGTGTATTGTTTTGTGTGTGTTAGGTAAAAATTTAAACAGCCACGTGTACCCATTGCCCTGATCCTTGTTAAGTAGTTTTTTATTGTTTTGTTTGTAAATTTCTAAACTTTCTGCAACATCAAGTTTCCATGGGTTTGTAATGTGTCGTAAGAGTTTAATATTTGAAGTATTCAAAAAATGTCCTTCATTGAAAATATGTTCAGCAACTTTAGATTTAAAATGATGAATGAGTCCCTTGTCTGTGTCTTTGTGTGCTTTTGATACTTCCGTTATGTGTTCTTTGAATCGTGTGTTGAGTGTGCGTTTTGTTTGTCCTATGTATATTTTGTCACAGTGATTACATGTTACTTTGTAAACACCAGATTTTGTTAAGTTGTCCAACGGGTCTTTCGTAGATCCTAAGAGAGTTTGAAGTTGGTTAGCTTTGCTTGTGAAAACTAATTCAAAACCAAACTTTCTGAGAATTGGTCGGAGTTTTTTGGTGTCATTGTTGTAGTCCACAATTATCCGTTTAAGTGTAGGTTCTGTCCGTGTCAGTGTAGTCAAAGAACGTCTGTATTGTTGTTGTGTCTTTTTGTTGATGATCTGTTGTATTGTTTGTTTTGTGTAACCGTTCAACCGTGCTGTTTCGAAAATGTAATTAAGTTCTTTCGTTTTTCCTGTTTCACTAAGTGGAAGTGTCTGCATTCGGTGTATCATGTGATTGAAGGATGCAATTTTGTGTTGATGTGAGTGATTTGATGAATTTGGAATAGTGCGTTGAGTGTGTGTCGGTTTTCTGTAAATTTCGAAAGAAAGTGTTGATTCTTGTTTTACGATGAGTATGTCCAAAAATGGTAGTTGGTTGTTCTGTTCAATTTCACAAGTGAATTCGATGTTTTTGTGTGCATTATTGATATTGTTCAAGATTTCAGGTAAAAGATGTTTCTTAACAATGCTAAACACGTCGTCAACGTATCTCCACCAGACTTCAGGAAGCTGTTTGTTGTTTTCTAAGCGTTTTTCCAAATTTGCCATAAAAATTTCACTTAAAAATGGAGAAAGTGGATTGCCCATGGGGGCACCATTAAGTTGTTTGTAGGTTTCATTTCTGAACGAAAAATAATTTTCTTCCATACAAAGTTTGGTTAATTTGATGTATGTACGAACTTTCTTAATCCAATCTGAATCTGAATCTTCATATTGGTTCAGAAGCCAATCTTCTAGTAGGTTAATGGCCTCTTTAACTGGAATGCTTGGAAAAAGTGATTTAACGTCGAATGAAACTAAAATTTCATCGTCGTTAACGGATAAATTCTGTACTAGTTCTGTGAATTGTTCGGAATTCTTGACAGATCTACTGTGAAATTTTTTAGGCATGTTTTGGAATTCTTGTACTAAATATTTGGCAATTTTGTGTGTAGGTGAACCAATGGCTGAAACAATCTCACGCATTTCATTTCCAGGTTTATGAACTTTGGGAAGTCCTTTTATTCTTGGCAATGAAGGGTTAGATTCTTTCAGGCTTTTAATGACGCTTCCTAAAACTGGTGTGGACTCTTTGAGAGTTTTGTCAACACGTCTTACTAATCCTGGAAGAGGATCAGTACGTTGTTTTCGGTAAGGTCCATTTTGAATCTTGTTATTCATTATTTCATCATAGTCCTCTTTGTTCATGATTACTGTTTTGTTTCCTTTGTCAGCTTTCAGATAGAAAACTGGTTTCTGGTTAAGTTCTTTGATTATTCGTTGTTCTTTCAGGTGTTCTTTGTTCAATTTGTTTTGTTGTGTGTTTTGAATAGTGTTAGCTGTTTGTGTTCTGATTTCTTGAATCTGTGGTGTCTGTAAATTGTTCGTGTTGATAGCTGTTTCAATGTCGATTATGGTTTGTGTTGAATCTGGTTTAGAGTGTACTGCGTAGTTAAGACCTTTGTTGAGAAGGGTCAACTGTTCTTCCGTAAACTGTTCGGAAGAGCGATTGACCACTAACCCAGTTAGTTCTTGTGTTGTGTTTTGTGGTTGTGTAGAAGAACATGTAAACTTCGGATTTTGCATCTTTAATGCTTTAAGTTTTTTATCTAGTAATTTCCTTTTTCTTTCTGATTCACAAAATTCCGCAACTTTTACTTTTGTTAGAAAATTAGGGAAAGATTCAGGATAATCTTTCGCTAACTTTAAATGGAGAGAATAACATTCCAAAGTTTTCATGTTGATCTTGCTGTGTAGTTTTTTGATGCTTTCTTTGATGAGTGTTTGTTCAAGTGTCTTTACTATGTTGGGGTTTGTGGCTGTTTTAACTTTTACCTTGTGACTTACGGGAGTAAACCTGTACTTTATACACTTCTTGAGAAACGCGATATCCTTGTGTAATCCTGCGATGGTCTTCTTCAACTCGATGAACTTATTCGGCTCTGACTTTGGCTTGGTTGCCATCTTCACTTTACTATTACTTTAGAGCTTTTAGTAGAACTTGTTACTTCAGACTCTAGTTTAATTTAAAAACACTTCACTAATACTTTACTTTTGCAAAAGAAAATAAAAAATGAATAACTCTTTTAAAGAAAAACTAGAAAGGACGAGCAAATTCCTTTTAATTCTACTACTGTGCTTATCTTCGGACAGATAGGCCTATTTCGTCTGTGACTTACAGACTTCTTCAGTGTCAAGTGCTCGACTGAAGAAAACCTCGCATTCGTTGTGGTATTTATACTAGGGGTGTATAAATAGAAATAGGCCTATCTGTCCGAAGATAAGCACAGTAGTAGAATTAAAAGGAATTTGCTCGTCCTTTCTAGTTTTTCTTTAAAAGAGTTATTCATTTTTTATTTTCTTTTGCAAAAGTAAAGTATTAGTGAAGTGTTTTTAAATTAAACTAGAGTCTGAAGTAACAAGTTCTACTAAAAGCTCTAAAGTAATAGTAAAGTGAAGATGGCAACCAAGCCAAAGTCAGAGCCGAATAAGTTCATCGAGTTGAAGAAGACCATCGCAGGATTACACAAGGATATCGCGTTTCTCAAGAAGTGTATAAAGTACAGGTTTACTCCCGTAAGTCACAAGGTAAAAGTTAAAACAGCCACAAACCCCAACATAGTAAAGACACTTGAACAAACACTCATCAAAGAAAGCATCAAAAAACTACACAGCAAGATCAACATGAAAACTTTGGAATGTTATTCTCTCCATTTAAAGTTAGCGAAAGATTATCCTGAATCTTTCCCTAATTTTCTAACAAAAGTAAAAGTTGCAGAATTTTGTGAATTAGAAAGAAAAAGGAAATTACTAGATAAAAAACTTAAAGCATTAAAGATGCAAAATCCGAAGTTTACATGTTCTTCTACACAACCACAAAACACAACACAAGAACTAACTGGGTTAGTGGTCAATCGCTCTTCCGAACAGTTTACGGAAGAACAGTTGACCCTTCTCAACAAAGGTCTTAACTACGCAGTACACTCTAAACCAGATTCAACACAAACCATAATCGACATTGAAACAGCTATCAACACGAACAATTTACAGACACCACAGATTCAAGAAATCAGAACACAAACAGCTAACACTATTCAAAACACACAACAAAACAAATTGAACAAAGAACACCTGAAAGAACAACGAATAATCAAAGAACTTAACCAGAAACCAGTTTTCTATCTGAAAGCTGACAAAGGAAACAAAACAGTAATCATGAACAAAGAGGACTATGATGAAATAATGAATAACAAGATTCAAAATGGACCTTACCGAAAACAACGTACTGATCCTCTTCCAGGATTAGTAAGACGTGTTGACAAAACTCTCAAAGAGTCTACACCAGTTTTAGGAAGCGTCATTAAAAGCCTGAAAGAATCTAACCCTTCATTGCCAAGAATAAAAGGACTTCCCAAAGTTCATAAACCTGGAAATGAAATGCGTGAGATTGTTTCAGCCATTGGTTCACCTACACACAAAATTGCCAAATATTTAGTACAAGAATTCCAAAACATGCCTAAAAAATTTCACAGTAGATCTGTCAAGAATTCCGAACAATTCACAGAACTAGTACAGAATTTATCCGTTAACGACGATGAAATTTTAGTTTCATTCGACGTTAAATCACTTTTTCCAAGCATTCCAGTTAAAGAGGCCATTAACCTACTAGAAGATTGGCTTCTGAACCAATATGAAGATTCAGATTCAGATTGGATTAAGAAAGTTCGTACATACATCAAATTAACCAAACTTTGTATGGAAGAAAATTATTTTTCGTTCAGAAATGAAACCTACAAACAACTTAATGGTGCCCCCATGGGCAATCCACTTTCTCCATTTTTAAGTGAAATTTTTATGGCAAATTTGGAAAAACGCTTAGAAAACAACAAACAGCTTCCTGAAGTCTGGTGGAGATACGTTGACGACGTGTTTAGCATTGTTAAGAAACATCTTTTACCTGAAATCTTGAACAATATCAATAATGCACACAAAAACATCGAATTCACTTGTGAAATTGAACAGAACAACCAACTACCATTTTTGGACATACTCATCGTAAAACAAGAATCAACACTTTCTTTCGAAATTTACAGAAAACCGACACACACTCAACGCACTATTCCAAATTCATCAAATCACTCACATCAACACAAAATTGCATCCTTCAATCACATGATACACCGAATGCAGACACTTCCACTTAGTGAAACAGGAAAAACGAAAGAACTTAATTACATTTTCGAAACAGCACGGTTGAACGGTTACACAAAACAAACAATACAACAGATCATCAACAAAAAGACACAACAACAATACAGACGTTCTTTGACTACACTGACACGGACAGAACCTACACTTAAACGGATAATTGTGGACTACAACAATGACACCAAAAAACTCCGACCAATTCTCAGAAAGTTTGGTTTTGAATTAGTTTTCACAAGCAAAGCTAACCAACTTCAAACTCTCTTAGGATCTACGAAAGACCCGTTGGACAACTTAACAAAATCTGGTGTTTACAAAGTAACATGTAATCACTGTGACAAAATATACATAGGACAAACAAAACGCACACTCAACACACGATTCAAAGAACACATAACGGAAGTATCAAAAGCACACAAAGACACAGACAAGGGACTCATTCATCATTTTAAATCTAAAGTTGCTGAACATATTTTCAATGAAGGACATTTTTTGAATACTTCAAATATTAAACTCTTACGACACATTACAAACCCATGGAAACTTGATGTTGCAGAAAGTTTAGAAATTTACAAACAAAACAATAAAAAACTACTTAACAAGGATCAGGGCAATGGGTACACGTGGCTGTTTAAATTTTTACCTAACACACACAAAACAATACACAATACACAAAACACAAATTGACTACCTACCAAATCGGCAGGAAAAAATAACACAACAAACACCAATTGACTACCTACCAAATCGGTAGGAATTTTCCTAGCTTTAGGTATCTTATTGACACCCTGTTTTCTAACAGGTAGATACACCCCTTTTTTTTACAAATCTGTACCTACAATTTTGTACCTACATTTTTATACCTACACTTTTACCCACACACGTACCTACACATACACCCCTAGTATAAATACCACAACGAATGCGAGGTTTTCTTCAGTCGAGCACTTGACACTGAAGAAGTCTGTAAGTCACAGACGAAATAGGCCTATCTGTCCGAAGATAAGCACAGTAGTAGAATTAAAAGGAATTTGCTCGTCCTTTCTAGTTTTTCTTTAAAAGAGTTATTCATTTTTTATTTTCTTTTGCAAAAGTAAAGTATTAGTGAAGTGTTTTTAAATTAAACTAGAGTCTGAAGTAACAAGTTCTACTAAAAGCTCTAAAGTAATAGTAAAGACTCTCTGAAACCTCCTGAATCGCCTTGAAACGCATTGTAACGCCTTGTAATGCCTCTGAAACCTTGAAAATGTTCCCGAAATCTCCGTGAAGCTCACCTGAGAGCCTATGAACACCGACAAACTGACGTGCAGGCTAGTGCAAAGTATTATAAAATGCGCGTCCAAATGTTCAAATTAAAAACCGTTGAAACACAAACGCCATCTGTTGATTTTGATTCAATAATATTTGGATCGAACTAGGGTATTGGTTCCCTTATTAAGCATGTGGCTCCCATTTTCATCCTACGAAAAACAAAGGATTGAAGCGCTGTTTATTTTGTTTCTTATTTTTGTATTTTTTGTTAGAAGTGAGCACCCATGAAAACAAAAAGAACGGAATCAATCGGTTCCGTAATAGCTTGTTTTCAAATAGGATGAATATGGGAGCATGAGATTACTGATGGCACACATACCCTATATCGAGCATTCCTAAATAATACCTTGCATACGAGTGTTGAAATGAAAGAAAAAATCCAAACGTCAAACGATGCTCTTTAAAACTTTAGGACGCGCGCTGTTGTAAAAAAAAAATACAATACCTATCACCAAAAAAAAAACTCGCGGTTTCGCATACCTACTATGCTTCCAACAATGACCGAGCGGGGAATGTTGCGACCTCTATCTCCGTGGATACGGTCCAGGTTCGTAATGTGCAGTGGACGACACACTGTTAAGTGCCCCACACTATGCATACGTTTGCGTGTGCGTGACAGTAGTTTGACACATTTCCCATGGGAAAACTGTCAAAAAAAAAACGCATACCTCGACGGAACGGACGCTATGTGCTCCAGGCTTTACGAACCAACTCTCATTGATTCCGGCCCACGGAGTATGTCGGCAAAGGGCCTTACCGTCGGTAATTGGCGGCCGACGGGAATACTCGCTACCAAGATGAACGAGCGACTTCACTCGCGCCTCCGTTTAACTACCTTCTAGAAAACAGGCCTTTGCTGGGCACACTGATCGAAAACGATGACTCACGGACTAAACTAGCGGCTCAATTTCGCCAACAAAATCCCGATTCGGCGAGGGATACCGCCGAACAACGACAGAAAAAAAAAACAGCCGTACGAAAACAACTCATGAACGCCCCTTAAAACCATCTTAACTCTCGTAAAGCTTAGCTTGTGAAGCCTACTAATACCCCTCTGAAACCGTGTCATAAATGAGAACGTACCTATTAAAATCTCAAGTTTATTTGAGTAAATGCTTGTCTGCAATTGCTGCACAATATTATTGCGCTTTGCAAGAAAAAAAAATCAAAGGGGTGTGTGCAAGACACAACCGCATGACGTAAACTACGTATGGCAGTTTATTATGGATATTCTCAATTTAGTTGAAAATTGGAGTTTTCGACTAGCGAAGTTGGGGCTTGTGGTGATATCCTGCGGAGATTAGAGTTGGGCAAAACAGTTCTTTCAAGGGAACCATTTTCAACTGAACAGTTCTACAGAAAGAACTAGTTCTTTTGAACCGTTGTTCTTCCGTTCAGTAGTTTTTAGGGTTGTTTTGTGAACCGAAGTTTATCGTTGGTACGTTGCCGTATTATTTACGTGATATGTGGCCAGCAGCAAATCCAACTCCGCAAAAATATAAAGGATTTGCTATACTGTACATCAGAGGTTCCCAAACTTTTTACTACTGCGGCGCCTTTCAAAATTTTCAAAAATGTCGCGGCGCACCAACAAGTTTTTACAAAGATGGTCGGCTCTGAGTAAAACCGAACCATGCGTTTTTCAATGATTTTGGGAAAATCTCGGGGAAAATGTCCTGCAAGCACTTGGGATATCAAGTCAAGAGCGTTATTTTCTTAGATACTTTATTTTTTCTATAATGAAAAATCTGCATCAAAATAACGCTGAAAAGTTCAGTTTTGTCGAATTCCTTTGCTTATATTTGCCTGTCCAAAAATTCGACTAGTCTTCTCTGATTGAACAGCGACCACTTTCAGTCAAAAATTTCAAATACAAATCGCGAAAAAGGCTTTTATACAAGCTTATATATAATGTTTTCTTAGAATCTAAAAAATGGGTTCTTAAAATGTATATTTTTCGAAAGAAAAATGGCTTAACGATCCACCGAAAATTTCAAAAAAAATATATTTCTTCGCGAATGCAATGCAAAATCTCCAAGTTTGTAAAATAAAGTGGTTTGTCAAATTTCAAGAAACATACATAGATAAGAAATAGATTGAAAAGTGACACAACACAAAACAGAGGGTTTCCAGAATAATGCACGAAATCGACATACAAAATGTCGCAGAATTGTTATGCAACAGTGATGTTAGTAAAAATGTCGTTCCGAAACGTTTGAGACAGCATGAAGAGCAGGACATTGACAGCAATAATTCTGAACAGAACTTCAAGTAGGTCCTTGAAATATTCACTTTGAATTACAAGCTATTGATGAAATCGAAAACCAAGCTGAATCTTAAAAAGTACAAATAACAATTTCAAAAGTTTAACTAAAATTGTCAGAACTTCGGAAATTAAAAAAAATTGGAAAATCGAGGATATCAGAACATCCGATGATTTCGCAATATTTATTTTTAACTGAAAATTTGGAAAGAGGAAAGCCCTTTTTGAGCGACTTTCTGTCGAAGACTTCTTCAAAAAGGCAAGACTTTGGAATGTAAAAAAGTCTGTGAAGCGACACTAGTTTTACTAAACAAAACAAAAACAGCAAAACAGAGATTTTGCGTTTTGAATAATAAGAGTTTGTTCTTTTAATTTTGGCTTAAGAGCCTGCGGCGCACCTGAGAAATGTTCACGGCGCACAGTTTGGGAAGTACTGCTGTACATTGACACATTATTTAACACCTGCTGTCTTTCGACCGGCTGCATATGTCATCGAAGCACTATTTTACCAAATATTTGCAACATTCGCTCTCTCAGAACCCAATATTCGTTCATCGGAAAAACTGAATGAAAAGTTTTGTAGGACCTTAATTTTCTCGTTTTTTTTATGAGAACGGAGAACTACCATTCTTTTAAAATGAACGACCGTTCAATCATTCTTTCCTTAGAACTAGTTCTTCGGAACCGTTTGCGAACGGTTCGCCCATCTCTAGCGGAGATCATAGTAGGTACTTATGTTGGGGGTCACTTGGAACATCAGAGCTGTCATGAGAGAAAGTATTCGAGTATCTGTGTTGAAGTCTCGATGTCCTGAATCAAGAGTTATATCTACCTGGAGGTTGTTGAAGTAGAGTAGTGACAGCCCCCTGGTAAGGATGAATGTTATATGACAGATGTAGTGTGTATGTATGTGTTTGATTGACGAAGCGTAATCGCTGACATGTTATGAACTTGTGTGATGTATATTTCAGTCTGTACTAATCCATCAATGTAAATAGACGATGTTGAAACTGTAGTCCGTGTAGTTTACTTCCGACGAATCACATATCGCGGGATGGTAATCAATTAACCGGTCGATCGCCTCGGTTGTTCTTGTCCGCTGCGCTGAGATACAAAACAGGTAAATGGGCTCAGGTATCGCGAAGAAAGTTTTCTACAAAAGTGTATGTTCGAAGATACATTTTTTGAGCAAGTTCGTATAGTTACGGTTTGAACTGAATGAATCGGTCATACGGTGGATGAGATTGTTGCTGAAGGTAGCAGAAAGAGACTGTTTTTCGGGGAGAAGTGTCTTTGGTTACCAGAAGAAATAGTGTGTGGAAGTAAGCTACGGACGTATGAAAATCAAGAGTGCACTTCATCGAGGAGGAGCGGCCATCGCGTACTTGCGCCAAGTGTTGTGACAAACTGTTTTGCGGCGCACAGCTAAGTGAGATTGTATGGACGACGAGTGACTGGAAAGCGCGTTTGTGTGAAGAGCGATTTGAGAGTTTGGAAGAACGCTGCACAGTGGTCCAAAAGTGTGGTTTTGAGTGACGAAAAAAAAAAAAAAATTGAGAAATGGCAGAAGCAAAAGTGGCACTTGATCGTTTGAATGACACCAACTGGTCGACGTGGAGGTTCCGAATGGAACTATTGCTGATGCGGGAAGATCTGTGGACGATTGTCAAGGATCCCAAACCAGATCCAGTGGACGTGACATCAGCATGGAATAGGAAAGATGAGAAGGCACGAGCGTTGATCGGTTTGGCGCTTGAGGATAGTCAGTTGGTGCACATTATGGAAGCTACAACGGCGAAGGATATGTGGGAAAAGCTCAAGGCCTACCATGAGAGTGGATCGTTATCAAACAAGATTCATGTTTTACGGCGGCTATGTTCGATGCGGTTGAAGGAAGAAGAAAGCATGTCGGATCACCTGACGGAGGCCTCGGAGCTGGTCCATCGTCTGGCCAGAATGGGTGAGTCGCTCAAGGAACATTTGGTTGTAGCGATTCTACTATCCAGTCTGCCAGAATCGTACAACCCGCTTGTGACCGCCTTGGAAGGACGCCCGGAAGAAGATCTCAAGTTGGATTATGTTAAAGGGAAACTTTTGGATGACTGGCGAAGAAGAAGCGAAAATCGAAACGAGAAGAGCGACCCGGAAAAGGCTATGAAATCTACAGTGGAAGGTGAAAAGCGGAGGAGTTTTGTTCGGAGGTGCTACTACTGCGGACGTGAAGGGCATTTCCAACGAAACTGTCCTGTTTTGTTGGAGGAAGTGAAGGCTAGTGTAGAAAAGCAGAACGAAGCAAAGACGACAAGTGTAAGGCATCCGCATACGGAAAATGAAGGTGATGGTCGTGGAGTATGCTTCACGATGACGACTAGGAGTTGTGAGTCTGTAGGAGAATGGATCGTTGACACAGGATGTACGAAGCACATGACAAATTCGACGGATGATCTCGGTTGGTGGAATCCATGTGCTAAAGAAGTATTGTTAGCAGATGGGAAAACTGTGAAAGCGAAAGGTAGCGGTACAGGAAGGATCACAACAAGCGGGATGAACGGCGAGGAAGTCGATGTAACGCTGAAAGAAGTCTTGTACGTGCCCGGATTATCCAGGAAGGTGCTATCGGTCAGTCGGATCACGGAGGAAGGTTATACGGTTGTCTTTGGCCAGAAGGACTTCCGTATTATGGATGGAGCGACGGTGCTCGCCGTAGGCAAAAAGAGTGGTGGGCTCTACTATTTGTGTTAACATTTTGATGATTTGAAATCAGTTTTGAGTCAGGAGGAGTTGACGTTATGTCAGTAATATGATATGGGGGCTGCTCTAAGGAGGAGTGTTGGAGTAGAGAGGTGACAGCCCCCTGGTAAGGATGAATGTTATATGACAGATGTAGTGTGTATGTATGTGTTTGATTGACGAAGCGTAATCGCTGACATGTTATGAACTTGTGTGATGTATATTTCAGTCCGTACTAATCCATCAATGTAAATAGACGATGTTGAAACTGTAGTCCGTGTAGTTTACTTCCGACGAATCACATATCGCGGGATGGTAATCAATTAACCGGTCAATCGCCTCGGTTGTTCTTGTCCGCTGCGCTGAGATACCCAACAGAGGTTACTACGATTTTATATAAGTGAATATCGAACCCCAACACCCCTAAACTCCATAAATGGCAACGAGAAGAACCTGCAGCGTTTTGAAATATATTCTGTAAGTAGCATCCAACAACCTTGTTCACAAATGTTGAGATGGTGAAAAAAGTCTAGCCTAACAAGTGGTTGCCCAGGCAACAAACTTCGGCTTGCAGTATTGAGCGACAAACAAATCAAGTTCCTTCGCAAGGGACTGCCTCAGGAACGGATTTCATCCTTTTAGTTAGGCGAAAAACTTTTCAAGTTCCTTCACAAGGTACTGCATCAGGAACGGATTCTATCCATTGAGTTAGGCGACTACATTTCCAAGTTCACGTGGAAAGTGAACTGCCTCAGGAGTGGATTGTATTAGTTGCGGTAGGCGACAAATATTGAAGTTTACCTCCAAAGGTCGACTGCCTCAGGCATGGATTTTATCCGTTGAGTTAGGCGATAAAACTTCCAAGTTTACTCATAGGTAAACTGTAGGATCTAGTAATCATAGAAATTAATGTTATGGGAATAAACGTCATTCAGTACTAAACCATCGGCCTCGTCACTACATTTGGCGACGACCGGAAAATCAAAAAAAGAACTGAAGCGTGAATTCTGGAGCGAGCAGGAGAATTATCAACCCAAATCAGGAGATCTGAAGAAAAATGGCATTTTCTATGGTAAGCATAGTGATTACCATTACAGTGGAAAACAAACAATTAAAAATGTCGTGAAATGTGATAAAACTTGCAGCCATTGGTTTGTGAAAAAGGAAGCCCGACGTATTCGGGATAAGCCTTCATGTACGTAGTGAGACCCGGGACGCCGGGATGCGCCTCACAGATAAACTGAACGGAGGCCCGCCAGACGGGATGATCCTCCAGTGAGACCCGGAAGATCCGGGATGGCTCTCACAGTGAGACCCGGAAGACCCGGGATGGCTCTCGCAGTGAGACCCGGAAGATCCGGGATGGTTCTCACAGTGTCGCGTGTTGAGGCCCGGTTTTCGGGATGGCCCTCAATATTTTCGAGAGACCCGTATAATCGGGATGGTTCTCTCGAAAGAGGTTCAGTTTGAATTGAGGCCCGAATTCGGGATGATCCTCAGTACATGGAGAAATCCTGGAGAAATCAGGATGACTCAGGAAAGCTGGAACCATTGGCTGAAAGGATGTCATTTTCACGAATGAATATTTTCTCTGCTAAATTGTTTGATTTCCATAGCAACGGTTACTAAGACTACACATGTATAATTCAATCGGTATCAATTTCCTACTTTGAATCAGATCAACCAAATCGTCCCTCCGTTCGTGGAAAACGATGAAGGTTCCCCGGCCATTCGCTGGGAAAAGTGGCGGGAAAACTTCGAAGCGTATCTGGAATGGAAAAATGTTGTTGATCACGAGGAAAAGTATAAAACGTTGATGTTGTTCGGTGGCTCGGATGTGCGCAGAGTAGTTTCGAAGCTACAGGTAGATGGATCACATCCGATGGACAACCGTTACCGTGCTGCTCTCCAGTTGTTGGACGAATACTTTATTCCCCGTGTATCCAGAACCTTTGAGAGGCAAAGATTTCGGCAAATGATTCCGGAGGCCAACGAAAAACTGGACAAGTACGTGATTCGTTTGAGGAAACAAGCAGCTAACTGTGGATTTGAAAACCAAACGGACAACATGATCATCGACCAGATCGTATCGACCGCTAAAGATGACAAGCTGAAGCGGAAATGGTTAGAAAAGGATTATACACTGGACGAAGTTCAAGCTATGGCCAGAGCTCAAGAATCAGTTCAATTGCAAATGCACGCCTGGGGAGAAAACGACACCAGCAACGTCGTGAAGGACGCAGTCAATCAGGTGCAAGGCGGAAACCCAAGCTCCACATTCCGTAATACAAAGAACCGCCGAATGGATAAGACCGATACGTTACATGCAAACAGATGTTCCCGGTGTGACGGACGGCATTCTTCAAACGACCCAAAATGCCCAGCTGTGTCCCGTAGATGCAAAATTTGTCGAGAGGTCGGACATTTCGCCCGGTGTTGTCGAAGAAGTAAGTCGAAGCAAAGCCACCAAAGTACTCCGATTCAGAAGCAGAAAAGATTCGTTCGTGAGGTTGCTGAAGGCGATATTGATGAGCAGGTTGATTGCCCGTCAACATCTTCGTCATTTGATCTGTTTCACTTGGGAGCGACGAAGCGATTTGTGTCAGCAAAGGTAGGCGGTGTTAGCCTGAAAATGATCATCGACACAGGTGCGGAAGAAGATATCCTCAGTGAAAACGACTGGAAGATGTTGAAAGCTACAGGATTCGAGGCATACGGAATCAAGAAGGGAAGCAGTAAAGTGTTCCATGCGTACGGATCCAAGGCTCCGCTGGTGGTTTTGGGAGAAGTAAAAACAGACATCAGCTTCGAAGGAAGGAACGTTGATACCACACTGTACGTAATTCGAGGAGGAAAGTGTTCTTTACTGTCAGCAGACACGGCCGTTAAGCTAGGCGTCATCAGGTTCCTGAGCATTGTTGAATCTTAACCGTTCCCGCGCATTACCGGTAAGCCTTGATTTACTCTTATAATTTTTATAATAAACCTTCCTGTATTATCTATTTGATTGGGTATGATGTTTTGATAATGCAGGAATACAAGCTAACATAAAAATAGACAAGATTATCCCCCCCGTTCGTCAAAGTTTAAGACGCATTCCATTTCCCCTGGAAGAGATGACTTTGCTTAAATTGAGAGAATTAGAAAAGCAGGACATTATAGAGCGAGTCACTGAAGCATCTGAATGGGTATCTCCAATGCTAGTAAAACGTAAAAGCATTAACGAAGTCAGGATTATAGTAGACCTTCGCGAGGCGAATAAGGCTGTAGTCCGTGAGGTTCATCCACTTCCAACACTAGAACAAATAACGAGGAAGATCGGCGGGAATGTAATATTCACAAAGCTAGATATAAAGCAAGCTTTCCACCAAGTTGAACTTAAAGAGGAATGTCGCTATATAACCACGTTTATCAGCCCAATTGGTTTGATGCGTTACAAGAGATTGATGTTTGGGTTATCCGCGACCCCTGAGTTATTTCAAAAGGTCATGGAAACCATATTAGCTGATATGCCATGGTTAATAGTATTTATTGACGATATCCTCATTCCGGCAAAAGATGAGGAAGAGCTAGCCCACAGAACAAAAATGGTACACACGCGCTTACAAAAATACAACGTTTTGCTGAACACATCTAAAGTAGAAGCAGCTGTCAGAGAAACAGATTTCCTTGGATATCATATCTCGGGTCAAGGAATATCTGTAGCACAAGATAAGCTTGAAGCCATCAGAAAATTGCAACCACCAAAATCTGCGGAAGAAGTTAGGAGTTTCTTGGGTTTAGTTAACTTCGTTCACCGATATGTTCCAGATATGGCAACTATCACCTACCCACTGAATCTACTGACAAGAAAGGGTACAAAGTTCAGTTGGAATAACACGCACCAAAAAGCATTCATGGAAATCAAAGAAATTTTACTAAAGGAGGAAACTTTAGGGTACTTTGATGTTAATGATGATACTTTCGTGATCGCTGATGGTAGTCCCGTAGGCTTGGGCGCAGTTCTCGTCCAAAAGAATGCGTCAGAAAATTTCCGCATAATTTGCTACGCTTCAAAAACCCTTACGCCGACTGAACAAAAATACGCTCAAACAGAACGCGAAGCATTGTCTTTAGTTTGGGCCTGTGAAAAGTTTCATCATTATCTATACGGAAAATGTTTCACTCTAATCACCAATCATAAGCCATTGATCGTTATTTTCGGAGACCGTCTGAAACCATCACCTCGCATTGAACGCTGGAAGCTAAGACTAATGTCCTATGATTTCAAAATCATGTACCGCCCAGGAAAGAATAATATTGCTGACCCCCTCTCAAGGCTATGTCAGTCGTGTCCCGATACTGGTCCTAGTTTCGATGAAGAATGCGAAAGGATAATAAGATTAGTTGGTGTTGATAGCTGCCCTATTGCACTATCAGTAGAGGAAATTAAGACTATAACACAAGATGATTCGGAACTACAGGAGCTCATGAAATGGCTACCGTATAGTTCTAGGCGCTGGCCGAAGACATTGGTAAGAAAACTTTGGTTTTATTTTAGTATAACCATTTGAGTTTCATCTCTTTAATAATTCTTATTTCCTATATTAGATGAGATATAAAGCATTAGCAGATAGCCTTTCCAGTGATGGTGTCTTTGTTTACAAAGATCAGAGGATTGTGATCCCTAGAAGTCTATAGAAACGTACACTGAATTGGCGCACGAGCCGCATCTTGGGATCACAGCCATGAAACGTCGATTACGAACAAAGGTTTGGTGGTCAAGAATGGATGACATGGTAGAACAGTTTGTGAGAAATTGTCACGGGTGTGTTCTTGTATCAGATCCCGATACTCACCCAATCACAAGATCCGAAATGCCTGGTAAACCGTGGGAGAAAATAGCTATTGATTTCATGGAAATACCGAGCGGAGTTCATATACTAGTTGCTACCGATTACTATTCAAGATTTGTTGAAATTGCTATACTTTCATCAATGACTGCTTCGGTAACAATTAGGAAACTCCGCGAAATATTTGCTCGTTTTGGATACCCAGAGGAGATAGTGTGCGATAATGGGCAACCATTTTCTTCTCAAGAATTTCGAAGTTTCTGCAAAACTAACTGTATCAATATTCAACACACTGTTCCATATGCTGCCTTTCAAAACGGCCTAGTGGAACGACAAAACAGAACACTCCTCAAAACCATAAAAATAAGCGCAACCATGGGTAGAAACTGGCGATGCGATCTTCAAGACTTTCTTCACGCATACCGCGCAACTCCCCATTCCACAACAAACTTTTCACCCTCTGAGTTGATGTTTGGTTGGAACATTAGAGATAAACTCCCAGGAACACACCGCAAGATTGATGTCCAACAAGCCAGAAGAAATGATGTGAAATCTAAAGAATCGGGGAGGAAGTATGCTGATTGTAAAAGGAACGCCAAACCTTCCGTTCCGTAGATGTCGGGGACCACGTGGTCGTAAAGAACTTCGCGAAGAAAAACAAACTGACATGTACTTTCCATCCTGACCCACACGTTGTAATTCGCCGAGAAGGAACGCGGTTGACCTTGCAGAACTTGAAGACTGGAGTGACATCAAGCCGCCACGTGAACCATACCAAATGTATCCTGATTGATTTGTTGATTTGTCTTTATTAGAGATGTATCCTGAGCAAAAACCCCGTATCTACAGGAGAAGAACATGCTGACAATATTGAAGATACCAGCAACGACGATGGACCACGGCCGAAGCGTACCAGAACGAAACCAATGTACTTGAACGATTATGATTTAAATGAAATTGGAGTTTGCAAATAATACTTTAAGAATTGAGATTGATAATAAAATGAAGGGAGGGATGTAGGATCTAGTAATCATAGAAATTAATGTTATGGGAATAAACGTCATTCAGTACTAAACCATCGGCCTCGTCACTACATAAACTGCCTCAGGAGCGGATTGTATTCGTTGAGTTATACGAAAACTAGTCTAGTTCATCTGAGTCAGACGATCATGGATTGCCCATAGCAATACGATTATGGATCGAAATGTTTCCATAAATGAAACCCTAAGAAATGAATGCAGTCGACATACAGACATCCCACTTCTGGATACCATACATACATTTATTTGTTCAACATCATTAAGACAAGACATAATCAACAATAGTACGCCACAATACTCGGTTTGTGGCTGCCGCTCTCCATCCTCGGTCGCGCCCAATGCTCGCCAAGTCACGCTCCACCTGGTCCGCCCATCGTGCTCTCTGCGCTCCACGCCTTCTTGTGCCAACCGGATCCGTTGCAAACACCAGCTTTGCAGGGTTGTTGTCCGGCATTCTTGCAACATGCCCTGCCCAACGTATCCTTCCGGCTTTGGCCATCTTTTGGATGCTGGGTTCGCCGTAAAGTGCAGCGAGCTCGTGGTTCATCCTTCTCCGCTACACACCGTTCTCCTGCACACCGCCGAAGATTGTTCTTAGCACGCGTCGCTCGAAAACTCCGAGTGCTTGTAGGTCCTCCTCGAGCATGGTCCATGTGTCGTGCCCGTAGAGGATCACCGATCTTATTAACGTTTTGTACATGGTGCATTTGGTGCGTGGGTGAATCTTTTTCGACCGCATTTTCTTCTGGAGCCCGTAGTAGGCCCGACTTCCGCTGATGATGTGCCTCCGAATTTCTCGGCTCACGTTGTTGTCAGCCGTCAGTAAGGATCCGAGGTAGACGAATTCCTCCACGACCTCGAAAGTATCCCCGTCTATCGTAACATTGCTACCCAGACGGATCCGGTCGTTTTCGGTTCCGCCTACCAGCATGTACTTTGTTTTTGAGGCATTCACCACCAGTTCGACCTTTGCTGCTTCGCGTTTCAGGCGGGTGTACAGTTCTGCCACCGTTCCAAATGTTCTAGCGATAATGTCCATGTCGTCCGCAAAGCACACAAATTGACCGGATTTTGTGAAAATCGTTCCCCGGCTGTTGAGCCCGGCTCGTCGCATCACACCTTCCAGCGCGATGTTGAAGAGTAGACATAAGAGTCCGTCACCTTGTCGCAGTCCCCGGCGAGATACGAATGAACTGGATAGTTCACCCGAAACCCTTACGCAGTTTTGCACACCGTCCATCGTTGCTTTAATCAGTCTAGTCAGCTTCCCAGGAAAGCCGTTTTCGTCCATGATTCTCCATAGCTCTGCGCGGTCGATACTATCGTATGCCGCTTTGAAGTCGATGAACAGGTGGTGCGTTGGGACCTGGTATTCACGGCATTTCTGGAGGATTTGCCGTACGGTAAAGATCTGGTCCGTTGTCGACCGGCCGTCGATGAAGCCGGCTTGATAACTTCCCACGAACTCATTTGTTTTAGGTGACAGACGACGGAAGATGATCTGGGATAGCACTTTGTAGGCAGCATTCAAAATAGTGATCGCCCTGAAGTTCTCACATTCCAAATGGTCGCCTTTCTTGTGAATTGGGCAGATTACCCCTTCCTTGCACTCCTCCGGTAGCTGTTCGGTTTCCCAGATCCTGACTATCAGCCGATGCAGACAGGTGGCCAACTTTTCTGGGCCCATCTTGATGAGTTCAGCTGCGATACCATCCTTACCAGCTGCTTTGTTGGTTTTGAGCTGGTGAATGGCATCCTTAACTTCCCTCAGCGTGGGAGTTGGTTCATTTCCGTCCTCCGCTGCACTGGCGTCGTCGTTCCTTCCGTTGCCGTGGGCTCCCGTGCCTACGTTCTCCACGCCGTTCAGGTGCTGATCGAAGTGCTGCTTCCACCTTTCGATCACCTCACGTCCGTCCATCAAAAGGCCTCCGTCTTTATCCCTGCATATTTCGGCTCGCGGCACGAAGCCGTTGCGGGATGCGTTGAGCTTCTGATAGAACTTCCGTGTTTCTTGGGAACGGCACAGCAGTTCCATTTCTTCACACTCCGCTTCTTCCAGGCGGCGCTTTTTCTCCCGAAAGAGGCGGGTCTGCTGTTTCCGCTTCTGTTTGTAACGTTCCACGTTCTGTCGAGTCCCTTGCTGCAGCATTACCGCCCTCGCTGCGTTCTTCTCCTCCAAAACCGTTCTGCACTCTTCGTCGAACCATTCGTTCCGTCGATTCCGTTCCACGTACCCGATGGTGCTCTCGGCTGCGTCGTTGATGGCTGCTTTCACTGTACTCCAGCAGTCCTCTAGAGGGGCCTCATCGAGCTCGCCCTCGTCTGGCAACACGGCTTCGAGGTTCTGCGCGTATGCTGAGGCGACATCCGGTTGCTTCAGTCGCTCTAGATTGTACCGTGGTGGTCGCCGGTACCGTACATTGTTGATGACTGAGAGTTTTGGGCGCAGTTTGACCATCACCAGATAGTGGTCGGAGTCGATGTTGGCGCCACGATAGGTCCTGACGTCGATAATGTCGGAGAAGTGCCGTCCGTCAATCAGAACGTGGTCGATTTGAGATTCCGTCTGCTGTGGTGATCTCCAGGTGTAACGATAAGGGAGGCTGTGTTGGAAAAAGGTGCTACGTATGGCCATATTTTTGGAGGCGGCGAAATCAATGAGTCGTAGGCCGTTTTCGTTCGTTTGCTGGTGGGCGCTGAACTTACCAATCGTCGGTCTGAATTCCTTCTCCTGGCCTCCTCCTGGCCACTTCTGGATACCAGGACAGAACAAATAACTTCGTGAAAAAGGCAGAAGTACTGCCTTGGTACTATCGTTAATGAAATCTCCTGACGATCTGAATTATCGTGGAAGAAATAAGACGTGCGTCAAATCACCCTAAAGGAAGGAAGATGTGGTGATATCCTGCGGAGATCATAGTAGGGACTGATGTTGGAGGTCATTTGGAACATCAGAGCTGTCATGAGAGGAAGTATTCGAGTATCTGTGTTGAAGTCTCGAGGTCTTGAATCAAGAGTTATATCTACCTGGAGGTTACTACCATTTCTGATTTTTAATAGCAAACTTTTGAAATTTTGTTCAATATTTTGTAATTTTGTATTTCCAGAGATTTGCAAGACGAAGTATTTACATGATTTACGTTTTTGAGTTGATTGTGTTCTTGATTGGAAACTAGAAAATTATGTGTGGTTCTCCAGTCCAGTCCAGTGGGTGAGTTGGCCATATGTACACTGAGGATACTGCAACTCCGAAAATCATACGAATCAACTATGATTTTTTGCCACAAGAATTTCTTGCGAAAATCATAGTTACGAACTATGATTTTGGATTCAAAGCGCCAACTATTATTGTCATACTATTACTGTATAAATTTCATAACAATCACGTATGAAAATCATACCGATAACGTATAAAAACTGAAACTATGTCGTATGACTATCATACATATTTTTATGAAATGTTTTGCACAAATTAATAAAAAAATGCAACCTGGAATCGAACCAGGAACGTCAAGGTTGGCGAGTGCGTGCTTTGCTCATTCGCCCACCGACGCTTTGGAAGTTGAAGTGGTTAGAAGCCAATAAAAGTTTTGTTGTTTTTTAGCAATGGTGTTTCATAACACATCTTATGATTTTCATACGATGCTTCTTATGAGATTTTTCATACGACAAGTCTTATGGATTTCGCATTTCAAAGTATGAAAAGCATACGAGAACTATGAAATGATGAAAATAATAAAAATAACTGATTCATAAGATGTAAACTATGAAAAACATACGAATAGTATCCTCAGTGTACTGCAAAAGTCGGAAGAAGGAATTGCTTAAACAATTTTCAGAAGGAAATTGTTAGAGGTCGACGTCGGGGTTTTATCTAATTATCGTCTTCCTTAGCACCGACCAATAATGATCGAGTTTATTCTTGCACCTCGCCTAACGCCTCATTGCCAATTTGGTATCATTTGCTAATTTATAAGTTAGCTTTCATATCACGTAAAAGTATATTGTGGAAGATCTATGATTTCCTTAAAACAATGAGATTGTATACTTGTCCCTCGAATTCTGTTTCCGTCTTGCCTACGTCTATTTCGGGCGAAACATGAATTTAATTTCGGGCACACTTTCTACGTGACATTATGATACATAGGATGGTCAAAAACTATGATTTGATTTGTTTATTCAAAAAAGTCGATCTAATTCTTTGCAACGCAAATCAAATCATGTTTTCAAAGTGTGATTGAACGGAAAGCTTTTAAAATAAGGTGGATGTAGCTTGAGAATAACGACCAAAACATTTCAATTGATATTTTTGCCCACCAACACAGTGCAACGCGGAAATCATTCTCTGTGATTGTAAAATACAATGTTTCGTATACAAAAAACCCACGCACACTTTTGCTTGTATCCTCCCTAGACGATGAAAGCTTGTTGTTTACATTTTTTCGACGAGGAAAAAATGATTTATTTGAATAATTGAACAGCTTTTGCTGCATTCTGCAGCAGTAAAATCCAACTTTGAAGTGCTACAGAGCTTTTGTGGGGTGTGAATTGAAGGTTGGTTCAACAAGTGCATCTGGTGAAGTGAAAATTGAACGGTAATGAAGATCAGTTCGACTAGCTGCTGCTATTCATCATATCAAATAAATAAATGGTTCACATCAAGTAACTGGTCTTATCAATTTAAATTCGTTCTCTGAAAATACGACTTCAAGAAGCAAATGTTTTTGATGATTTCATCGAACAGTGAGGGTCGCTTTTTAGAACGGATATATCTGGAGTCCGATTTTAAGATTCGGGGTCAACTTACCATGTAGCTCAAAAAGTGACAACTCTTTCGCAATTATTTTCGAAAATTCAATCATTTCCGAATCAGTCTAAGACGGGTTGCCATATTACTTTATAGCCGATTCCAGTTCTTCGCGCATGCTCGATGGTGTTATGCATACAAGACAATCCAGCATTCAACTCGGCAGCATCATTATCGGTCTGTCTTTGGCAGTCTCGCAACAATCGAACTCCCAGTTTCTTGATGAACTTCATTTGCGTTTTTGATGAGCTTTCCAGTTCTGCTGGCACTTGCGTTGACGATGGAAGACCTTGAAGGAACTTTAGCGCTGTTATTATTTCCTTTTGGCGCCGATTGTTGATTCTTTTCTTTTAACTTTTTGTAAGCTTCGAATAGAAGAAACTGAAGCTGCCTTCCGTAGACAATAATATAGTATCTCGTTTTCCCAATGCTTCCGAAGCGAGTCTGATTTGCTGAAGAGCTTCCTGATGATTTTTTGCAGCTTCAAAATTATTGTCCACGTCCAACATAAGTCTAGAAAGGCCTATTTCGAAAAAAATCTCTTTGATGCTATCAAAACCGTAAATGAAGTGCTCCAGCATTGTTTCAGTCGCACTAAGGGGCGTTTGGCCAATCTAGCTGGCCAATATTATTTTCACATATCTAATTCGCAATTAGCATTGAAACACTACATAAACGACATTTGAATGCAATTTGCATGATTCACACAGTTACAAATGCCCTTTTCAATTAAATAATTGATATATTAAAGGAAGTCTTTCACTTTTTCATGAAATTGCCTACCTTTAGGCGTAAACCACGGGTTAGAGAAATTTATTTATCAAATAACTCCAAAAGTACATCACATGTAAGCATTTTGACAACAAATTCGAATTTAGGGAAGCTGCATTTTACTTGTCAGGGTATTTTTTACATAAACGAACATTGTTTATTGAAGACATTTCTCATTTAAAAACACAAAAAAATATTGATAGATTTTTGCATTAGTTCAATATGTACTGAGTAAACCAATACTTGTTTTAATAATATGAAACGTGTAACTTTCACTTTTATGCAATGGTCGTTGGTAAAAGTTGATAGGTATGATCAATGTCACCTTATATTACGATTACTTTGATAACTCGTGAAGCATTGCATACTTTACGTAATAACTATCATTTCAACGATCAGTTCAGCAAAATGTATACGAGGATCAAAAATAATAAGTAAAGAACTTCATCTCAAAATTATTTCGATGGAAAAGAAGTTAACTAAGAGTTTTAAAGCCAAAAGTTAAATTCGTAGATGTGTTTTCCTTTGTTAACAGTTTCAACCTGTTCTACAATCCCATTTTAAACAACTTTTCAATTAAATGACATTTATTTTTGGTAAATCAAACAAAATAGAATCAAAATATGCCCTTCAAACACTTAACTGAATGGGTTCTGATGAAATAGAACTAAATTTGAAAAATCAGATGGCTATCCCCAAAGACTGTAATACGCCTTAAAGTATGCAATGACCCTGAAATTACAATTTCTTCAATAGCTTTCATTCAGAAAAACGTTGATTACTTAAAAGTACGCACTTTTACGCAGCTGGATTTTCTATTAGGCTCAAAAAGGATGTAAGTGCTTGTGTTATAGGAAGTCTCGACCCAGCAATCGCCAGCAATCAAAAACTGCAGATGTTTCTTTGCTAGTTTTCACATGAGGGAGCCCCAAAGTAAGAAACTATACAAATTTTGAAAACATGAATGGTTTTATCACCTCGTTGCAACAATTGTGGTATATTTTGTCTATTGAAACTGACTGTGCGGTTAAAAAACTGAAAACATATTCAAACATCCAGAGGCAAACTTTACTCAAAAATTGTAAAATTCCTCAACCTTAGCTTTGACCTAAAGCAGACTTTGTATAGGTTTGTTGGATGGATATTCGAGTATAGGGCATTATTCCACAACTATTCATGTGTCATATTCAGTACACATTTTCACAATACGAGCGACTTTGAAAAATGACTTATGGCCAGCTAGATTGGCCAAACGCCCCTTAGTGAGTCAAGTTTCAACGAGTTTTGATGTCCACACTTAGTTGAAATGGTTTATGTAACATTTTCGTGATTTTTTGTTGAAGGCGGTTTTGAAAAAAAAAATCACGACTCTTCGAATACGTTTCAAAGATTCTTCAAATTCAAATAAAAGCGAAAAATATGTTTGTAAAATTTGTAAAAAAATGTGCGTCCCGGGAATCCCGGGATGTTCGGGACGGTGAAAAATGTTATCCCGGGATTCGGGAAATCCCGAATTTTTCAAGATCCCGGGATTTTTTGTCCCGGGATATCCTGGGTTGGAACCTCTAGTGTTGAACAAACTAAACGAAACCTACAAGCAAGTGTTTAGGTCAGACATAACTAAGATGTATTTCGAACGTAAGTCTTACAAAATAAATCATGAATGTCTGGGAAAAGGTGAGATTTAACATAATAGCATTCACATCGACTTCGACATCATTGATAGTGTGCTTCCCTCAAATATTCTCCCGTATCCATTCCACGTACGACGAAATTCTGGTAAAGACTCCCGGATTGCTTTCGGAACATTGTTCACCGTAGCTGTAGAAGCCAACGATATGCGGTGTTGCGGTGGTATCTTCCGTTGGATCACTTTCTCCATCGTCCGGTTGAGGCCAAACTAGCTGGTCACCATTACGATAGCAACTGTTGGTTTCGGGAACGACTTGGTCAGCGCATAACTGATCGGCAGTCAGCTTCCGCTTGTAGTCCCGCTGGCAGTCGGTATTGTACATGGTGACCATTTGTGGGGGTCCGTTATCGTTAGGTGGGGTTTCTAGTGAAAGATGGGGACGTTTTGAAAAAAAAAAAAGATATACAATCAAATTATTCTTACCTCGATAAAGTCTCAAATGCAGTGGAGTATGTGTTAGGTTCGTCCAAACACAAGCCGGGAAAACTTCTGCTGAAGGCACAATCGATCGTTGCAGCCGTATCAAAGCTATGTCATTTGTCGCTCGCATGCGATCGTAGTCTGGATGAACTACAGTTTGTCGGATCGGAACAATAATACCATTCGCCATTACAGCCTGTCTGGGGTTATTCAACGAAGCTGCACAGCTAGCAGCAGTGACAACGATACTCTTTGTAATGAGAGATCCCATGCAACGATCGGTAGATGATGTTCCGGTCAGGGTAACAATGTGTGGTGCAGATGGTGTTTGTATAATTTTGAAGTATCTTTCGTGCTGTCTTGCGTACTGTTCGCTACAGGTATCCAGTTCATCACTCTGCTGGCGATCTTTCTGAACAAATCGTTCTGGACAGCACACTATGTTCAATGAAGTACAGAAATGCACTATCCGCTTCGCTTTGAAATCGTCCCATACTTTGGGACACTTCGTGTACTCAGTGCAAACTGCGGGTGTATCATCGTCATAATTGCAAGCTTCGCCTTCTTTCCAATCGGGGTTAACAAATTGCACTGCGTTGGCAGTGCGGAAATTCGGAAGAAGGACCGTTTTAAGCCACTCCATATGGGAATGTATCCTTGTGGATACGGCAGCTTCTCCAAACCCACAGTCTCGTCCGAAAGAGTTCAAACCGTACGCGTATGTGAAATAGCGATCTGTACGGTACATCGGAAGCTGCATCGGTGCTCCGTACACTAAGCGGCACGAGCCGGGAACCAAGAACATTGGATTACCTACGCAGAGATGTTCATTGGCCAAGCCATTGGGGAGACGTGACCGGAACTCTCTCGGGATCGTACAATTTTGGTCGGTGTTCACGCTTGCCCGAGGAAGAAGGAAAGTGTCCATAGGAGCTAAAATACAAAAAAAAAATCAATAGAGGTCTGCATTTGGAATAACGTGTTGCTTTGGTGACTGACAATAGACAAAGTCGAACGGTACTCCTGTGTTCAGATCATTAATGTCTATACGGCCTATACCCGCCACCTGAAGTTGAGGATCCGGAATGCTATGTGAGTTCCAAATGCAAACGGGTGTACGATTTACGTTGAATTTAACTCGATTTTTCAACTTCAATACAGCAATGTTGTTGTACAACGAGTTTTCACGATATCCAGGATGAATAATGGTTTCAACGATATCTATCGTAGCAGGTGTAAGAGGTCCTCCTAGATTGATGTGAGTTGCTGCAATTCTAATAATACCTTGTATTTAGAAGGTATGTAATAGAGAGTTACTTGCGCTGTTATACCCGGTATGAGATGTACATTCGGCCAACGTTAGTACTGTGTCGTCTGCGATCAACGTACCGCTACAGTTGTTCCTTCGAACATATCGATTTTTCCAATCAATTTTTACCTGTAGATTGATTATTTGAATGTTTTAAACTAACTCTTCACTATGGCCCTCCTGTAAGCTTACCACGTGATTAAGTTCATCATGATTGAATGTCATGTGTGCCTTGGTAGAATCCACTGATATGAAACCTTCAGATCTATCCGTAATTAGATCATCTTCATACTCCCTTAAATGAACGTATCGCAGCGCACAATAGATGGGATCCATACTGAAATCTGGAAAAAAGTAAGCCTTTAGTTTTTCTTACATTCACGGTATATTTAGAGTAAGTTACGGGTAGTAAATTGTTCCTCTCTGTCGATTGTCTCCTCGATCCACTTAAAAAAGGATGACACTCGCGTATATACACCGGGGTTGGCGTTTCCACATGCTGACCCAAAGGACGTTACGCCCACCAAAAACGGAGTCATTTTACCATTGTGGAGTAGTCGGGCTTGAAGTGGCCCTCCGGAATCACCCTGTCAATAAACAATATAATAACAAGTCGATAAAATTTGATCATTCCCCTCTTTTCAAATTCCAAACAACCCACCGGACAAGTGTCCATCTTTTCATCTCCGG